>NC_089880.1:8042045-8364090 GCF_040182565.1 Anser cygnoides
TAATTAACAGGATTATTATAATAATATAGAAATAGCATTTGAATGAACCTTGAAAAAAGTGAATATTGAGTTTTACGGAAATGCTGATGAAAATTTCAGTCGTTTCTAACCTCCAGTGATGACAGGAATAACTGAAATGTACCTACATTCAAATCCTTGGTGCACCAGCTGGCATTGTGCTTCATGAGGACAGGGCCCAAGCTCACACCACTTAACTTCCTCACATGCTTTCCCTGCTGTATTAGGGGGACATGTGCAAGTGAAGTCATCCCAGAGTGAATAGCATACGCCACCGTTATGGCAAGGGTTGGACTGTGGGGAAAGAGAAGAGACAACCTAAGTATGAACAAATCTTGGTGGACTCACAACTCTAAGGATATGGGACTGTTTGGCAAGAAGGATAATTCTGTTTATTTCAGATGGAAAGCAAATAAAGACCAGTGCTAAGACTGCATAGAGTAATTAATTGGTGAACAACAGTATTGTAACCTTAAAATATTTTCATTCTCTACTATGCTAATACATCTTGCTGCTGATATCCATCGTATGTAATGTAACAGAATCTGCTTTTTCTAGCATTTCTACACATTTTCCTAAGATATCATTATTATCAAATATTGTATGGAAAGGTAAGAAATATTATTTTTTAATTACCCATGATGAACTTGTGAAAATGTTACAAAAAATGTCCTTCTTACCTTGCAGAGGTTGTCACCCATGCAGCCTTGGGTGACATTGATCAGGGTTCGGTTGATAAAAGAATTCTGAGAATTGGTGACAGGGAAGAATTCCAGTGGCTGGTTATTCACTCTTACATCTTGGATGCAGCCTTTGAAATACCTGCCAGTTCTATTAGTTTCTCTGTTATCTGGTAGGCCTCCGATGTAAAGAATTTTCTTACGCTGGGTGGATAGTACTGGAGTAGAAATAAAGCCTAGGTATTGAGAGGACTGGAACAGTTCAATCTTATTTGGTTCTATTTTTAACATTATTAAGTAGAAGTTTCCATCATTCATAGAGTGTTTCCCTAATAATTTTATGGAATTTAGAGCTAACACTGTGAGTTTCCCACCTTCTAAGTAGACTCTTATGTAGATGGACGTACTGTTTCTCAAAGCCAGTAACAAGCCAGAAGATTTGCGTGTTCGGACAAACATTGATATATTCAGATTTTCGTTCTGAGTGGCATCAACAGAAAAAGCAGCATAGCCTGAGGAGTCCTCAGATCCAAACCGGCCCGGAATATACTCTTGGGATTAACAACAGGGGAAAAAAGAGAGAGAGAAGGGAGAAAAATAAAATAGTTAGGGCTAAACGACAAAGACGCCAATACAATGATCAAATAGCTACTTCTGGTAATATTTACTTATGGTAGTAAGATGTGCTGGTATTAATGGATGTAAAAGGACTTGATCCAGCCGTAAAGGGCTTCTATTCCAAAACTCCTGTTGGCTTCCATGGCTGTAACATTAGGCCACAGTACAGGACCAGATTTTATATTATTGTGCATATTTTTCCCCTTTGTCATGCTCTGTGTAATGCTGTGTTTTCAAACAGTTAAATAAGGACAAATTTCTACATTTTCCTGGATTGGTCATCAGAAAGATAATTTTGAAAGAAACTAACTGCTTTGATCCTTTGATGACCATGGAAGTTAATATATTTCTGGATCTATGCGATTTTCTATTTTGCATTGATTTCAATCATAGAAATAGTCAAAAGCTGCTCACCAAAAACCTCTTGTGTACAACTTCCAAATAGCGCACCCATTTAGTCCTGCATAGGCTCCCCAGTTCTTCAACAGACTTTCAGTTGCTGGAGCTCAGTACGTGCTTATTTGAGTCCTGCTCATTCCTGAGTGCTCATAACACTACGGTGTCATGGGGAAAAACGATCCAGGATTGAGTAAGCCTTTTTATTTTTTTCTGCTTATCAATTAAAATGATTAAACCAAAACCATCTGTCTCTCTGCCTTACTCTCTATTTTCAGTAATGATTTTCAGACTTGTAAGGATACAAAATATGTAGTCCAAACCGTATTTTATTCTGATGAATCATCTCGTTAAAGCACAACAAAGTGTTTCTATTTTTACACTTCAAGTTTCATGATCTTGTCCTCAGCATTATAGACTTCCTGCCTAAACACATTCAAGAGCTATTTTTTAATATATCAAATTCATAGAAAGAACAGACCAAGCCTTTTTTTAAATGCTCACATAGCTGAACAGTCAGTCCCCTTTTGCGCAGCAAAACTCCTAGAGTGAGACCTCATAGGCCAAGTTCCTGCCTGCAGCACTACTCTTTTTTATGACTACATTAAAATAAGCAATGAAAATAGGGTACCGACTGTGAAGCCCCTAACAGACCCTTAATAATCACACTGCACGACTATGTGGCAAAGTAGTATTATCTAGCGACAGAAAAAAACCCCTTGCTTGTTCCTAAATGATTTCATAAATTAAATTAAAAAAAAATAGTTCTATGCATAAGATTACCTTTATTTTTAGATGACTGTTAAAAATCTGGTATGTAGAAATATGTACTTGTTGGAATGGGTGTTTTGAGGCATGATACCTCTTTAGCCGATACCTCTTCTGTAATATTGGTACTAGAGACTGAAATATTTTTTCATGTTGGTAAAAAGAAAATTTCTGCTAGAATTATGAATCATTAGTCTTCAAAGAGGTATTTCATGTTTACAATTACTTTGTTGTATTTCCCTCTATTTATAAATACATGCATATACATATATATATCATCAGTCTGATCTGTTTGATGAGATGGCTAGCATCACCTTGGTCAATATTAACCTCTTGGGTCACAACATGTGGATGTTGATCAAAATGAGTCAACATCTGTTTGTTATTTTGTGTATGTAGAGAAAATATTGCTTCTTGTCAATTAAATACTTGGCAGGAACTTTTCTTCAAAAAGACACTAGCATTTCTTATGTTATCCTTTACCGCAAGTCTCCCCCACTCTGCCTTTTAAGAAACCTGTCACAGCCTTTTAAATATGGCATATATCTAGAACCTATGTATCAAAATGGCATGGTGCCATGATTTGCAAGGAATATTGTGGTCAGCAGAAGAAAAAAAAAAAAAGGCAAAAAAAAAAAAGCACACTTTCTAATCATTCTCAACAGTTCTAATGCCAGTATAAGCCTCTCCTGGCCTTGACTGGTTTTAATTTCGCTTCATATAAGGAGGCAAACGTATTTACCAGATGTTGTCCTATACTCCAAAGTTGCTTTCCAAACGTTTGGATAAATTACAGCTAGACTTCAAAGAAGTCTGTTACAATTACCTCTCAGACTTTGTCATTTTGCAATAAGGGAAAAAAACAATATTGAAAAGTATTGATAACTATTAAGTATAGCATACAAAATGAACTTGTATTTGAACATTTTGAAATGCATTTCAAGCTGCAGCTTTCTGCAGCAATACATTCAATAGGCCCCTGGGGCCAGTCATTCAGCTGGTGCAAGTCAGCGTGGCTTCCCTGGCCGCAGTGCGGCCCTGCCAGCCTACACCAGGTTAGTCTGTTCGTTCTCATCTGACCACAGCACTGCTGTGGCACTTCATTTTTTTGATTTCTTGGTAAATGTATATACATATATATATTTATTTATCTGTGTATCTACGTATTATTGTATGTATTCTTCTTCCCAAAACATTTGCTGTGGTTGAACACGTGTGCATGGTTAGTAAGGGGGCAGAAGGGGAAGCAGGGGCAAGGCACTGCAGGGAGGACTCAGCCCTGTGCATTTTTCAAAATCCCTAAAATGTTTGCCGAGGAAGGATTGCAGAGGCCACCCCAAGACATTCCTGAGGGATGCTCATTTACAGCTCCAGAGTTACTCGCTGCCATTCCCACACCAGATGTGGTACAGAAGGGAGCTGTGCAGGGACCTGCTCGTGTCCTCCCCCTTGGCCTCGGACTGCACTTGGAAAGATCACTCGTAGCAGGGAACGTGCTACAGGCATTGCCAGCTTTTGAATCCCTGGTCGTCGCTGCCAAAGAGGCTGTTTTCTGAGATGTGCTCTTGTGTTCACTGAGACAGGGACACATCTTCCTCTGGTCACCAAACAGTTATCTGGCAGCAGCAGCCTCTGCCAGCCGCTGCCCAGAGCTATGTTGGACTCGGTTGAGATGAATGGGCCTCAGTCCCAGTCTCTGAAGCCCTGGCTTCTCCTCAGGCTAATCAGATTAAGTTAATACTATAATCCCATTCATTTTGTAAAATTGGAATCTCTCTCTCTCTTTTTTTTTTTTTTTTTACTTGCAGTACTTTTTCTGGCTTTTTATTGCCTTAAATGAGTTTCTTTATAAAAGCCTAGAGAGCTTGAGGATAAAATTTTGAAAGAATGCTTTGAAAATAAGACTTCAACTCCAAGTGACTTGGTTGCTTTCTAAATTTTACTCCAGTGAACTACAGTTTTCCAGAGTTTATGGAGTGCTAAGAGTGCTAAGAAGATTTTAAAACTGGATGAGCAGAATCCACCAGTTTAGCCTCACTTTTTTGTCAGGCTGAAAAGCAGCCTTCCTGGGAAAGTAACTAGAAAATAATGAACATGTGCTACTAGTAACCTCTTGTGCTTTCTTACCAGTGGGCAATAAGTTCCAGAGATCCTAAGGCACGTGCTGGTTCATCACTGAGGTAAGCAGGCCGGTATGTTTTGAACAACCACTGAAAACACTAATGCCAACAGCGTGATCTTACCTGCTGAGCAGCGGGGCCCTGTGTAAGGCCGGTAGCAATCACAGTGGTAACTCAGCCACAGGTTGGTGCAGCGTCCCCTATTCTGACAGGGGTGGTTTTCACACCAGTCCTTTTTAGTACATCCTGTCTTGACATTTAAAGACGATTCAGGTGATGCATTCTCTGGAGTAATAACATTCAAGTCTATTTCAATATCCTGAAGACAGCCTATAAATGAAGGTGTAGAATGTATATTACTGATGTTAAGTAGAGAGCTGCTGCTAACGTTCCCCACTGGTAAGCTGCCCAAAAATGTGCTCTGAAATGCAAGCCTCACGTGATCATTATCTATCATAGCAGAAGTTTTATTGACACATGATTCTGCACAAGAGCTGTCAAGTAAATTAAGAGTAACAGCTCTTGCCAAGGTTACCTCCACTGAATGCCATTCTCCATCACTGACATTATGTGAAATATGCAAAAGAGCCCGTGGCTGGTTTTTGACTTGCACAGACAAGTGTAAGTAGCCATTCAGTAACTCCAGTTTCACGAATGTGTCTTTCTCCCCTCGATGAAACAGAAAGGTTGTGGGTTGCACAGTCTGAAACCTCAGGTTTACATTATAGAAAGATTGCTTTCTAGGGGTCGTGGGATTCTTCAACCAAAGGAAACTGTTTCCTTGAAAAGAAAACGTCGTTATGGTTTCACAGTGTATTCCAGTATATCCAGGTGAGCATATGCAGCTGAATCCATGTTGGCCATTTTTTAAATGTGGGATACAAATTCCATTATTTTGGCATTGCTGATCAGTACAGCCATGGAGAATTTCTGTGCAGTTCCAGCCACCATAATAAATCCCTTCTTTGTCTGCAGGTGGGCAATGGCAAGTGTAATTCCCAGGAAAATTCTCACAAATTCCACCATTTTGGCAAGGGTTCATGTAACATTCATTGATGTCTTCATCACAGTGAATACCTGAAGAATAAACAAAGAATTAGACATTTTGGAGTGAACAACTAGAGCCCAGAATTGTGTTTTTAAGAACTTGTGCTTTCTTCAATTACCTTTAATTTAAGAATGAAATTCTCAGAGTGAACAGGGAGCTGTGCAGTGTAACAGTGAGAAATCCAAAGAGCATCCCTGAATCCTATCAAAATTGGGGTGAGATGCAGTGAGATGCACCTTGTCCACAATAAATGTGCAGTTGCACATTTCAGGAGCAGTTGCATACTGCAGTTGTTCACGGATGGAAGCAGAGGTGATGTCTGGTCCATCAGCTATGATCTTGTACTGAGAGGAGAATTCACTTAGGACATGAGGATGTGAGAAAAGCTGTTGGAAGCGTTTGAACCCATGTGGCCCAGAAAAATATTCTTGGTACTGTGTATCTACAGGGAAACATCCTTTACTTGTCCTATTTGCAAACTATAAAGTAAGAAAAGAGGAACAGAATATCTTCCCAAACATCCCAGAGCTTGATGATTAAAGCATGGGTGATAGTGAGTCATAGTTCCTTTTCTTCCACGTAGTGCATGGCTTCTTGTTTATTGTGTAAAAGGAGAGCTCCTCATCTCAACTTGACTGGAATTTGATAGATGTAAACCAAGTATGCATAGTGGGTCAGGCTGCACAAAGACAAATCTGTTTGCCTTGTAAAACTAATCTGCTTATCCCTCTGCACTGTTGTTTATCTATAAAATTGTAATTATAGTAATTCTCCCTTGAACATTCAAGTGACTGATAAGTATGAAATGGATCAGGGAAAATCTGTTTCTTATCTCCCTTAGAAGCATTCAAAATATCCAAATGTTTTCTGAAGACTCATGCAAAATACAGCTCTTAGTATTTCCCCTGTTCTGGAGAAGAATATGAAATGCTAGTTTGGAACTAACTGCAAAGTATTGTCTGCACAGAGTAATTAATAGACATAATTATGCCTGTCCCTGCAGCAGAATTGCCTCAAGCAGCTCGTCACTGGCTTATCATGTTAGGTGCCTGTAAATTAGATCCTGAGGTATGCTGGGACTCTCAGAGTTGCAGCGAGGTACAAGGCACCACACCTAGTTTTACATGCAAATTCACATAGAGCTTTATAGCAAAATGCAGTCGTTTTTCATGGAAAATCACAGAGCAGCATTCAGCCACAACAAATAGCTTCAAATAGCAGCAGATAAATGTATTTACTCAGGATAATTCCCCGCCTGCCCACTTTATTCAATCACAATTGTAACTAGACCTATCTTAGCGGTTAAGTTCTGAGAGCCAGAAGGGACCTGGGAGTTGGCCGAGATTTGTTTTAAAGATTGGACAGAATGAAGTGGTCATAGCATGTATGCAAAAGGCCCTCTTAGCAGTGATCTTCCTCACTACAGTCCCCTCCTTCAATTACAGCACATGATCTGAAGCTTCAAGCAGAAACTATCCAGCACCGTAGTGCTCTTTCTGGTCTGACAGTGGGGTTTTACCGCAGCAGCCTCTGTTTTCCAGCCAGACTTATATTTATTCTGATGTGAGATGTCTGTGTATACCTTAATGTGTAGTGGCATCTGGCAGAAATATGAATCATTAGGCCTGACTTTCTCAAAGTGACATGCACTTCCCAAACCTTTACTGACTGGGGGCCAGAACAATGCCTGCTTTACCCAGTTTGTGGCAATTTCTGTGTTAGTGACTTGTCCTGCTTTTACTGTTCTAGTATATGAAAAGTGAAGTTACCGTGAGCTGTTTCCTGTTTCAGTCAATGTTTTAGTACATCTCCTGCTTTGACATACAGAGCAATGTGACCACGGGTCTTGTGTACTACTCAGTTTTACTATGACAGCTGTAGAAATATCAGTCTCATTAGATTTTTGTGTCAGAGAGAAAAATTAGTACAGCCTAAAAGCAGTAGGATAGGGTATGTATGCCTTGCCATAAAGCCTCAGAGTGGTCAGGGCGAACATAAGGATTTACAGACCAGGAGCTCCTATTAAACCTTTCATAGAAAACATCAGACAAGTGAATGGCACGCTATGGAGTCTGTCTAGATGCTTAGCTGCTGCATGTTCAGCTCTGAGTATATTTGTTTATTATCCCACAGCACCTGCAAGGCATCATCTTTGCCTTGCAGCTTGTGGTCAGTGGCACGTTGCAATAGTGACTTGTCCTCTGAAAGGGTGAAATAGATGCGTGAACTGAACCCAACTTCACAGTAACGTTCAGTGTCTGTGTTGTTTTCTACCTCATAAAATTGGAAGGAAAATTAATGAAATGGTTTCATGAACATCCTAAACTTGTTTGAAAATCATATATGTTTCTGCCTGTATATTTAGATCACACACTAATAACACAAGCATCTGTGTCTAACAAAGAAATTAAATTTGTTTTATGAGAAGAGACATATTGGTAGTGCATTCTTTGCCCATGGTGAATAATATCAGTTACTAAATGCAAAGTGACTATCACAGAGAGACCTCAATATATATAATTTCATAAGCATTTCAGTGACTGAATACAAATGCTTATTTTCTAAGTAATGGTATTAATATGTTGAAAAATAATGGTTTTGGGGGATACCTCTATAAATATTTGTTTATGTATACATATAAATATAGATTCAAATGTCTGCTATTTCATAATGAGATTAGCACAAACATAAATATAGGTCACACCAAAAGACAAGTAATAAACCATTTTTCTTCATAGAAGGAATAAATAAATCAGCTGTTCTTACAAGTGGTGGTTGATATTGCTTGTTATCTGCCAACTGCTATGCAAGCAAAGACCACTGTCACTCAAGATAAAAGCACTCTAGATAAAAGGATTAGTCAATATTTATAGAACTGTATAAGCAGTTCAAATAGCTCAGGTTGGAAGAGAAGTTAGCATTAAAAAAAAAAAAAAAAGGATTCTGAAAAGATATACCAAAAGCAAGTGCAAGGGGAACTATTTTTCTTCAGTGGTTACATGTATTAGCTCAGCTAAACATGTTTCTGTTTTGGAATTGAAAACATTTTCTCTTCTAAATATATTATATGCCTACCTAAAATTTCAGATAAAGGTATTGTATTTTTTATTATATTTTGATAGATAATAGTTAATTTTTCCTCCTGTGAATTTTTATTCAAAACAGAGATGAAACAGCTCCTTTGACTCTGTTTGACAACACCACTCATACCTTTGTCTCCTTTTTTTCACTTACTACCGTTATAGCGTAGCTGTTTTCTACCCATTAACCTCTTAACTGAACTATGTTTCATATTTAGCAGAAAAGCTTTTCTTACAGAAGCAGAATGACAAAAGCATTTATTCAAGCATACTTCTGCTAAATGCCACTAATTTTCATTTTGATTAAACAAATATATGCGTTACCCAAATTACACTTTTTATGCACACCTTTGGTTAGAAATCTCTATACAGCCTTTCCCGTTCCTTGACACTTTATAAATCATCATGCAAGTATAAGCAAGCAGTCTGGATAGACGTGACAGACTCAATGCTACCTAAGTGCACGTAACATTTCACAAAAATAAAATATTTACCTGTAAACATTGTCATTAAAAGGGTGTAAACCTGTATCCTAGTTGCAACCATCTTTTTCTGAAGTAAAAAAATTGTTTAGCATTTACGCAGTCCACAAAGTAAATTTCTGCAAAATTCAAAACAGTTCTTGGTATAAAGGCTTCTTTTCCAGGATTAGCTTGCTCTGCTTCTGTACCTGCTGATGTAGTCTGATGGTGTATTTTGTCCAAGGCAGATCAACAAGGCTTAAAGTAAGACTCATTAAACTGCTTACGTAATAGATATGTATTCTACTTACATGCTTTTTCAGAATGTTCAGTCCCAGTGTGCTCACACTGAACTCTGGCGATGTTTGACAAAAAGGCATATTTCTAGGATCTCTTCAAAACTGATTTGTCACTTTTTACTGTTTTATATTATTTTTCTTTTAAGAACCGCATATATTGTTTTAATTTTCAAGAGGTTTATTTACCAAGATCAACCTTTTTACAGTCACTGTCATTCAGAAAACTGTATATGTCAATAAGCATAAAGAAAAGACCTACAGTTGTGTCTGGCTTTGTTTATTTTTGTTCCACTGGCATTCATTGTTCTGCATGCTGGAAATTTATGTCTGTAGATTTTTGAGTGTGCTGAAGACAGAAAAAAAACAATTTATTGAAACATTTCTCTTCTTCAGCTCTTAAGCAAGGCATTTTTGATTTGGCCCTAATTTAATGAAAAAGTATAATTCTAGCGTTCCATAGACTGAAGTATTTATGTCTGTGACAATGCAAACAGCACTTTTTTTCCTTTCACTATACTTTATTTACCTGGTGAACTGATGATTTGCATAAAATATTGCTAGAACAGTATCTCTGTGATATCTCTGAAATACTTATAAAGCGAGAGCGTCTTTCCCTGGGTTGCTATTTATACCATAACTCTGGTGTATGACAAACTACGCATTCAGATCTTTCAGATCTTTTTTTTTTTTTGGTAGTTTCCCATTTTAAAACTTTAACCATGGATCCTGAAGTCTCTCTCAACCTATCTTGTTTTATTTCCTCCACATTATAAACATTATATAAATAGTTTTATCACTGAATGGGAAATTATCTCTGTAGTCCAGTAGTCAGGACTATGTGAGGTGGTATTCCAATGTATTTTTTTGGTTTTGCTCCCTATGCTGTAAGTTGTGAAGGATCTTGCAGGCAGTACATGACATGGTGTTCATCTCCACTTGGGAAGTCCTGAGTGCTCTCTGGACCTCTGGTTTCATTCTCTGTTTTCATCCAGGAACTGCAGCCTGGCCCTGAGAAATAAATGTTGATTTTTTTTGCAAGCAGATGTTTTTCAATTTCTCCCCCTCCCTCAGGTCATTTATTCATTAATTAGGAAATTCCTGACTTTGTTTCAAATGTGTTTTTAGGTTTACCAAAAGACCTGTACACAAGATACAATTTTGGATTTAGTTAATCTACAGTGCAGTTACTTCCATCGTGGTGCTCAGAAAACTGCTTTTCCTTCCAGCCTACGATACAGACGTAGAGTGATTATTTCTATTATGAACACAAGTACCACGGTGTGAGAATGTCATCCAGACCCTTTGAAAGTAGGTAAGTAAGTTTTAAACAAAATAAAGTTAATGTTGGTAAGCTATTATGCATGTACTTGTCAGATGTCTGGTGCTACAGCTTGAAATAGCTGTAATGCTAAAAATGCATTTTTAGTTTGAAAATAACAAGAAAAAGTTGGAGGTTATCAGCCTCCTTTTACAACATGATCCTGACAAATGTTTTGAGGTAAGATTACGAACATATGCATTGTCAGCAAGTTGGGATAAACGTACATTAACACAGCTCAGTGAAAACACTGAGCTGATGACACTCCAAGACTGAAGAACGTCATACCAGGATATTTAGCAAACTGCTTGAAGCCATGTCAGAACCATCAGTAAGTTTTTTTTTGAACAAGTGTCAAGAAAAAGTGAGTTATAGAAGATGGTGGTTATGCTAATTATTGTAAGGTCTATAAGATAACAGTAATAAATACAATACTGTCTTTGATAACATTTTCATATACAAAATGAGGAAAATGATCTATATGAAACCACTATAAAAATGGGTTTAAAAATTGCATAATCCTGCACAGAAATTAATTATCAGGAGTTCACTGTTGAACTGGGACGCTCTGCTAAGTATGGTTTGGGATTGTCCTGTGTTTGCTGTAGTTGGTGTTTTCATAAAAGACGTGGATGATGGAATAGAAAGTTTGCTTATTAAGTTGTCTGTTAATGCAGGGTTAAGAGCAACTTTGTGTTAAAAATTAGCTTTTTGGATGAATTTAAGAAACTAGAGCAATGGTCTGAAAAAGGAAGGGCTAGCTAAGTTTGTATAGTCTCAAGCCAGAATAGTCATCAATCAAGTGGAATAATCACGTGAGCTTACAAAGCCTTGGTCACACTTTAGCAGGATTATTGAGTCCGCTTTTAGTTCTGCACTGCAAGGAAGGTTTGGATCAATTGGGAAGAAAAATTCAGAGAAGAGTAACGGGAATAATCATGGGTCTAGAAAATATGACTTATGAGGAGAGACTAAAAAAGTCATGCTATTCAGTCTAAAGACAAGAGGAGGAAAGGAGACCTGGTAACAGTCTTTCAGCACGGGAACACACTGTTCCCTGAGACCATAGTAAACAAGCAAAGAATTGCCCTGTCTGAATTTAAGAAGAGATTGGACTGTGCACTTAGGCACATGATCTGAACTTTTGGGTAGACCTGTGCGGTATCAAGAGTTGGACTTGATGATCCTTAAGGGTCCCTTCCAACTCAGGATATTCTATAATTCTATGATTCTAATTCGTGGAGTTGTGCATCACTAACGAAGATTCAAGTCAGACTTCAAGAAAATATTTTCCATGATGGTAAGGTAACAAAGCCCTGGCACAGGATGCCCAGTTGTGGCCATAGCATCTTGTTTGGTTCCTTAAACACGGGTTAGATAATAGAAGTGCAAAGTGTGACACAGGTCAGTTAATCCCATTCAAGTCAGATAGGCAAAACAACGTCTGCATATCTATTCTGTCAAGTCTATGTTTTCCATGATTCTGTGACTTCCTTGAATAAAATAATTCCCAGCAACTGAGCAGCAGTTGTGTCAAACTATATAAACATATGTTTATGTACACATATCTAGGTATAGAATGCAAATAGGAGTAAATGTTGGAGAAATTTAAACTCTAACAAACCATTTAGTACATGCTTTATGGAAGATGAAGACAAAGAGCCTGCAATAACACTTCCTCTGCCTATATTTTACAGTTTTGGAAGTGTCCGTTACAAAATCCTACTTTAGGCAGAAAGAACGTTTTTTGTTTTTTTTTGTTTTTTCAAGGGACTCATTAATCCTGAGCCCAGTGGAAAGATCTGGCAGTGCATATATTCCTCAGGCATCCAGGTCTTAGCAGACAATCATGAAAATTCTAACTTTGCCACATCTGTGCTGATAATTGCAAAGAGATAATTACTCTTTGCTGGAAGGAGGAAATGCACGTTCATGAGTAAGTAAGCGCAAGGAAATAAATTGACCATCTCTATGTCATCATAATTAAAATTCATGCTTCTGGGCATAAATCAGTTGTCATGGAGGTCAGGAAGGAGGTTTTTCTCTTATGTACATCAGTGTAGATCAAGTAAGGGGTATTTAAACGGATTATATTCTCCTATTTTCCTTCAGTAAAGAACTGGCCTATGTTGGATACTGAACTTAATGTGACCATTGATCTGATCTAGTATGGCAATTTTTTGTCACTGTTTTAGGAGGAAAAACTCATGTGAAATGAAAGGCAGAATACAAGGCTGAGCTGGAGCATATGGAAACTTGGCTACTTTAAAATAGGAGGATAATAAGCGTTTGCTACCATTGGGATAATTTGCACACGATACCTTTCACGCAGAATTCTAGTTTTGTAAAGTTGTAAGACTTGCTAGTTATTCCTTTATTGCAGACAAATTCACTATTCTGCTGTTTTTCCTTTTGACATTTGAAATGTACATATAAAGTTAATACTGGTTAGGAAAAAATATTGAAATAGAAATAGAGCTGAGCGACTTGGCTTATTCATTAAATATGTCACTCTAGCTGAGGAATATGGAATTCATAATGTGCCACGGTCAGTATGGCATGCTGTAACTTAATCTTTTCAAATTTTGCAGGCCTGAAGCTTCATAGACTAGTTTGAATTTTCAGTAAAAATAGTTTTCTTTTTTTAAAGCAGTAAAAAACCCCAATCCCTTAATCTCTTCAATCATTAAAGGGGTTTTTTTGAGAGCAGAAGTACTTGGAAATGTTTTTCCACTTGTTTCACATGTTTTGTCACACCTAAAACAGTTTTCATTTAAAAAAAAAAAAAAAGCCATGTAGGTGATTAGTTGTTTAGTGAGATCTGGTGTGTTTATTTTATTTTATAAATATTGGAAACAGCCGACTGATTTAAGCATTGGCTTCAGTTTCTGGGTAGCTCAGCCAGCCTTTTCCATGATCCTGCTTTGCAGGGCTCCTTTTGCAAGGTTGTGTGAGCGGCACAGCCAGAGGTCAGAAACATATAGGCTGTGAATGGCAAGGGGCCATGTCCTAGAAGGGCAGCATGGCAAAACTGTTGCTTGTAGCCTACACCTTCATCCCATATTTCGATTAACACAGCCAGCCATGTGGATCCAATTGTGGGATTAGGGTCTGAATCTGGAGTAAAGAGAAACGTGGTGAAGAAATATGTCCCTGCATGGCACTCATTTTCCTTTCATTTCCCTACTTCTAGAGTCAGCTTTATATATAGGTAAAAGAAGCAGCTGCTGTTGTGGATGACTGATGGAGGTAGGAATGAAAACTGAGCAGTGGCAGCCCAGTTTTCCCAGGCAGCATCCTTCCTGAGTGGGTTTTCTGGTTGCAGTAACGTGCGTGCAGCTATGGCCGTGTCATTGACAGGAGCTAGGAAGGGCTGATGAGAGGAAGGAGGGCTGTGACAGGGAGAGCATGAGCATGGGGTGTGGCAGGTTAAAGTGGAGAAAGGTGATAGATAGATTAAAAGGAAAAATAAAAGAAATAAGACAAATTTAAGTGGAGAAAGATCATTTATAGAGGATACCATTAAGATAGAAGAGATTTCTTACTTAGCATGTAAAATTTTGGAGATTAAACTGATGAAAAAAGTAGAGAAAAATGTGAGAAGGATCTCAATATAAAGGAAAATGAAATAAAAGAATCAGTGGTACCCCCAAAGATACTTATGTTGGCATTTGAGATAGCCACACATAGGGGCACATGGGTAGTAAGAGGAGCAAGCTTGTATATGTATGACCACAGATATATATAGGAAATGTAAAGGAATGCTTAAAAAGACTGCAGATCATATATGGGGTCTATACAGTGATCGGACCTAAAATACAGAAGTGCAGAAAGGAGACAACAGGAGCAATGCCAAAGACAAATGACTGAAAAAAAAATTATAAAAATAAATAAGTCCTTGCATTTTTGTAAGGAAATAAAGGTAGTCATGTGCAATGGAGCAGAGAAGTCCGGTCACCTGGTCCAAACCTCCACTCAAAGCAGGGTCAGGACACCATCCAGAGAAGAAACTGGAATGGTTACTGGGTTTCAGAGAATTTGATGAATTTATACCCGGTTATGCATTAGGTATTTGGAAGCCAAAGACAGTTATTTTGTATTCTGCTTCCAGAACATTTTTTGTGTGTTCTTTAAGCTGAAAAGAGTATAGATAATTCAGGTATTTTTCATGTTTTACCTTTCAGAAGACTGTGGTAAGACTGCTGAATTCAAAGCATTAATGATCTGATTTGCATTTTTTGTAGATTTATGAGCTTGTACATACAGATGATGTGTGTGCATTTGAACTGAAGTGTATCCAGAGGGATCTTAAGACAACCAATACCTTTGAGTTGTTTAATTAGATTGTACAAGGTCATGTTTCATTGACTTAAAAATCTGTTTGGAGCATATGATTCACTTTGGAATTGGAAAACAAATTAATTTTCACTCCTACAAACACTTAAGGGCTTTAAAAGAGTGCTTGCTGTTGATGAACACATCCATTGAGAAATGTAGGCTGCATCTAGTCTCCCCTAAGAGGGACTTTTCTACCTTGTCTCTTGTTGGCTGTTTCCTGTTTGTTTTAACTGAGGTGGGCAAGCACAGCCACTGCGCTGCTTGGTGTGGAACGGCTTCTGCCCAGGAAACGGGGCTTTGAAAATATTCAGTCATTTGCAAGATTTTTCATTTTGCTAAAACCAGTGTGAGCGTCCACAACTCACAAAAGGATTGAATTTACATAACTTCACTGTCTGTCGATATTAAAAGAATCTGAAAAAGCCATCAGGCTAGAAAATCATAGTTTTAATTGGGCCTATAGAACTTAACTGAGAATGGAGACCCCAGAATAGAAAAACGTAAAATATGTACAAGTGAACATACATAGCATGCGTGTGCATGCTGTGTGTATTTTAAGCAGTGTATAATATAGTTGTATAAATTGCATGAAGATTTTCTCTATTTACGGCTTGTACAGTTACGTTTCTCTGTTCTTGCTTGATGTATTTGAACATCCTTTCTTGTCGCTTTATAGGCAGAAAATCTAGTCTTTTACACCAAACTAAGTTTTTATAAGGCTGTTACTCTACCTGATGGGTTTTCTTTCTTGTGTAAATAAGCTTTTGCTTGCTATAGGCTAGATGGAGATGCAAAAGACCTTGGATTGTAGACTGTCATCTTTCAATCAAATTTAATAGCAGTGGGAATAGTAGATCATGCTCTCCTGACTTTTTCATTTCTCTCATGCCCTTCAACATGAGTTCTTTCGCAGTGTGAAAACTCACCTGAACAATGGCATTGTTTATCCAAGGTTTTGTAGGCTTAACGTATCTTGAAGCTGCAAAGTGTGACACCCAAACTAGCTTCATTTTCAGTAGATCGCATAACCATCCCAATGGCAAAGTGATAACATGGACTTCAGCTAATATTTTATGTGCATGCCATAGACTTGTGACCATCATTTTCAGGGATTACCTGGGTCATATTACAGGTGTGTGATTTAGCTAGATTAAATCCAGCTTTTGTTTGTCTTCAGATGCTACAAATAACTTCATACTGCTGTGCAGACATACTTTACAACACACTATTTAAATAATTTTCTCTATTTGTTACTGTAGGTTGTATTGAATGCAATGTTCTGGCCTCACACACAGGCCTACTAACAGATTCTTAATCCTCTTTGTTAAGAAAATATAGTGCCCACAGCCATAATAGTATTGATCATTATTATACACTGTAACAGTGTCATGTTGTTACCACAGCTAGACTCCAAGAATTACAGCGGTGGGAGAGCAATCTGAATCAGATCCACCAAATCTATTTCTAGCAGCTAATTATCAGCACAAAGGAGTTGTCTATACTAGCCTTCTTTTCTTTTATGAGACAGTTTTTGGAAAGTGCAAAATTCAGTGTCAACCAGGGAAAGAGTGCTTTCCTTACTCCATTTCTCTCAAACGATCAGCAGAAGTCCTTTTCTAAATTAATTTATTTTTTTAAAGGTAACAACACCCAGATGGTCAGTAAAAGGCTTGCTTAACTTCTTTGAACTTCTCCTTATTCCTGAAGAAATCAGTCAGAATGCCTGAACAGAGATGGGTTATGCCTTATAGCCACCTGGGTTTATTTCAAAGAGTCCAAATGAGCAGAGATAAGAATATTAGGTCTTATCACTTCTGTTCCTCTTATTGGCAAACCTTGAATAATTAAAAGCTAGATGCTACAGGGAACAATTCATGTAAAAGAGCTTTTACCTAGTGCATCACATAGAACTAGATTTGTTGTTCACTTTACCAACTTGTTTTTATTGCTCAGTGTCCAAACATACTTTTTGTTTCCTTGAGAAGACCATAGACCTGGGATTCATCAGTGGTAACTAATTGCCAGCAAAGTATAAACCTTCCAAGTCCAATCCAAAAAAAAAAAAAAAGGAAAGAAAAAAAAAGAAAAGAAAAGAAAAATGCATTAGAGATCATTCTTTTGTTGATTGTGGATTTAAATGGGAATTTTACAATGTATACAAAATTGGGAAGAGCGGTGGATACACCAGATGGTTGTGCTACCATTCAGAGGGACCTCAGACTGGAGAAACAGGCAATCTTCAGACCCTGATGAAGTTCAGTGAAGGGAACTGCAAAGCCCTGCACTTGGAGAGGCGCAATCCCATGCACCAGGAGGTGCACCAGGCTGATTGGCTGCAACGCTGGTGAAAAAGTTGACCATGACCCAGCAACGTGCTCTTGCAGCAAAGAGGTCCAACAGCCTCCTGGGCTGTATTAGGGCAAGTGCTGGCAGGAGGTCAAGGGAGGTGACCCTTTGCCTCTCTCAGCACTGATGAGACCACATCAAGTCTAGGTCTGGGCTCCCCAGCTACAAGAAACAAGTGGCCGTCCTGCAGCAGGTCCAGCAAAGGACGATGAAGGTGATTAAGAGATAGGAAAGTCTGTCTGTGAGGAAAGGCTGAGAGAGACAGGGTTGTTCAGCCTGGGGAGGAGAAGGCTCAGTGCGGGGATCTTCTCAGTGCATGTAAATACCTGCGGGGAAGGGAGAAAAGAAGACTCTTCACAGTATAGAACCCAGGGAAGGCACAAACTGCGCTAGCTTACCCTGCTTAGAGCAAGGGGTTTGCAATAAATGATTTCAAGAGATGTCTTCTGATTTCAACAGTCGTATGATTCTGTGATATCTCTCTCTATATATACATACAAACTTATCTTTTCAAGAAAGGATGGTATTACTGGTCTGCACCATCATTGTGGGCAATTGAAGAGAAAGTAAATTTTAAAGGCATGAAATAGTTTTCCAAAGCAAAAAAATAATAATAATGATTAAAACTTCTCCTAACCTTCACCTGTTTCTTCTCCTTGAACATCTATATTTTGTTTGGGCTTGCTCACATGATTGCTTTCATGAATACAAGTCTACTTAAGACCTGATCACATAACTGTGAGTCCCAGTTGTGGTGATAACCTGCTTTTATATTCAAAATGCTGTATGTTGTCAAATAATTGTTTACAATGGGAACAATGGGAAATCTGAGACATGGCTGTACTGTAAAAATTAAGAATATTTGGATTCTTTAATCCCTTCACCCTGTATATAGGCTTGGCAGTGTTAATTCAAGAAGGTTTAGAAGATTGTGTGTACATGACGGCCCTGAGGATTTTCATCATCGTGATTTTCCTTCCAACTCTTTTTTTTTTTTTTTTTTGAAGAGCGTAATGACCTATGACAACCAAGCTTTATTCTCTGTGGAGTCTGACATTGCTTCTGTTTAATGGATCGGACAGTTTATGATACATCAGTACAAGGCACTTTCTTTCCCGCGTCATCCTAGGGTACCTCTTCAATATTTCCCATCTGTGCTGACCTGTGCAATCAAGAGGTCATGTCCTGAAGTCAAACCCAGAATCGAAACACTCACTTCTACCACAGGCCAGACTATTAATGTAACCCATTTAATTTACATCAAGTTGGAACTTGACATTCAATTTCTCAGTCCAGAAGCAATTACTTTTAAAGGAACATGCCAACAATATTGCTTGGCTTAGAATAGAGAAAGTTCAAAAGGGTAAGAAAAGTTTCACACCATAAATAAAGAATTGATTATACTTGAAAACAAAGTTTGTAATTACTACTGACGTTTCTGAGCCTAGATGAGGTGCCTTTTATGCTTTAAAAACTGATTTCATTTATGCCAATGGCATTATGGGAAACTTATGTAAGGGTCTAAAATAGTCCTTTGCTGGTATTTTAAGGACCAAGAAGAAAACATGAATATTTTTGTCAAGGGAGAGTGCAAAATTCATGGTGGATGCTTAGCATTTAGCAGGACTGGAAGTCCTCTGCCTTCTTTCACCCAGATAGCTCCACCAACAGGACTACTAGCATAATCAGCGAAGCCCAATACTTTGGGATGAAAATTATGTTGTTATTCTTGTGCGAAAGCCAAGCCTCCAAGGTGCTAACAATTTTTAACTGAGAGTAGCCCTGATCTGGATCATCAGATTATTCTTCTGTACTTAAAACCCTGGTGCTTGTTTTTTCCATATTTTTTGCAGCTCTGAGTGGACTTTGCATGATGGGCCGAAGACCTATATCCCTGAAGTCCATGCAGAAGGCTCTGCTACTCAAACTGTGCAGGGTGAAATCTGAAACTTTATAGTAAGAATTTGGACTAGTAAATAGGGTTCATCACAAACACTTTGAGCAATAGCACCTACCAGATTAGGCTCTAATGACTGCGTTGAAATATCAACTTAAACTAGGTTTTTGCTAATGCGTAGCAGATGCTACAAATGCACAGTATTTCATGCTCCCTCTACTGGCTAAGAGCTACAGGAAGAGTACAGAGACCTTAGCTCTGCTGGTACTAAAATGCTGATGCTAGTTTAAATAAATTGCATATTTTCACATATTAGGTCAGCTTATGCTATTTTGTGGGTAATACAAATAGCAGTTTACTAAGTAAAGCCCTTCGCTGAGGATGAATCAGAATGCCATCCCACTGCTGTGGGTTATTTGGAGAGGTTAATATGTAAGAAGTGGTATTTCAAAGGTATGTAAAAAATCTATGGGCATGAAAACAGAGTAGTTAAGCTGTATAAAACCTGTAAACTATACCATAACTAAGTGATAAATGGCTTTACACTTTTTTTCTTTTTTTTTTTTTTTAATGCCACAGCCAGGTAACAGCAGCCTGGATACTTTAATCATAAATAATTTTACTCACACATCTTGACTTTTTTTCTGAATATTGGCCAATACTGCTGGCATAACAAATATATACAGGTTTGGCACGCAAACGTTACACATTTCCCACTGTCAGAAGCCATGCAGTTAAAATAATTAATTAGTAATGAAGACCAACGTAAACTCTGCTTATTAATAAACATATACATTGCATGATTCAAATCTTGAAGAAACGAATGAAGACAAAACTTTCATTCTTACCACAAAACAATCCAGCCAGAAACCTGTACACTTCAAAATAGAAATGATGAAAGTTTTGGACCTTTTTAATTAGTGATCAAAGAAAGGCTGTCTATAAGCAGAACAACAAAGTACTCTGAAGCAGCTATTATGTACGTAACTACATATATGTGTATGTATATAGACATACTAGTATATATGTGCATGTGTACACATGTATTCTTACATGTGTAAGCATATGATTCAGAACTACTTGTCCATGTGTTATTTTTGAATGAACTCCTTCAGCTTCTCTAATGTCACTCCTTATTTCCGCTGTTATGAAGGGAAAGAAGTAATGCCTTTTAAATGTTTGGCTGTATAATTTACTGTATTTCCAATAAACTAGATTTTAATAGGCTTCACAATAGTGAGATAATTAAGGCTGTTTTCAAAATCATCTATTAAGTAAAACATTGAACTATTAAATTGGGTCATTTTTTTATCACTTGACATTTGACCTTAAATATTCTTTTAATTAGAACATATTGAGGAAGTAAAAGATATTAGTCCCATAGCACAGGTCTTCTATTTACTGTCTACTCATTAAGCACTTTCTACAGATAAGTGGAAACTGTACAATGTGTAGATTTAAAGTTTGTTTCGGTTTGAAGAGTAAGTTGTGCATCTGCTTGACTTTGCAACTTGACTGTAATTTGACCAGAATGATGTAGCTTTATAGGATGCAACACTGAAAAGCATGTGCTATAAAGTAGATGCTGAGGTGGAGAATCAAATTCTTAGGAGGATCAGCAAAGTTCTGCTGTCAGTTCAGTATATGCAATGCCTTCGGTTTGTGTACAGTTATAACTTCAACCACACTTTAAACTTTGCTTTCATTAGCAGTTGTCCTTGTTTTCAGTCTGTGTGCATCCACAGTGCAGCTCTGTGTATGTGCAAGAAACACCTCTCCTGAGGAAGCCTACAGGATTATCTGTAATGCCAGGGTGCGGGAGACATGTAGAACTAGCATCAGCGCACAGACCAGGAGATACACAGCAGTTTCTGTCTATATTAGGGAAATGATGGCTACTGTTTTTTCAGTAACAAAAAGGGTACAGCAAAGTGAGTCCTATGTTTGGTTCCAGGCTGCATAACACCTCGCTGAACTATTATGCTCAGGCAAAGCAAACAAGAAATGAAAAGGCTAGAGAGACTGTTCAATAGGGAAAGGTGGAACTGAGTGGGTTCATAAGCTCAGCCAAGAGGTGGCTAAACTCGATTATAGGAGACTATAAATATCACAGATATACCAATTAAAAAGCTAGGAAAGGTTTATTCACAATATTCAGAAAGAAATAAAAAAGATAAGTAGGCACAGCCTGAATAAACCCCCAGGAGGAAAATTCTTACTGAATATTTGGACTGTTTTTAGCAAATAGTCAGTCATATAATCGAATGACCCACTAGGAAGGACTGTCATGAAAATAATGAGTGCTTGAAAAGCATTATTCCTGCTGCCAAATAATATACAACTGTCTTTTTTTCTTTTTTTTTCTTTTTTTTTTTTTTTCTAAGAGCACTTTCTGCAAGTACTGGACTTAGGATTCTTTACATCTAAGGATGTTTTCTGTCTGTTTATTGCAAGACCTGAGTGCTCATGGCTGAAAATCCATTCATCCCTTCCTCCTCTTGTTCAAGGAAAAAAGCTTTTCATGCTAGAAAGTGTTTATGTGCAACAATGTTTAACACAGAGAGATGTGCCAGATTTCAAAACATCCACTGCTTGCAGGCTCTGTCAATCACGTCGGACTACATTACACAACTTCTCATATCAGTGTAACTAGAGAAAATAGATCATAGTAATGAAGGGTCAGCTGTGAAATTTTAAAGAATAAAACCCTACACTTGTTCTGAAAATAATATTGGTAGATGCTTCCTAGCATTTTTAATTCCCTGTATTTCTAACTCGAAAGAAACAAACTAAATAAACCCTTGATTTTTGTGCATTCTTTTGGTGCTGAATAATGCAGAAGTGAAGGCTGTGATCTCTGTATATTTCCAATGCAACTTGCAACAAAGAGAGTTAGTTCTCAAATAATACATATTCCTCATGACAAAATATATTTAGAGCCCTAATATAGCTATGTATGATTCTCAGAGTTGCAAACAAATTGTCAAGTCTTGGGGCTAATTCTGAAAATTTTTGTCATGAAGAGTTCCAGAGCTCCTTTCTTAATGATCACAGCTCAGCTTTTACATAATTTTTACCTAGAGTATGATTGCCTGTAAAACTACTCTTCCATCAAATGGTTCTTTCCTACAACAGGAATAATAAGGACAAGCAGAAGCTTTCAACAAAGCTGCATTTTATTACATTAAAAGGGGTCCTTTGCATAGCTGGTGCCCATGCTAAGTTCACATTATGTATCTAGGATCTGAAACTATTTCAGTCTCAACTTAGAGCACATCGGATATAGTAACTGGATCTGATAATGATGTACATGTATTTTAAATGCATTCTTGTGAAGCTCCACTGTTCATTAGGTAACATCATAGCTTATGAACATATTGGACTGCGGTCTTTTTTTCCATATTCCTAAAGTGGGAGTAATACTTATGTACTTCACAGTAATGGTATATATGGATTTGCTTGTATTCACGAACTGTTCCGATTTCAGTGAGTTTAAATCCAATTTGCAGAATATTGAGGTAAATACAGAACAAGTCATAACTTTCTTCAGATATAACCAAACTTCCAGTGCTGCTATCCGTGTTGTAAGAGGTATGCTTCTTTTATGGTGCAGAGTGTGCAAACTGCAAGTGCAACCTCAGCTTTTCTTCCAGGGGGGCTATCCAGAGACAAGCTAATCACACTAAGTCCATAATGAGTTTGGTCTGGAAGTTAAGCATGTGAGAAGTGATTAGTGCTTATTGCAAAGAAAACAGCCTGACGAATAGTGAATAAAGAGCCAGGCAAGAAACTGGTGAATATGCTGCACTCCTCGATACTGAAACCGTTCGCAAAGCTGTCTGCCTGTTTCCCTGGAGTTGTGCACAAGCCAGGGCTAAAGGACACGCACTGTGATTCAAAGAGAGAATATCCTGAACCGTTCCAAAAACTAAGAAAAAAGAGGAGATGGAAGAACTCAATGACAAAAGTAGAGGAGGAGAGGGAAAACTCAAAAGGAATCAAATCTGATGACAACATGAAGAACTCCTTACCAGGATGCTGCAGATTGAAGAAAGGTTAAAAAGTATTAGAGAATAGAGAATAGGATCATTAAAGCCTGTCCAAATGTTCTTTCAAGATCAGAGGCTTTAGGAGAGATTGAAAACGTACTTTAAAGTGCTAATTGTCTTTTTTTTTTTTTTTTTTTTTTTTGTGTAGGGTTTTTACAGGCAGCAAGTGCCTGCCAGGCCCTGAGGGCATCCTGTGTTGGTACAGTGCTTGCTAGGCTGGTCTTGTAGTGCTGGAGCTGCCAGGGGCTGGCTGGGAGCAGTAAGACAAGGTCCTCTCCCTCCTTCCACCCTGTGATTTTGAACACATGAATGTATGAAGGAGTTCACTTCACGTGTTGTGAACACAGATAGACAGGGCAGCACTGTAGAAGTAGCTTTAGGAGAATAGGAACTTTTTCCCCATGTTCAGAAAATGGCAACACCTTTCCATGTTTTGCTGCACAACTTCCCAGTGCCAGCAGGCCACTTAAAGAGTCTGATTTTTTTTAAGGGATCCTTTCACAGCAGTCTAACAGTGTGAAGGGTTGATTATTATTTCTAGTGATTATGAATTGAATTTGGAGGGAAAAGATATATGCCCTTAACAGCCTCTCTAGAGTTTCCAAACTGGTAAGAAACCTAGGTATCCATCAAACTCTAATTCTTTTTATTTGTTTGTTTGTTTCCCATGTTTTACTTGTATTTCTCCTTACTGTATTTCTCCTTAATAATAATTTCTCCTTAAACCAGCTCACCCTGAATGACTGCTTGATAGTAGCGCCGTTTTCCTTTTTAAACCTTTGATTGTATAGGAATAATCACAAGCTGACAGCACCTCCTGACCTTTTGGTTTTGAACTTGAATACTCACTTTGCCTGCAGGGGCAGCCTGAGTCCCACTGAAAAGGTAGGAGGTGCCATGGACACCTCCCTAACTTGGACTGGAGGCAGGATCATGAAATTATTATGCAGAATCCATGTGCTCGCCATCTCTTTCTTTCTCCCTCTGGAACAACCGGGTGCTGCCATGATCCACCCTGCCACAGTCATCTGTTAAGACGTGTGGTTGCACAGCCGTAAGCTCCCTCAGCAGTCATTCTTGTCGACCTACCCTACTGCTTTCTTTGTCAAATTCACTGCCAAGCCATTTTCACAATCACTTTAGTGAAGTGCCACCTTGACCTCCTGGGCCATTTCTTTGTCTGACAAGCCACAAAGTGAACCTGGCATGACTAGGCATAGTGATCATAGTGCAGATGGGTCTCTTTGACCTAACTTGCTATAGCTTGTCAAGTTTGGCTACCCGTTGTTATATATTTTTGGCCTATAAAAGACCGGGAGAAAGTGCAGCGCTCTGTTTTCCTTCTCTATCAGTGGAAAAGCCCTCCCAGAGACAATGAACTGCTACAGTAATCAGGAAGAACCATGTCTTTTCCCTTGGGACTTTGAAGAATTTAATATCGGGAGGGATCTAAAAAATTATTTTCACAAAAGAGGATTGGGAAGGGAGCAGAAAAAGCCTACCAGCTCAAGCCAGCCCAGCTTCTCTCTTCTTTTGTCTCCCTACAATGAAAAAAGTCATGGTTTTTCTCTGTATCTCCTTTTTTCTCCTGATCCTTTCCTTGGGCAAAGAAAAGGAAAGCAGGTGAATGCCCCTTGAATAGTCTTGTCTTATAAGTCTTCAGAATCAAGATAAAATAACCTTTTAAACTGTGATGATGGCCCATGAAATAAAGTTAATTAACCTGCTGTGACAGAGGAAGGATTGACTGCTGTGGTGTGAACAGCTGAAGGACAGATGAGGAAATAAAGAAAAAAATTGGAGTTTGGGGACAAGATGAGAACTCTGCTATACATCTGATTTCATTTTTGTAAGACACATCACGTTATACATCTAAGATAGGTGGCATCTCTGTGATCATTGTACTAATGGTTCAGAATAGGATTTTTTAAAAAAAGGAAACCTTACACATATGTGCGTGTTTTAAGCTTCCCAAGTTAGCAACAATGTACCTAGTATCCTACCCATTATTGGTAAATAATATTTATGTTTTGTATAATACTGTCACGCACAAAAAGGAGGCTAGAGGAGAGAGCTATGGCTGGCTGAGACAGTCTGCCATGACATCTGCCAAGTGGTCTGCCTGTAGCAGCATCTAAAGATGTGCAGAGAAATGGAAGCCTGATGCTTTGTGTGCCTGTGTTTCTTTCATCCTGGCTGAAGTGCAAAACCAGAGTCCAAATGAATCAGTTTTTAAGCACTGGTCCCATGACGTTCACAGTTCAGTATTCGAGTTGAGGTTTTCTTTAGTTAGCTGAGTGCTCAGTACTCTCCCATACTGGCCATTTATCTGCCTCATCTTCTGGCTCCAGGAGACAGTTTCTTTCCCTCATGCATATGCCAGAAATTCAACACACATACGACACCAGTCTGATCGTATCATTTTCTCTTGCAGCAGTCCAACAGACTGGGAAAGGGGCCAAGGAGATTTAAAAGGGAAAAACAGGAAACAAGACAAACAAACAAAAAGGGCAAAGAAATGCTCAGGAACTCTTCACGCCAAAGCAAGCAGCAGTGCCGGTGGCGTAGCTGGCACATGGCAGATAACAAGACACCAGAAGCGGTAGGGTCCTCATCAGCCAGCGCTCGTTTGCATGTTGGCAGGCAGCAGGCACCCTGCCTACAAAGGGGTTAGTGGGCCCTGCTCCTCTGACACTCCTGCTGAAGCCAAAGGGATGATCTTCAGCCCTGCTGGTGGCACTGTCCCACCTGGGGGCCGCTGTTGAGGCATGGGGAGCAGGACCGCCTGCCTCGCACGCTCACCTCTTCTCGGGCTCAGCTCAGCACTGGAATGTGTCACTTGACAGAGCTTGCAGGTTCAGAGAGTCTTGAATTCTGACATGGTGTTAAGTTTATTACAACCTGGTGAAATGAGTCACTACCAAAGCCATAGCTCTGCTTTCCGCCTTTCCCACGTGTTTTCATGAGGAAAGTGAGAAGCTGAACCTTTCAAATAACACTCTGTTTAAAAAATGTGCAGTGTTAGAGCAATACAATATATCTGTGATACGAAAGGATAAAGTTCTAGGATAACTGCTGCCTTTAGCTAGCAGTAACAAATCACAAGACCTTAAAAAGAAAGCTCAGTCTATTAAAAGTACTTTTGTGCTAGGGGGCCAGCAGACCAAGGTAATATCAAAAATCTAGGGCTTGCTACTGCAGAAGTATTGAAACCTCTTGAAATCTGAGTATCCCCAGGCCCTTTGATTTAGAAGGGAGCTGGAGAAGTTTAACCCTTTGTAGAAGCACCTCAAGAATCTTCTGTCTTTGATGTGGGATAAGGCATATATCTAATGGACTCAAAAAAAATTCCTGGCTGGGATAAATTTGCCACACCAGGATTATTACTTTGTATTATTTAGAATCAAACTGCATAAACAATTTCCTCAGCCTCTCCTTGTAGGACATGCCTTCAGCTCTTCTGACATGCAAGGAGGCTGGGGTTCATTTTGAGCACTTTCCATTCTCAGATTACCTGGGGGAAGGAGAAAGGCCAGAGAGAAATGCTCAGTGCTAATAGGAGGACTGGGGAGGCTAGATGTATTGTACCTAAGGGCATTGCTGAATTCCCGACCTTTAGCAATGGTGTTATTCCCATGCAAATCAGTTTCCTCACATTAGCTCAAACTCTACCAGCCAGGTCTTGTTCAGCTGTTAGAGCACAGCCTAGGACCCCAGGGATGCTTGCTGCCAGCTAGAGCAATGCTGCTGTTTTCTCTACAAATATGCAAGTTACCTGACTACCTTATATTTCACACAGGCCAGGAAGAAAACAATTTAAAATTTAGACCATACTGAGAAAGGCAGTGAATGAGCTGACAAGCGTAGCAAGATTAACCTTGTCTTGACATTAGTTTGCAGCCCATCGCTGAAAGGCATTTCACCAGCAGCTTTTACAACCACCCCAGTTAAAGGTGGTTCTTCCTGGTTCCAGCTGTCTAAGCGCACTGTTTGCTAAGAATAATTTATATATATATATTTTTTTTTTTGGGGGGGGGGGGGGGGGTTGTTTTCTGTGTATGTTTTTTGTTTGTTTGTTTTGTTTTTGCTAATGACATTTATATATAGCATCCAGCAGGTATACGGATAACTGAACTTATATGAAGGCTTTATGTAAAGTCATTTGCATATGATATTAGCAGGAATTGCAGAGTCTCTAAGACTTCTGTCAGCCACGCTATCTCTGGAAAGCTTTCAATTTTATTTAGGAGCTTATCTAGTAAAAAAAATAATTTAAGATTAATAGATTTAATAGATCCTGACACTTTTTTTTTTCATTAGATCATGAATCTCAATCATTTAGAGTATGCCTGCACATGTGTCCACTGACCCCTGGGGGAGTAAGGGAGCCCCCCTGTGTGACTAAAACCAGCAGAATCCTGACCCAAATCAGGCAAACAAGGCAGGTGTAGGCAATAGAAGGAAGTGGGAGGATAAAGAACGGTGATGGCTAAACAAGGAACCACCTTCTGAGTAGTCATGCAGAGCATGGGAGGTTTTAAAACAGAGCAAGAGGGGAAGGAAAAGAAGCCTGACAGCTGGACACCGCTAGAAGGAAGCAAAGAGAAAGAAGTAGCATTTGAAGAGAAGCTGAAAGAGGTAATGGTCATAACAAGCCTGAGCAGAAGCCTGACGTTATGCTCTCTCAGGCGGAACAAAAGTACAACAGCAACACTTAGTGACAGGATAGGGAAGGACAGTTATGGGGACGGAGCAGAACAAAAGCAAACAGGTCTCACCGTGCCTTTGAAGAAAAATCAATTGGGAATTCAGAGCACAAGTTGTACTCTCTGTATGCTTTTGTATCTGCTAAGCTGCAGAGATCAGTCGTGCAGCCTGGTGGGAGACACAGGGGAAGTTTAGCAGCTGTGCAGGAGATGAATGGAATGAGAAAGTGAAGACCAGTTAAATTAATCCAGCTACTAATTACATTCTCTACAGAAAAAGTAACAGAATGGAGTGGAGACTCTACACCCAGAACCAAAGCCACCTTGCTAGTGTCTGTGCAAAATAGTACAGGGTGTGTTAAACACAAAACTTAGCACGTCTTTCTTAAGATTATGACTATCTGCATTTTTTTTGTTCTCTTCCTAAGAACACAGCTGCACACATAATTTATTTTTCATTTAAGCTGTACAACATCATCAACACGTTAGATTGCAACATCTTTTATAAATCTGGTGTTATGCTCACACAGAGGAGTGCTCCTGGCAGTCCCCAGTGCTACTGTGTAGAAGTACAGCAGTAGTGTAGAGACAAACGCTGAAAGACTGGGAGTTGTACTTCATGGCTGCTTCATGAAAACACTCTTTTATTATTATTATTTAATACAATACCTGCATGCTGTGCATTTCAAACTCATGATGAAACGCTTGCCAACATAAGCTGATGGTATTTATGGTATAATTCAAACAAATGTGACTGAATAATGAGGCTTAGCAGGCAGGACTGTGGGAGAGACTGCATCTCTTTCTTGCTGTGTGGACTTGGCTTGGGGGTCATCCCCGGAGCCTGATGCTCTCTTGCTAGCTTCACAACCTATGCAACAAACCCTTCATCCCAAATTACGACCAGAACATATGTATCGTGACCACCAGAGGGACCCTCTGCACTATGACGCCTTAACACCCAAAACTTATTTTACAGATTGATTTACAGCATGCCTATACCACGGAATACTGCAGGACGTGACTTCCTACGTTAACCGAAATAACCTTACCGGTAAATCCCGGTTTGCAGCTACAGACGTAGCCCTCTGCCTTGTCGTAGCTGAAGTGGGAGGGCAGCGCTGGGATGCTGCCGTACCAGCGCGCCCACGAGCGCTCCACGCACTGTGCCTCGGCGGGGCACGGGTTGCTGCTGCACTCACTGATGTCGGTCTCGCAGCGGGCACCAGTATAGCCTGGTAAGAACAGTCGGAAGAAGGGGTTTAATTGTTGGGCTGCCAATTCATTCCTGACCTGAAAGTGTTATTGTGAGTATATGCTGCGATGCGCTTGGTTTCAGAGTCTGTCATGTGCTCAAAGTGCCTCTTGAAGCTCAGTAGCTGCATATTGCTAAGGCTGTTCTGTGTAAGCTAGCTGAGCTTTGCTGTGCTGTATGGACTTGGCTTCTTTTTAGGAAGTAACGTGGAGACCTGTGTGGGTAACGAAGCACTGTGTTGTGCTGCTCTCGGGTTGTGTAACGCTTTCCTTGCCTTTTGCACCAGCTCCCAAAGGCAGGAGTGCAGGGAGTTGGTCTTTGTATTTAGTTCACGTGCTGAAAGATTCACAAAGTCTCTTGGAGAGCCTAGTTTAATTTTTATCTATGAACAGGACAACTAATATTTTGCACTGAAAAGTAAGTTTTTAAGACTGATTTATATGTCATGCTAGTGAAGAGCAAAAAAGGGTCAGCCACAGCAGTGATTTGTGTACTGTGTGGGTTGATGGATTACACATCGAACTGGGAGGTGGATCCCAGCTCCAGCTGAGTCTCCTGTTTTGACTTGGTGATACTGGCCCTTGCTCTGAAGAAGAAAGCTTTTTTTTTTTTTTTTTTTTTTTTTGTGCCACTTCTGCTGTGCAGGAAACCAACAAATCCTTATCTGGGGAAAGTGAGCAGTATACCCACAGGGCTCTGGCTCATGATGAGGAATGAAGCCCATCTAGCACCTAGCTCTTAGAGGGTTTTTAAGGTCACATAGTTTCAAGTTTTGTATCAGCACATGATGATGACTTATCTATTACATAAGGAAAGAGGGTGTTTATAGGAGAACTTGGAGCTTACCTGGCCAGCAGTGGCACGTATAACTGTCAGCGCTGTCCTCGCAAGTGGCATTATTGTAGCAGGGTTGTGACCAGCACAAGGGAATTAGGGTCTCGCAGTGCTGGCCCATAAATCCAGTACCGGTACAGTTGCAGCTGTACCTGCAACACAGAATATAATGTTTAGTCTAGCTGGAAGTCAGCAGACCTGGGCTTTGATCCCAAAGGGGCACAGACTTGCTGTGCTGCCTCAGCTAACAGTTCGCACAGCAGAGTCCAGGCCCGAGACGTCCTTCAGTGTTACAGGAGAAAACCTAGAAACCAGGAATGAAGGTCGAGCGTTTTCCTGAAATAGGTGGCTTTGTCCAGGAAGGGACTGCTTGTGAATTCAAATAGGTTTTGACAGCTCATTTCTTTCTAGAATTATTTTTTTATTTCTTCTTTTTTAATTTGAAAAATATTTCTGCCCTTTCCAATGCAATTTTTGTAGGCTTAACATTATTCACAAAATGAAAATGGGAGAGAAAGTGAGTTATCCCTTTCTCTTAAAAATGGACAAAAAATAAGACAGTAATTGATCCTAAAATATCACTAAGTGATATTTCCTCTTTGTTGGAAAACACTGTATTTTTTGTTGTTGGGTTTCAATACAGAGATGTCAATTACTTGTGCAGTTCCGATAGTTACAGTTCAGTACAGATAGCTTCCTTTTGACAGCAATGCTACTGCTATGGGTTTAGAAGTAAACAAATTAATGTATACATACAATAATAAGAAATACTGAACAAAGTGAAAGTAATCTCTATTGTCTAAACTTTTTAAAATTACCTAATTATAAAATATATGTATCTTATGGCCTTAAGCATCGCAGTTATGGTCAACTTCTATGTGTCATAAGAAAAGACAGACCTTTGTCAAATAACTGATAAATGCGCATGTTCAGATGACCTTTTTTTAGTAACTATAAGAAACAAAAATATTTAATTATTTTGCTTTATTTTACATTAAAATGATATACTGGCTGTTGTACAATTGAAATTGTGGGGGAATCTTGCTGAACAGTAGAAATGTTCAACGATGTGCAACTGGTTTTAGAAGAGGTCAAGTCCTACTTTGCTGCATTCCCAAAACCTCACTGGAAGAATTGGTTTGAGATTTGGGAGGGAACTTAGTTTGGTATTTGTATTTATAGCTTTAAATGCTAAACCTGTCCCCTTGAGTAATGCTATGATAGCTGGTGGCAAACACGCAAGTCTTGATTGTACTACATCATTAGTCAGAAAAGGAAAAACCTGTTTAAAGTCTACAATTCTTCATTTAACACCCCCTCCTGAAAAAAAAATACCATAAAATGGCTAGTTACCCTTCTGCTTTGAACTGCTTTGCTGTCCAACCCTTTTCATTGTGTAAAGAAGCTCCAGTAGTTCTGCAGATGTCCTGCAGTATTACAAGCCAATTAAAATTGCTCTTACGTGCACCTCAGCTTTAAATGCTCAGAGGAAGAGGACAGTGTGATTAAGCCTGGCCTGCATGAGCACCACAGTTGCTCACCTCACATGCGTATCCCCAAAAGCTTTGCAGGTTACTCACTGGCTCTGCTGTGAACCAGTCCGGAGCAAGGTGACTTCCCTGTCCTGCTGTTGTGCTGTGGCTATGCTGGAGAATGGGATTTTTTTTGTCCCGATCAGTCATTCAGGGCTGCCACAAAGCAGCTCCACAAGGTTGGTGCCGTGTCACCGCACTGCTAGCGTTCCTAGAACAGGATCTCTTCCCTCTCATTCAAGGCAAGCATGCCTTTTGCCGATGTGACTTTGGGGCTGATTCTGGGACACACGAATATCTTCGAAACAGATTTGTAAAAACTGGAAAGCAGACGATAGAGGACAAATCTTACACTGGCAAGAGTAGCGCCTCCATGAATACACTTATAGACTTTTGGCTATTTTCCTGTGATGTAAACTTGAGCTTACAAACGTTTTCACTTTGTAAAATCTCACGCTGAGCATGCAGAGTCGATGCTAGTGAGTGAATGCCAGAGCTCCAGCTGCCGGGCTGCGCTTGGAGCAATGCATAGAGTTTTTAACATCGGGCGGAGAAACTTTTCAGCCTCCCTGCCTTTCCTTTGGTTACCCTGAGGGCTGCAGGTGGTTTGGAGGCAGGAGCTGCTGCGCGCTTCGCTGCGCTCCCGCTGCCCGCCCGCCTCCGACGCGCACCCGGGCGGACCGGGAGGGACCCGGGACGGCCCCGGGACGGCCCCGGACTCACCCTGCGGCTCGGTCGTGGCAGCGCCCCCCGTGCCGGCAGGGCAGGCTGGCGCACTCGTCCACGTCGTGCTGGCAGCGGTAGCCCTGGAAGCCGGGAGCGCAGGAGCAGGAGAAGCCGCCCGGGGCATCGCGACAGGTCGCGCCGTTCAGGCAGGGCTGCGACAGGCACTCGTCGATCTCCAGCTCGCAGTTCGCACCTGCGGAGGCAAAGAAAGCCGGGAAGCCCCAGACTTAGCGAGATGCTCGCTTTTAAGGCTTGGGAGGCTTCGCCAAAGAGCTCAGGTGTTATTCATGACAATAGGTACAACAACTTTTTTGTTAGATTGACCACTGGAGCAGAATGAACTGGTTTTCAGATTACTCCAACTGTGCCACCATCGTATTTATATAATACAGGCGTGATTAGTAATTTAATGACCTCAGAAGAGCCCGTTTAAAGCTGCACAGTTAATTGAATCCATTGGGAAGCTGTCGGTTTCCCTGTTTTGCTGCTTAGTTATGTCTGTTTGCTTTAAAGATTTAGCAATGTGTAACTAAACCGGCCTGCGATGCTGCGTTCCAACAGGTCAGACTCTCAAAGCTGCTCTTCAGAGATAATCGATGAAGCTCCATCAGTTCTAGTGGTACTTTACAGCTGTGTTTGATAGTTGGCAGGTTACGTACACAATCCCTTTTCTTGTCTCTAATCCAGTCTAGGAGACTCTAAAAAGATTTGATTATACCTAGCAGCTCCCGCTCTGATTATTCGAGGGTTCTGTATGTTTATTTACTTATTTCTTACTTTGGGTAAGAAACAGTGATTTATTAAAAATATATATATATATTTTCATCTGCCAAATCAACTTGCTTTACCAGCTACAGTATCAGCCACAAAAATTTAAGCCACAGGCTTAAATTTTAATTTAGAAGCCACTTTTAAGTGGACTTCCCTGTCTTTTGTTTGGCTAACCAAAGCAGCAATAGGATTGTAAGTAGTTTTCAGGGACATTTCTTACTTGAAAGAGAATCTGCAGCAGAAGAAGATTCTGCAGGGATTTTTTATTTTTTATATGTATTTTTTTGGATGAAATTTGCAGTCCAAGATGGGGCAGGCTTTCAAAATATGGGAATGGCCACATTGTGATTATTGGTATTACCTTAGCAGTCTGTTTAGGAGCTCACCTGTAATTCTTTATACTGCTTTTCCAGCTCTGTCCTGCTGTGAAATTTGTACCTTCTAACTAGGCGCATTTTTCATAAAACACTAACTTGTTTTTTTAGACATTACTAATATCTAGCATTGTTCCTTTATCACTGATTTATTTTGATCCTTTTGAATGTAGCATCCATGTTTAAAAAGGAATAAAAATCCATATTATGGATAAATATCTAGAAATATCTTGAAATAACAAAACAAAATTCAAAGATGTTAGCTCATAACGTTCATTGTATTTAATCTTAAATCTCATTAAAATACATGCACTTTTTCATCTTTCTAGTAGTTATGAAGCATTATTACTGTAAACTTCGAGAATATATTCTTACAGCTTCTTCTGCATATAAAACACTCAGTGGGTAGAGTCACCAGTCCTGGGCTTCTGGCTCATGGCTTGTGGATCTGGCTAGCCACAGCTTTCAGTGGGAGCCTGTGTGAGATCCCAGCACAGGAACGATCCCTTATAGCTTTATGGTAATGTACATTACATCCAGACATAGTGAGCAATCCCTCTGTGGTCATTGCCCTGTGAATTCACTGTAATTGTAAACAATGTGTTTGCAGAAGTATGTCTAGTGACCGTAAATCTGCCAGAGCTTGTTAACAGCTTACTGTGAACACTAAAAATCATGTGACAAAACAAGCCCTGCTCAACTGATCCTCAGTTCAACCAAATTTAAGGCTACAGGCCTGAGAACAGCCTGATGATTAACATGAGACCGTAGCGTTGTTGTTTTGGTTCACGTCTTTAATCTATCAAGCCCAGTAACCTGCCTTCGGCAATGTTGCCTCAGAAGAAAACTTCTCTCTTTATAATGCATCTAGCCAATGTGATACGCCACGCAAACAGGGGGAATTCCTCCCTAGCCTTTAGTGAGTCTGCTGTCAGATTTTCTTAGATGTGAGGAAGAAAGATGAAAAGATTAGATCTGTATTTGCACCTCAGCCTAACATTCTGTCATGAATATGCTGTATGCCAAATATCATATGCCAGAAAGGGGGGGTAAGGCACCACCAAGCCCTTCCGCTGTTACTGCGTGGGGCTAAGCCATTAAGAGCAGAGGCATTCCCTCCTTGCGCAGACAGTTTCAGCATAAACCAAGCCCCACGAGTGCATTGGGTTGAAAGACTGAGAAGGGATATTTGTATCTTTTTTGGTTTCTTTGAAGAACTAAGATTATTATTTCCTTTACCACTTGCTTTTCAAGTAAGTGCTACTGAGCACTTGTGCACAGCACTGTGGGAAGCAGCAGACAATTGCTGTTGGATGGACAGTGCCATTTGCTACTGATGCAACACTACCACGAGCTCGTTGGGAAGGGAGACGTGTGCTTGAGGTACCTCACCCCACGGTAGAGGCTGCAGTGCCTCTGTGGGGAGGGCAATGGGATTCCCTCATCCTTTCTCTGAGTACGGATCTGTATTGACCCACTTCAGTGCTTAACTGAGGAGACACAGGAGTGCTGCTGATGAAAGAGGGGAGGAGGAGTACAGGCAGAGCACCAGGGCAGGTACTGCAGGGGCAGGTACTGCTGCCCCACTTCTGGGCAGGCAGATGGTGTGAGGTGGAGGCAGAAGCACGAAGAGGCTGAGTGAAAGGCAGGCATGAGGACTGCAGCAGTAACGCTTTGATTCAGCAGCAGCTTTTGCCACTTGGTGATTTTGATAGAGTTTTGGCATAGCGCCTATGTTGAATTTCAATACAACAATTTATACCTATGACTAGCTTGTGGAGTAGATGTTTCTGTGCTGGTAGTTTGACATCTGGGTACCTAAAGTCTGTGGGAGTTTTCATCTTAGTGCCTAAGACTTGTGATGCATCTACATTACTGATAAGAATTCTGTGTGAGAACTAAGATTCCTCAGGTAATAATTTCCTTATATTGTACAGAATTCATCACAGTTACATCATAGTAAAAGGTATTACACGAAGAATGGATCTCGCCCATTGTACCTATTTCATCTGATGCTGGAATGCTTTTCCCTGTGTAAAAGGCCTGCTGTTGTCTTGGACTCAGACTGGTTTTTGGAGCTGCCCCTTACCCCTGGTAGTTCACACTAAGCTGTTCTCTGGCAGTGGAGGACTGGCTTCAGCTGAGCCCAGCAAGGTAATTAACGTACTTAGCTGTGGGTAGCTAACAGGCTGCGGCACTAGGCCCTGCTGGGGTGAATTAAAAGCAAGTGCAATTAGGCCAATGGAAGAAAAAAATGCATTTGATTAAGGTAGCCAGCAAAACTTCGGTGAGGCAGTTGAGCTTCATTATTTAACAGCTGCATGACACATGTCTTGTAAATAATTTCACACATGCAGAGCATTATCATAGAAACTGCAAATTTCATGCTAAATTTTCCAGTCTTTGGCTCTTGGTGTGTTCTAACCTCTTCCATTTGTGTAAGAATTATGTGTGACATTTCTCAGCTATTTTGAGAAGTACTGCAGCATACCAATCATACAAAATAGCAGTCATAGCCCATGAAACAAGTAGCAACTGCAGCCAGTAACTCAAGCATTTGGTTAACATTACTGCCATAGATTTACTGTGCATTCTCTACCTCCATATCAGGAGATGTAACCTTTTTAACATCTTAGGGAAATGAGATGAGGCTGGATGATTTCCCACAGTAATTCATGGTGTCAGGCCAGGATAATAATGGTTGGCAAGATCCCCCGACAGAGTAAATGAGGATTTTTATTACCAGTGGGGACACCTCAGGGCTTTCATCCAGTAATCCCCCTGGCTTGTGCATTTAGCACAACTCACAGCAAGGTGCAGAAAACAACAAAAAAGAATGCTTCTGATAAATCATTTGGTTAAGTAGCCTTTAAAAGCTGGTGTTTTACTGCTGAAGGAACAGTCAGCTACTCCTTTACAGAATTATGATGATTAGCGTCTCTACTGCTGGGAGCAGTGTCGGAGCTGTACATTAAAGCACTGCAGCCTCTTCTGCTTTGTTTTAGACGTCTTTTCCTTCATTGGCTCCTTCATTTCTTAACTCTGCTTGTGCTGAGTGCAGAGCACTCTGAGTGTTGCTGCTTATTTTTTGGTGAGACCAAACAGCATCTGCCTGGAAAACAGCAGAACTGCATGATAAAAGCGGGGTGACTCCAGCACGGTGAGCTCCCTCCAGCAGTTTGTGTTGATCTAAATCTTCATTTCTCTTTGTCTGGGCTTTATTATTTTATTATGTTTTCTCCCTCTGCCTCTAAGGTGTATATTCTGTCTTTCAAGCTGAGTTCGTGAGCTACAGATCCAGGCCTGGACACTACTGACATCGCAGGTTAAACAAATACAGTTTCCTGAATACCACAGGAGGTCTGGGCTGAGTCTGATCATTGCAGAGTAGCCATGCTGCTTGTTAATAGGCTTTTCCTTCCTTCTGCTCTTCGGCTTTCCCCTGGTTGTGTAGTTTTCCCCTCGCTTGGCCCGGGCTTGGACACCCGCTGGTAGCAGCGGGGTGGCAGGAAGGTAACAAGCTTCCTTCAAACAACATTCCCCCTGCTCATGAGGGACGCTAACTGAGGGCTGGCTTCCAATAAGAGCTGCGTCAGACACTGGAAAGCTGCTTTTTACCTCTGACTTCCCCTCCTGCATGGGGATTTTGGGATGGAGCTGTAAACCGCATCTCTTATTCATTTGAATCACTTGAAGCAATAGCTGTTATTTTTTCCCTTCTTGTGCTGTAAGATGCTTTTTTTCTTTGCTTACCTGACTGGCAATCTATCACTAAAATGCATCCCCTTTTCTCTTTTTAATGATTCAGTGTGCTCTCTCTTGCTGTCCTGTCCCTGAATACAGCTTTGAAATTTGAAGGGAACTGTCTCCTGCAGCCATTATATGTTCTCCAGTAGAGAAAGTATACAAGGTATGGGTGTGATTTTTCTTAAAAATGGGGCCAGATAAAATGGAAATTTATCAAAAAATGGGTAGTTTGGGAACCTGATAGTACTTTTCCTTCTATATAACTCAGGTAATGTTCTAGTTCCACGTGAATCCTCTGTTTCTGGTTGGACAGAGGAAAGGAAGCCAACAAGGTTAGTCAAAGTTAAGTTTACACAGGCTAAGCAGTGAGTTCAGAATATGCATGGCCTCTAGGCAGGGGGAGGATGGCTTTTGCAGATGCAGTGGCATGTTTTTGATTTTTCTGTTTCTGCTTGGAAAGCTAAAAACTTGGCTGTAAAATGTCTATTTATTTTTTCTTCTGTCAGCAGGATACATTTTTTTCCTTAGTCCTTGTTGTCTTACCCTTTTCTGGTTCTGAAAATGTTTCTTTTGTGGCTTTTATACTACACTTACTCATTTTTTTTGTATCAGAGTTCATAGTTTGCATTGATACTAAACCTTCCAACTCAATTGGAAGGCCAGTATATGGCAAAGTACAATGTTATCAACTTTGAACTGCTAAAAACCTGCAGAATAAGAATTGAGTGTAAGGATATTTTCTCTTGATGATATGAACAGCTTATCTCCATTCTTGACAAATGTACTTTCTTCTAGAATGTCCAGCTGTAATTTCTAATATTTTATGAAATAACCAACCTATGTGGCTATTATGAAATAGCCAACCTACGTGCTCTACAGAGGGAGACGGACTCTTTTGAATGCCTGGAAACCACTGCAATATTGGTCTTTTGTTTCCCAGAAAAGAAGCCAGAAATGAGTTCTGGAAAGTTTTGCTGTGGCAAAAAGAAAAGAAATCTAACTGTGGCTTCAGCCAGACTGAATCATGGAGTGGATCAGAAAAATAATAGAAGGGGAAAAATTAGTTATATTACATGACATCAGTAGGGTATACAGCTTAGAAAAGTTTCGCAGAATGAAACCAGAAAGGCGTAGCCATCCTGAGAATTGATGTTGAGGAAAAGTGATAGATTAATTTATTTGGCCTTGAGGTCTGGTAAAGTAGAGGAGGAGAAAAAGGCCTATTAGCGAGTGTGCATAAAGGAAAACTGATAGAAAACATCTGAATAGGGTGTTTTGAAAATTTCTGAACAAGATACCTTTGCTCAGAAAAGGGGGAAAAATGAAAGAAAAGTGTTTTAAAGGAAAAGACTCCTGCAAAGCAAATGTCTAGGTTTAAGAGTACTCTTTGTTGTGATTAGCAAATCAACCAAGTCAAAGTAGATCTAATTTTTATCACTGCCAAACATAGGTTTTGTCTGTGGGCTAAAAACTATGTATAGCACTCTGAGGACATGTGTTTTGAGAATATTTTGTTTAAAGGAAAGTTAACCTGGGCCTGTGACACAGCTTGATGTTTAAGAAAACTGCTCTGTAGTTTCTGGAAAATGTGAGATTTCTTCAGTCTTTCTCCATCCAATATCACAAGTTGCAGGTGATAAGATAGGTGATAAGATAACCCATGATATACCAACAGCCGCTGAGGCTGAAGGCAATGTGGTAATACAGGTATGACTAAATAGGTGTGTGTGTGTATGGTAGTAGATCTTAGAACACAAGTATGGCAATTCTCCATGATACAAAGAAAAGGTTGTTTAAAATGGCACTTACCTGTATACCCAAATGGGCAGATGCAGTCGTACTTTCCTATCTGGTTGAGACACGTTGCGCCATTCAGGCACGGATCTGACACACATTCATTCACTTCCAGGTCACAGTGCTTGCCTTGATAGCCTGGGACGCAGTAGCAGGAGTATTCATCGACCCCATCCCTGCACACAGCTCCGTTGTGGCATGGTTCAGAAATGCATTCATCAAAATCCATTTCACAGAGCGTACCTGTGTAACCTGCGCTACAAAGGCAGATGGGCCCAGCCACACCATTTTGGCAGGTGCCTCCATGTTCACAGGGGTTTGTGTCACACATGCTGACGGCTCTTTCACAAGTAGTCCCATTATACCCAGCGGGGCACTCACAAGTGAAGCTGAGGTTTCCAGGAGAGCTTAAGCAGGTAGCATTTTGAAGACAAGGGTTTGAAGAGCAAGGATCAGAGGTTTTATTGCAGAGTTCCTCCATAGTGTCAGGTGGTACATCTGCACAGCGGCAAGTGTCCTCCCTGTGACCAGCAGCGCACGTAGAGTTCTTTTGGCAGGAATTTGACAGGCACCTGGAATCGTTTCTCATGCAAAGTGACTCTAGGAAGGAAACAAAAAAGATCCTGAGGACTTCTACCACATTTGGAGTAAACCAGAGTCAAATAGGTGCAATTATTACCACATTGTTTCAAATTTAATAGCTCCAATTGCTGGATTATGAGAAGAAAACAGGGCCAGTAAATGTGCAGCACATATTGGTAGACTAATAAATGTAAAGTGAAAACAGTTATGGAAATATGAGCAGAATTCTCACTTCTTCCAGCAGCCATGGCTGTAGTGCCAGGACTGTGAATACATTATTTAACAACGATATTGTCGCAACAATATTTGTGACTGTCAACAGAGATGACCAACAACATGGAATGCATTTACATATGTTTAAAACAGGTGGTGTGTGTGTTTTTGATTTTTTTACTAGAATGAGGAATTGAACAACATTTTTCAGTGCAATACCATTTTGGATTCTTTTGTGGTGGAAGTTTTATTGTATTGGAGTTCAGCAAAGCTAAATGACTTGGGTATGCTTTAGTCTCACATGAGTGACTCAAACTATTATGCACTTTGAGTTGGTTTTGACTTCCCAATTATAAATACTACTAATTTGACATCTGTACAGCACTTCCACCATAAAGAATCTCCCAAATACCTGAGATTCAAAATAGTACTCTGAGAGCCTTCCAGCCTCTGAGGCTGGTATGACATGGTGGACATATTGGACATGGTATAAATATTTCCCTTATCCTCCAGGAACTGAGCTCCTGGCATCAATTAAACACAGCTTATAGTTGCTGCTGCTGTAAAGACTAACAGGTAATAACAATAGCTATTTCTCACTTCCCAATCAAGGAAGAGTGAGCTGCTACCAGCATTGTTCATGAAACACAACTGAGAAACACTAATAGAGTGAGAGTAGTGAAGGGCATTCTTTCCAGTAAAAGAAAAGAATTCAGTGCTACTTTTCAGTAAAAGAAAAGAATTTTGCTATGAAAATGTGTAATTGTTTTAATCCTAATTAATTGTCTCCATAACGAAATGAATGTCCACGTTTGGCTAAGCAGGTATACCACCTTTAACTGAGTGCTAGTTATACCGAATAATAGTGAGGATGGCTAATGCTGAGTGATTGAGGTAGGTGTGCTGACCTGGGCTGAATACTCTGCAATCACAGCTTCACTGGTTTGGTATGGGCCAATGGAAATGGTGTTAATCATCGGTGTGCATCCTGCAGCACTTAGGAATCTCATTACGTGGGGATATGCTGGCTCCAGGCTGTGGAGATGGTAAGACCCAAATGGAACTTTTGCAATCCACATTTTTATTGGGACTATCCCACATTACAGAGCTTTCTTTTCAGTCTGTCTACTTAAAATTAATTAAAATTGCATGTTTGAAGAAATGTTGCAAATTTGAAGAATTTAACTGTGATTAATTTGCAGCATTATCTAACTACTATACTATGTAAACTGCAAGAGGTAAGGTCAACCACTGAAGTATTTCTTAAGTAGGACCACTGTGACTTGAGAAGCAATTCAGTTAATTACTACTGCTTTTCCAGAGATGATATGCCTGCAACATCTCAATTTGTTATAATTACTGTATGTGAGAGAAAATGAAGAATTTGCCAGTTTGCAGTTTTGATAGCAACAAAGTAGCTTTAAGCAGTGATTAAAAATCTGCATACTTCACTGAGACGTTAACAGTGGATGAAAATTGAGGGAAGAGAAAAGGAAGCCCTAAAAGCACAGTCAGTAGTGAAGGCAATCAATTTGTCTCCAAGATGACACTGCAATGGGAAAAATATAGAAAGGTAAACCTGTTCTGGAATTTTTTAACAAGCATTTTAAGTTCAACACCTCTGGCTTTTATAAAAACAAGTTTCTTATGCAGAAATTGCCAACAGACAATACAATATAACCAGTATTCCTCAGGGATGCTTTTGTCTTATTTGTACATAAAGCTTACAGCAAAGCAATACAATTTTTGGAGTTTTATCTTCATTTTCATTTTTTTTTTATTATGTATATAGTTATTGATGAATACAAGGATTCTGATGGGCTTAGCAGAGATGTAATCACTGCTGAGTTTTAGCTTGCTTGTGATTTAAAAACTAGGACTGAGAGTTTTTGTTAGGGGTGATAAGATTCAGCACAACTGCACCTTAAAGAGGTGATCATCAAAGGGTAATTTATCAAACTGTGTTTATCAAATGGTATGCAGTTTACCAGGGCACCCCATGATTTTTTGACAAAAGTCATATTCCTAAATCATATGAGTGCTTCAGAAAATCCTTGGAGCCTTCATAGTTAGAGGATCTATTTTCCACTTACTTTCCCACCTATGTGAAACAAGTTATTTGCAGTACGTCCCTTCCTCCCCTGTCAACATTCAGTTTTCCTGCAGCTCTGGAGCCATGTGGAAGGATGGAATTGGAAACCTAATGCTATTGGGAGCTGCATGGAAACAGCAGAGGAAGATCAGAGCACGTGGAAGCTGAACACACCCATGCTATAGGATGTGATGTGGCAGATTGTGATCGTGTCTGATGAAAAGGCTGGCTCAGTTTGAGCTGATGATTAAAGAATATTTTCTGCTACATTTACAGAAAGAGTTGTAAGGGAAATAAGTGTTTAAATGTATTTGGAGGCTTTATTTTTGGTAATGTTGCGCAAGGATAATCTGGAAAGGCCCTGTGTGGTAGCTCTGGTAGGCAGGGGAGTCATTTTCTTGCTTATCCACTCAGGATCACTTCAGTAGTGACTTGTTCTGACAGATTCTTAAAACTTACATGTAACATCAGAAAAATGGAAACAAAATGCTGATCACTTCGATTTACACTGACTGACACTTGAGGTAATTATCTGGCTCTTTATAAACATTGATACATTAATCTAATTACTAGAGGAATTTGTGCCAAGCATTTTACCCCATGGTTAAGTCCTTTTCATGCAGTTGAGATATTTGGCAGTAAAATTCCTTGCAGTAAAGCTTGCCATCTACTGGAAAATCATCAGTATTGCCAGAAACGTTAGTATTCTCTGTCTTTTACAAGAGCTGGCACTACTAAATGTAAGAAATGCTGAGAGACAGTAATTTTTTTTCCTCATAAACAAGATTACTTAAGTTAAAGTGCTGCTGTTCGTTACATAATCTTGATTATTCATATACTAATCAGTAATAAAAAAAAAACATGATTTTGCTGTGGTACAGACATCTCAGTGGTCAGAAACTGCTGTAATGAAGCAATGCAATATTGTTTGGGAGGTTGGAAATGCATGAAAATGAATATAACAGGGAAAATTAAATTAGTGGGAAAGGTAACAGGGTGGGAGTTCTGAACAAGCTGAAATAATTTGGCACAGATCTTCTGAATCTTCTCAAAGAAGCCAGTGTTCTTCAGTTATGCAGGTAATGTTGAGGAGCCTGATCTCAAATCTTTCCTGTGAATGTGAAGTATTTTTTTCTAGATTCTGTTTGAATCAGAGCTAGAGCATTCATGTGTGCTTTTCAAAATATATAATATTAAATTGATAAAAGTAAATTGCCAGTTCTCCAGTTCTGAGAATCTGATTTGCAATCTTAGCCATTCAAAGTCCACAAACAAAACCTAGTAAGCTGTGTTGGGTTGTTTTTGGCAGAAATTTCTTTCAGTAAAAATTTATTCTTTCTGTCCGTGGCTCTTCCCACAAGTTGGTGAAATATTTTAATCAGCAACGGAATTTAAAATCAAATTTCAGTCACTGCTAATCACATTGTTATGAACTTGAGTTCACTTGAATGTGGTCCTGCCTGCGCTTTGCTAATCACCTCATCATGCCTGGAGACTCCTTGTAATTTGCAATGCTATTGTTCAACTGTGCCTTTTTTCCCTGAAGGAGGACTCCTGGCTTGACAGAGGTTCTCAACACTAAGAGCTTCAGGGTCTTTTTACATATGCTGCAGATTTTTCTGAGCTTCTGAACAGAGGCAGTCAATTTTCTAGGGAGAAAAACAAACAAGAGTACTATGAGGAGATAGCTATCTTCTTGATGCCCATACTCATCAACAATGATAAGTTTACAGTGGCTTGGGGAGTATTTTTTTTTAACAGCTATTACTTCAAACTTTTGAACTAAATTTTGAATTAAAATGAGGAAGCCACACCAGCTAAAACAGATAAAATAATTCACAGCAAAATACGACTTTTTGTTTGTAACACATACACTTTGGAAAGGAATGGGTACTGGAAAACCATTCATGATCCAGCAGAGGTAAACTAAGGCCAGATACTGTCTTCTAATACCTAAACATTGTTAAAAACATGAATATTAAGGTATTATAGGTCTGCAGTTCTGTCTGTAATCTTCCTTTCTCCTGTTGCAATGGACCATTTGCTGGCCTATGAGTTGAGAAATTAAACTTTAAAATATTCATGGAAATATAAGGAAACGATATAATTGCAATTTTTTTTTAATTGTTATAAAACCAAAACAACAACAGAAAAGCAACCTAGGAAATATGTGTTGAGGTTTTTTTTTTGTTTGGTTGGTTGGGTTTTTTTGTTCTTAGTTTCCCAAAATACCTTATACTATTGATAACTTGGTTGTGGTCACTGAGAGAGAAATTTTTCTTGGGACTAATAAATCAACAGTTGCTTCCCTTAGTGTTGTTATTTCAATGTCTCCCATTGACACAACAACAGCATATAGCATTTGCTCACAATTGAGGGTTTACCTTGTGATCAAATAAATTGAATAAAGAAATCATTGGATAACTTGAGGGTAGTGAGGGCTTAGGTAGTCTGATGTCTTGAGTGAGAAATAAGAATCTTTGATGCTTGCATTTGTTTCTTATTTAAAATTTGTCTCTGAGATTTTAAAACAAGTGTTTGAAAGTGTCACTGAAATATCAAGCTCTTCAATTTTAGTGCGATCTTGAAATAATTAGCATTTAACTGAAAATATTCAAATATATCCCAAGGCATTTAGTGTTGCATTGAAGAGCACGTAGCTTTGGTATAATTAGGCATATCTCAGTTTTTCTGCACTGCACCATGACATGGAAAATATAGTTCATCACTATGACAATAACTTCCTTGCAAAGACAACCTTAGAAAGTTGTGGGTGTGCATATATATCCAATCTTATGTATCTTGAAGAACCAGATAAGCAATGAGTACAGCTGCATAATCGGCAGTGACAGAGATGGGATCAGATACTTTTGCCCTGAACTAAAAGGCAGAGTTGCCATTCATGGATCAGCATTTGGCAGAGGGGGAAGAAAAGGACAGAACAACATGCCATGCTGGATAAAATGGAGTCAGGTAAGGGGCTATCTGAGCCCTCAAAATAGCTTTTCCATTAAGATTGTCTGAGAATAGATCACTTCATTGTTTTTTTCCACAGTTCTTATTTCCAGACTGAAATCTCAGACTTCCTAAACATTGCAGTAACACTATTTCATCCCTACTCAGTCCATCGCCAAATATGTTTGTCTACTGTCCTAATTACTTAATGTAATGAGCAGCCTGTAGGTACTGTGGTATTATTTCTCCTTTGCAAACTTCACCTGGGATGGAAGTGCCTGACCTGCTCTGTCCACAGCTGGAATTACTACTCCATCTGCTCAATGAGGAGGTGTAACTTGGGAAGGTATGAGCAAACTTCTGACAAACGAACAAGAGCTTGTCATTGGGGCTGCAAATCCTGTGGTCATAAAGGGTTAATCTTGAATCCCTAACTTCACTTGTGTGTCCAAAATGTCCTAGCATGTTGTTATAGAAACCACTTTCAGGCTTTAAATCTTGAATCACGAATATTACCATAGTAACCGCCGCTACACACAGGCACAAAAGAAAAAAGGCGGTTACTCAAAATATTCTATTACTATTGAAAAAGACAGCTTTCTTTTCAAACACATTTGTATCAGCAAAAGCAAAGTAAACTAACAACATACCTGAAGCCGAAGTATTATATTAGCATAAGAATAACAACCGAATAGCATTAAAATTGTTGAATGTTGTTTAGGAAACACTTTAAGATCAGAGCTATTTGTCATTCAAATTACAAACTGGTTATTAAATCAGCGTCTCCATGTCGTCCTTCTCCTATCATTTCTGCAAGCTCACGCTAACTTGGTGCTGCTCCCCAAGAATGAAGGATGCTACTGCTTGCTGTCATTTTCTTTTGCTGTCTTTTTACCTCTGTGCCATCCCAGACTTATCCTACGAGCACTTCAGCAGCAGTCCTTACAGCCACACCTACTGACTGTGCCAAGCACAGCAACAACTTGACAGGCTTTCCTACAAAACAGCCGTGTGGAGACTACCCAGCGAGCCACAGCAAGGTGTGCTAGTTCAAAGGCGCTCGCCTGGCACACTTTCCAGCTGGTGCAAGAGTGATAAAAAGAGAGGAGTGAGTGCAGCTCATTAGCTCGTGAGTTGTGTTGTCAGCAGTGGGCAAATGAAGCAAACATCTCCGAAATGAGGTAAATGCTTTCTTCTCGCAGTCCCCGTTCACTTTTATCCTTTGCTTCAGTGCACTAAATACTTTTTGGCTCTCACTTTATTTTGTATCATACTGCAGTGTCTATGCTGGGAACAGGAGGAAAATCAGGCCCGTGAGCTCAGCAGGCATCCTGCAGACTGACTTTGGAAGATTTTTGGTCCAATTGGTCATCAAGGCATGGTACTACTAGCAAAGCCATAGTCAAGGGCAAGAACACAGGTTTCTTATATGAATAAATGAGTTCATCCACTATTTTCTTTTACCTTTACACCTAGTGCACCACTGCAGTTTAATTTGATAGTGCATAGCCATCATTGTGCTTTTACTGTGCGCAGGGATTTTTGTTTATATAAGATGCAGGCCCAGAAGGTAGCTGATACCAGTTGCAATAAGTGGCATATAAACCTGGTTCTGCTGTGCAATCCCCACTACTGTATACCCTCTATTGGAATATAACATCCTTCTTTAATAGTTTCATGGTATGTTCTTATCTTCTAAGTCTGGAGAGGAGTAAAGACAGGAGTGTAATGATGATCATTTTTAGTTGAATTCATGCAGCAGAATTTATTCTTAATGCTACAGAGCAGGATTCCTCTATACAGGGACATGGGAGATCAATGGGCAGGTGACCAATAACTGCAATATGTGGTGGAGGGAATCTGGGGGACAGCTTCAGATCAGCTTTTCTATCAGTTCCTCGGAGGCAAAGAACATGGATAATCAATTGTGCTAAAAATCTAAAACAATTTTAATTAGGTACTAAGGATTCAGTTGATGCCTTTTTTGCCTGCACTGCTTCTAGATCTTCAGTAAAGCTAGGGACATCCTTGACATGTAACTCAGGACAGAGCCATGTGTGTAAAGGTCTCATCTGCGAGAGAAAATGTTTTGTAGAATAAAGATGTAAAAACTAGGTGATTTTTTTTAGGGCTGTGAATGTAGTCAGAATCATCTCTTATACTTCAGAATGTTATTGTGTATTGCCTGCCATTAGCAAGTTTTTTTGGCACACTGATGATCTTGTTTGGATGGGGGGGGGTTGGAATTCTTTTGTGAAAGGTGTTGCTCCTGCTTTACTCTCAAGAGTTAAAAGATGGGAGCATCACACCTTTTAAATTTAATGGAAGCACAGTCTGGCATTTCCAAACCTGTCAATGTGAATCCAGGGATGGGGGCATGTGGTGCTGAGGAACTGGAAAAATGAGAGCAATGCTTGCAGCTAGATGGGTACCACCTGCATTCACAGTTTTGATAAAAAGGAGGGGGAAAACATACACCTTGGAAGCAGGCACATAGCAAACTAACAAGAGAAATGGTGCCAGAGCCCAGAGGGGCTGCAGAAAGACGAAAACATGGTCTCGCTTCTCTGCATCAACAGAGAGATTTTCTGAAACATGGGGAGTAACAGCATAAACTGTCAGTTTGTGAATTTGGGTGAAATCCAGTTACTCCTGGTTCTGTCTGAATTCCAAATAATGCAAACTGGGAAGTGAAGGAGCTGTTGCATCTCCAAGAGGCCAGATCTTGCATTGAGAGACACCAGGCCTCACGGCTCCTCTGGTGTCTGGAAATGGTTTGTGGCTCTGGCTGCTGCTGGGCTCCTGGCTGCTGCTGCCAGGGGCTCAGCTGGGTGGCCTTCTTCATATTGCCTCTTAATATTTTTCTTAATGTGAGAAGGCATACACTAGCACATAAAGGTATATAGCTGCAAATGTTTGTAACACCCATTCAGGTGTGATTTCTTTTTCCCAGTCAAAACCGGATACGCTTAAAGGCCTCAGCGTTAGAAATGCATCAAGATCTGTAATATACGGCAAGAACTTCTCCTCAGGTGAGGGATATTTTCACATCCACTTTGTAAGTCACAGATTCAGAATCTTAGATTTTCATTTCCATAAGTCATGGTTAAATTTTTGCTTCCGGAAAATAGGTGTAAGCTCATTGGTCAAATGCTGGTAAATCATAGGGAAAATGTTATGGTCAGGTGTATGAACAGGCATATGTTGACAGCCAGGTTTTGATGACTTCCAGTCAACATTGTCTGCATAAGCACTTACTTTTTATAGCATCTGGATAACCAGAAGATGCCATTGAGGCATATTGTGTCAGACATGCCATATCCTTTCTGCACAGCCAAACCTCTAGCAACAAAGCACACATTTAGAAAATGATGTTTTTTAACATACACTAGAACAGGGGCGAAAACCATGACAAAGTGCATAAGGGTTTTATAGATCTATTCCGTCCTCTAGCTGGCTTGCTATACTTGCTTTGAAGTCTGTAAGGAAGCGAATGTTTTAAAGTTTCTAAGTGCAGAGCTGTGTACTGATGTGTGCAGATGTGGGGATTGCCTCCAGTAGGTTCTCAGTAACACAGCTGAGGACTAAACTTTGGTGAAGTCAACAAAATGCAGCAGAACAACAAGATCAGCTCCAACTTTTGATTAGCGTCACACTGATGACACAGCCACCGGAGTGCATGCTGTCCCTCCAGGCTCACTGAATGTATAGTCCTTTTCTCACACAATTTCAGTTTCATGCAATGTAACAGCACTCTTGTATCAAAATCATGATGCTGCTTCTCTAGTCTCTCCAGACTTTAAAAAACAATCAGCCCTGTGGCAGATTAGCATTATTTTGCTGGATACACAAAGCGCAGTGATTTAAATGCTACACGAATCAGAAGAAAGCCTCAGTGCAGCTACAATGTACAGAGTGCAGAGGAATCAAAGTCAGTCTTCTGCAGGGTAGTAACCTTCATAGGGGAGTTCACATCCTAGCCCTTTCTGTTATTTACTAAATCCTTTTGTATAGATATCAGCTATGATTTCTTCCTTACATGAGATAATCATGAATTGGGATTTAGAGACTACTTGAGGAAAGTTGCAGCTCCTGTATTGCAGGGCAGGCTACAGGTGAATGGGGAGACTGGTGCAACCAGAAACTCCACCTGCTGAGCTCTGATGCTGAGAGCTGCTACCAGTGAGGCCAAAACCATCACCTTGAGATTGGTGGAGAATGATGATATGGTCGTGATCTGTACCAGTTGCTCTTACTGACCTCCCACAGGTAAAAATCAGTCATAGACCTGAGAGAAGGATGCTGCAATGTGGGGTTTTCCAGTAGGAGAGAGTGCTACAGTTTCAGGTAAGAGTGAAGCTCCACCATGGTCACTGCTCCAAGGTGACCTCTGTGATAGCTTCCCTCACCTCCAAGAGTAGCAGATGGTAAGCATATGGTGGCCTCCTAAAAATATTCTGACTTGAAACTGATGATGAAAGATTTAGTTCATGGCTTTACATGAGGAGGGAATGTCTTATTTCTAGAGTAAGTTCAGAAACAGATCCTAAGAAGACTCTAAGCCACATGAAATTAAATTTCAGACTAGTCTTGGTCTGCAGACCATCATGGTTTCCTGTCTTCTTTTTTCAAGAACGGTTTGCTTATTAATGGCAAAACTGTATGTTGACCCCCAACACACTGTATAACCTGCAGGGCTGTCATTCCAACTTTCCCTAACAGCTACCACCCTTTCCTTGCCCATACTACAGTCCTCGATAGGACTGGCCAAACTCTTGCTCGATGACACCTAGGACTCAATTGCATCTGATTGCAATGCAGTATAATCAAATGAAACAAAAAGCTGAGAGAGAAAAAATAAATAAAACTCATATTGTCTTCTCTGTCACAGGAGGACTTGTCTTGAATGGAGTTTGAGGGACAACGGAAACTCTTTTTCCACAGAGAGATATTCGTGAACTTCTGGAGGCTGCTAGGAAAATCAGAACTCTTACTAGAGTGGAGTTACAAAGTCCCCAGTTTGACATTTACCATCCTGTACAGATAAAGAGCTGGCTTTATCACATGGTTATTCCTGTGGCTTGTTTGGCTTCCTTTCACTTCAGAGCAGAGCACGATGACTGGTCTGTGTAGTGGTGTTCACAGCAAAGTGAGCTGCTGAGCTCGTGCCCCTGCCAGCCCAGGCGGGGCTGGTGGGCCTCTGCCGTCATCAGCCCTGGCATGTTTTTGTGTCATAGCACAGCTCGGGCTGGCTCGGTCACCTGATGTTTCCTCAGAGTTCAAGGCTGTATGTGCCACTCTAGTCCAGATGCTCTACTGAAGGACAGTTCTCCTTCCCTCACTCCCTCACTCCTACACAATAACAGAAAAGACCTGAGAGATATTTTTTGTTTACAACCCCCCATCTTTATGCCTGGTGCTTGGAAACTTCAGTATTGTGATATATCATCTAGCGGATCGTTTAGCAGTACAGCCATAGCCAAAGTTGTTTTCCAAGGCAGTTGATTTCTTTACAGCACTAATGTCTCTGTTCTAACTCAAAGCATCAGGAACCTGTCCTCACAGAGAAGTGGGATGTCAGACTGGCCTTTTATCCTGAAGTTTCCTCGAGGTAACAGATCACAAGCTTGTCTTCGGTTTTGTGTGGTTGCCTACAGCTCAAGTACGGGATGTTTTCTGCAACTTGTTGCCTGTCAGGCCCAGAGCACATCCCCTCTCCGGGCATCTGGCTGCCAGGGCTCAGGGCCAACGCTCACAGGAGTCACCCGGCCCAACGTAACAGCAGGAATAGGAATTGAAAATCCCCTCTGCCGTTAGGGCTTTCTCTGAAACCTTTGTGAGGTGTTTATTGTAGAGGTATGGAAAAACAAGATTCACCAGCATCAGGGCATGCCCGGGAGCCTTCTGTGGGGAACACTAAGGAATAATTCCTCTCACATTAGAGGAATATCACTAAAAGGCAAGTTGTTTCAATAAGCCTAATGAGGGGGTATGTTTTAGCATAAAAAACTCCTGCCACTAGGGCATTAAATACCTGTTATAAATGAATAATATCCAGCAATCCTTCATCAAAATTAGAGCAGCGTGGCATTTGCCAGTAAAAGGATATAAAATTTTAAAGCATGACTAAACACTATATAGTAGTAATCAGTATAGTGCTATCATTTGGGGAGGGGGCGGGGGGAGTTTTTTACTTTCTCTGTTCATACTCTTGTTTAATTCCTCTATTTTATTTATGTAAGCAACAGATCTGACTCCTTTCTCCTTCCTTTCCCAATTCCCTTTCCTACCATAGATCTTTTCCAGTCATTCCTCTTCTCTTCCTCTGAGACCTGAGCCAAAGCAGACTGGGGTTTGCCAGGCAGCAGTGGGAAGTTACAGGAACGTGGTGGAAGCGACTGTAGTAGCTGTAGCCCCAAGATACAGGGTCACCAGGCATCAGCCTGGCAGCGTAACCCAGATGCTTCCAGAGCTGTGCTGAAATGCTCACGCTCTAGAATGATCCAGGGGACAATGAAGCTGCTCTGGCCTGCTGTTCCCCTGGAGATACGCTTTATCCCTCCCTGCTGCAGTGACAGTGGAGCCTTGTGTCACACAAATCCTCTCACAGGACACAGGGAGAATGAATACTGTATTTTGGGTGCAGAGCCCTTTCTCACAGTGATACCTGTCCTGCCTTACCAGTACAGAGGACCTTATAGGGCAGGATCCTGCCCCTACTTTGTATTAAATTACGCTATATAAATAAATGAGATCTGTGTAATAATAAAGGGCTGACCAGAAAAAAATAAGAAAGTTTTGATGGCAATAATAAATATGTGATAAATATCTAATGACTGTCTCACTGGGGGCATTTTGGCTGAGAGCTCCATGATGGGGCTTGTTTGATGATCCCAAAGGGCACCACACAGCATACTGTGCTGGGAGGCTGCAGAACAGATTGGGAAGCAATTCGCGGTACTTAGCACCTGGGGATTCTCAAAAGACATTTTCTCTTAGGATCACATTTCCTTTGATCGGTGGGATTATTAATTATGGACAGTCTTGAACAGAACAAGGCACTGCCACTGTGCTCCTAAAACAGTGTCTCATTTAAAAGGAACAAAATATCTTAATTAAAGGGTCAGCTGTGGTGTCTTTTCAAGACGCTTTGGTATTGATTTGGCCACGGTAGACTACTTTAACAAATATTATTCCATTAATAATCAAGGGAGCTCATAGGCATAACAGCTTAAGAAGGGAGTACTAAAATGTTTGTCCTTTAACTTTCCAGGGCAGTTAGAGCAACACCATCCAATGCAGCATTTGGACTATAGAATATACATTTCAAAAGTGGTTGTGCTTGTGTGGGGCCCTCTCCTTTGTGTCTTATTTATTAATTGCATAGAGCCATGCTTCATCATGTGATCTCAGATATCTGTATTTAAAGCTTAATTTTACCTCTGGATAAATGGAAGCATATTGTTTCTGCTAATAATACTTTAGACTAATTTTGCTTCTGTTCTTCTTTTGTCTTTCCTGTGCTTTAGTCATCACGTTTGAACAAAAGAATTTTGCCACAAAATTGATGGCAGCTGTGGCAAATAGCAATAAACTGATGAGCATCCATTTGTAGTTGTGCATGCCCAGTTTACTCTTAGTATTGTATGTCCATAATTACATATTTTGATTTATTTTTGTCATCTACTATCAACAGAAATTACATTTGTTGACTAGGAGAGTTTTATTTCTGTATATTCTGTTGCAGCAAGAAATTTTTACTAACATTTTTTTCACCTTGCTGTGATAAATATACTTGCTTAGATGCACGAATCACTATATTTTCCATGTACAGCATGTATGGCTTACATTCGAGAAACCAAAATGTTAACTTTATCAGCAACCTGGGGCAGATACCTGTTGGGGCAGCTACGCAGAGCCAGCTGCAGGTTAGTCAGCAGATTACAAATTAGCACTTTTGCTCCCTTGCCCCTCCTTGGCTCATTAGGGTGCTAATGGGGTGGGTGGTGGGAGGTGGTTGAGGTTTCTTTTAGCTCTGGAGCCCGAGCCTCTATCTGGTTATTCAGTCATCCATTGGCAGGCTAGTCCTGCAGTTTGGGAGGCTTTAGTGAAGAACCTATGCTCTGTAAGGAGAAGTTAGTGCCTAGCTGCTAGCTCTACTGTCCCGAGCACTGAGGCAGCTGGCCCTACCCAGGCAATTTGGTGCTCTGCTCTATGCAGAGCTACTTGTTCACCTGGATCACGAGGCACAGGGCTTCTCTGAGGGAGGCCTGGGGCTCTGCAGCAAAGGGAACCGAGCTTCAGACTACCTCCTCTCCCTAGCTACCTTAGGGGCAAGAAAGCAAGCTGCAGTAATGGAGCAGGAGAGGGAGAGCTATGCTTGTCCTGGAGAACTCATGCTTGTCTGACCCACAGGAACCGCTGCGTGTCGCCTGCCAGGCGATGCAGTCTGCCCTGCCGATGGGCTCCGCTCTGCTTTGCGGTAGATGTGCTTTCACTGGGCTTTTCAGGTAAGATGCGGGTTGTATGCAAGTATCATATAGTTCTATAAAGGAGTTGTTGTATTACCTAGGTGTTCTTAAAAGTACTAAGATATTTGGATTAGTATCAAAGCTGCCTATGTGCAGAGATCTCTTGTGCGTGTGTGTGTGGGGAATAATGTGATTCCTAATGATCAGAATTCTTATTCAAATTGGTGTGTTTCAGCCATTTGACAAAATAACTAAAGCTTGACTTGTCAAAAACGTATGTGGTCTCTAAGCACTTCATTGTGTCTGTATCTACCCACAAAACAGTTAAGAAATTGTTCCATTAAGCAGTCCACAAAACAGTTAAGAAATTGGTCACCATGAGCTTCACTAAAAATGTGACTGAGATCCTCAGCGTAGCTCCAGATTTCCAGGTTTGGGTCTATTCTTTACCTACTTTTACCTGCATTTATTGACATCGGTGAATTTCCTGAAATCTGTTGTCCTAGCTATTGTACAAACACAGAACTAAAAGTTTGTTCCCAACTTCTTAAAATACTGAAAATCTCAGGCACGTTGACAATTTTTCAAATGGTCGGTCTTTTCTATGTGTTTATTGCTCTCTGGCATCTAAAAGATGCCAAATGTTAATGTTTTTACGTTTGGAGTTGCTATAGTGACCTGATTTTATTTCTACGTGCCTGGCTAAGCAATGCCTTCCAGGAGCGTTGAGGGCTTTATCTGCATGTACAAGCAATACTGAGGCACTGGATACCAGGGTTCTTTCAGACTTGTACACCTGCCCTTCAAAACTTTTTTCTCTCTTTTCTTTGAGCAGATTCTTTGAGCAGAGTTTCACTAAATGTAGTTTGCTTTTTTTTCCCCCCGCTCCTAGATTATTTGGTACATAAAACTTCCTAAAGTTACTTCACACATGCTGATTTTTTTGCCTCCTACAACAACATTCAACAATTGTTTGATCGATTGATAGGCAATACTCTCTTTCTAGGCTACTTCTGTAAGTTGTGTTTTATTATTAGCAAAGGGCAGCTCCAGCCCTCTCTTTTTCACATTCCAGCCACTCTTTTTCATCTTTTCATCTTTTTTTCCTGGCCGCCCTGAAGAGGGCTGCAAATTAGTTGCTGAGGAGTTCCTCAAGTCAACACCTCATACTGTTCTAGCAGGCTGCATGCCCAGGAGGTGAGCCGATGTTGCTTTCATAAAGGACCTGAATTCAGAGCAATGAGAGTGGCTGTCACTTCAACATCTGAACTTCAGGTACAGAATCCACAACTGCCAACTGAGTTCTTTGAGCTGTTTTTTGCCAGCCTTGGCTAAAGCTTTCATAAAGCAGCTTTTATTAAAACCTACTTGGAATATGATTTTGAAAAAGCAAGATCTTATTTTTGCTAGTATACAATTCTTTGCAGTTCCCTAACAATTTTCATAACAACTTCCTTATTTGCATTACCATGGCTGCTTGCTACAGTGATTGAGTCTTCGTGTCAGAACAATGTCAAGATGATGTGAAGACAGTGTCAAGGCAAATATATAAGGGTGATGCTTTGAAGTAGGGAAAGAGAAAACTGCCAGTATTCAGTGCTCCATAGAAAAAAATATTTCTATGATAAAATCATTGTCACCATAAGCAGGAGAGAAGAAAGTGGGGATATCTAGGTTATTGCGTGAACATGTCTGGGTGACAACTCGGAGTTTGACTGAAAAAAACAATTTGCAAGGGTGCTTTTCCTACCTAAATCCAGTCCCATATTTTCTAGACTGTGTTCCCAATCAATTGGACACCATTCTGATTTAAGCTTCTAGTTCGTAACAAGAACGCTTTCTCAAAAGTCAAAGAACAGGGATTCAAAAAGGCTCTTTCAGGGTGAGGTGCAGCTCACTTTTAGAATAGTTTCCAGTTTTTAAAATGAAGCACTGATATCACAGTGAGTCTATGATTTTTTTTTTCTTTATGCATGTGTACAGTGCTTTTTCTCATTTCAACTCTGGGGGGAAAAAAAACATTTTTAGTGATTTCTGAATGTCTTTATAAATCCCACTGAAGAGGTTTAAAAAAAAAAAAAACACAAAAAACACTCCTACAGTTTCCAGGGTTACATTACCATAAGCCTCTCAAAATGCTTTGTGGGTAGTATTTTCAGACTTGAGAATTGGGAGTGGGCTATTTAAAGGTGAAACTGCTAAGTATTTTCTAAATATCTCATTTACATATTTATTATTATTTTATTGTAAGGAAGAAGGTTGAATAGTTAGCAGGTTTTCTGACCTGTTGCCTATGAAATAACTGAAAGTAACCATTTAAAACACTTGATAGTTTAATGTCATCCTATTCCTGTATTATGTCTATTTGCTATGTATGACCACATTAAATCTAAAAACATCAAACTTGGGTGATGTTTTTAAGATGAACTGCAAATTTTGTCCATAGCTGCAGCAGCAGTGCTCTAAGTAAGCTGCTTAAACTTATTGTAGCCTAAGTCATGTATTTCTGAATGTTGAGTTTCCCCCTTGCCTGGACAAGTTCTTTTTAACCTGAAAATCATCTGCCATTTTGAGTCGAGCATCAGCTGGAGAAGAGTGCCTCAGATGCCTCCTCCCGTTATTGTTCACACCTCAGCCATTGCGTGCCTCTAGAAATTGCTGCATCTCACCAGTCTTCAGAAAGGGAAGACTGTAGGATGGCATGTGACTAGAGAGTGCATTGATCCCTTCATAAAAGAAGGCTAAGAGTTATCAAAGTGGTGTGCAAAGGAAATTGTTCCAGTTAGCAATGGAAACAGCACACAAGGATTGGCTATATTTATTGCAAGAATGAATAAATAATAATTTTATAAAAAAGAAAGCTTGCTATAGTATAGGTCTCAAGTTTCTCTCAGGCTCATTACAAATCTGGAAAAGTGTCTCCCTTCCTATGTAAGTGTGTGTGTATATATATATATATATATGCATGTGTTTATAACATATGAAGTGAGAAATGTAAGATCTAAATTTAGTAGCTCGAACATGGAACAGGAAGATAATTTTGGATTGTATTCACAGTTTTCCCACTGAATGAGAGGTATTCACCTCACCCTTCTCGAACTCAGGATTCTCACCTGTAAAAGTGAGATGCTGCCTACTTACACACTGACGCTCAATCTACTTATGTTTTGTAAAAACAAATGCCTCTTGAGGAAAAAAATGAAGATATTTCTATGGGAAAAAAATCTGCGTATTTGCAAGGAGAAGAAATAATCCAAAAGGAGCCTATTCCTCTACACTTGCATGACTGTGCTAGCTTTTAGCACATTCACAACTTTAACAATAACTTGAAAGTCAGTAAAATTCTTTGAGAGAGACTAAACTTAAACTCAATATTTAGCTGTAAGTGCTGGAAGGACAAATGAGTTTCACAGGGTGAAACACCAGTCTGACCTTGAACACGAAAGCAAAGCCCTCACTATTAGCACAGGAAAATGTTAGATTCAAAGACTTCACTTGAGAAGCAGAACTAATTAGAGAAGATTAACAGAAATGAGGCGTGTAATAGCTGGAATAGGGCATGACTGCAGTATGAAAGGCTGAATCACTGGACCTCTCATCAAGGTCAAGATCTTAAAAACACTCAAATTTTTTTAAAAGGCAAGTGGCAGGTTTTGCAGATGTTCCTGGGGCAGCTGAGCATTCATTACTTTGTTCTGCAGGAGCTTCCCCTGTCTCAAGACTGTCAGCCTTGATGTCAGGATACATTTCCAAGCTTGGGGGGACTGTGTTTGCATTCGGGACTGTTTGTATTCCTACTGCTCTGCGAGGGGACTGAAGAGGTATTGTACCAAGTCTGCTCTAAAGTGGTAATGGAGTGGAGATTCTGGATTTTTGTATGAAGCTAGTAACTGGTTTTTCTTGCACCTTTTTTTTAAATGAGGTCTGAGATATATTTCAGAATCTTCTTCTCCCATTTTATTTTCCATCCTCCATTTTTTCTGTCACTAACCAGCTTTCTGCAAGCTCTAATAATCTCTTTGTTACTGAATGTTAATAAATGTTCCAGGGTCGGTTGGATGGCTTTTCTGATTTAGGCCCTGAAGTGACTGCTATACTAGCACCACAGTAATGGCCTCAGCTCAACTTGAAGTGGCTCAGAGGAAAGAATCACGGAACAGATGAGGTTGGAGGGGGCTCCTGGAGGTGATCCAGTCCAACCCACTTGCTCAAAGCAGTGTCAACTAGAGCAGAAAGCTTAGCACCTATTACCGATGGTATGTTAGTTCCTCATAACTGTCCATAATGATTTATTTAAAAATCACCTATATCCTAGAAACCAGGCTCACTGTAAGCATGTGTAACCTCGTGCCTATGGTTAACAGAAGTGCTGGTGCTCATCAGTGACTGCAGAAAAGATGCAGTCACCCGTGAGGGCCCAGCATTCCTTGGGCTGATTCAGGGCCATGGCGTAAAAGATGTGCAAGGTTAAAAGAAGACAGGAAAATCAGTCTCTGTTATCCAAGTGTTTATAGTTATGTTAATAAAAGTAAGAGAAGGCTTCCTCTGTCTGTAGAGAAGGTGACACCGCAAGTCTCACTGAGGCATAATTAAATAGCTTTGGCAGGTCATCATGTGGATTTCTGCTAGAGCAGTATATTTCTATGCAAGCCTGAAGAAATAAAGATACAATTCAGAATGCAAAAGTTTCTAACTGGTTGCCATGTATGCTATACAGAAATTCCTGTGAAGTCCAATAATGGTCCTCATCACAGTCTACAACTTCCTTGCGAGGGGGAGCGGAGAGGCAGGTGACCTGTTCTCCGTAAACACCAGTGACAGGACCCGTGGGAACGGTGTGAAGCTGAGGCAGGGGAAGTTTAGGCTGGACATCAGGAAGAGGTTCTTCACCAAGAGGGTGGACACACACTGGAACAGGCTGCTCAGTGAAGTAGTCACTGCACCAAGCCTGTCTGAATTTAAGAAGCGATTGGACTGTGCACTTAGTCACTTGGTCTGAACTTTTGGGCAGACCTGTGCGGTGCCAGGAGTTGGACTTGATGATCCTTATGGGTCCCTTCCAACTCGGGATATTCTATGATTCTATGATAACAGCATCCATTTGGTTTTAGTAGTAATGAAGATTACTGAGAGCTTAATTTAAGAGCTTAGATACAATGAGCAGAGAGCAATGTTGCCAGCCAGTCAAATTCTTTAGTGAAGATTAATAAGTGTAGTCCTATTTCTGATTCATCACAAGTATCTCAAAGAACATCATTCTCCACCTGCTTGAAAAGAAGCCACTCCTGATTGCAACCACAAATTTTCTGTTATGTAAAGAAAAGCCATGCTGGCCCTAACTGGACAGCACAGCAGCATCTTCGCTGAAACCAGTGGACTTTTAAAGGTGAACCAGATTAAGTAAAACTGAAATCAGCTCTGTTGAATGCTATACGTGGAATATTGGAAGTACCTACAACATATGGATCACTTACTGCATCAAAACAATTGGGAGCTGGGGGATGCAGGAGGTCCACTCTAAGCAGTTTTCATAAGTCACTGGACTGTGAGAATGCTTACAGAGATCTTCAAGGACAGAAAGTGGCCACATGAACTTCAGTAAACGTGCATTTTACCCCAATGAAGTGCAGTATCTGAAGGAGCTCTTATGGTTTTCAGGCTAGAACACAACCACAGTGATAGATCTGTTTTTGTTCTGCTACGTGTGCAGAACTGCAGCCTCTTCCTTCTTTCCGTCGCTTGTTGGGTTATTAGGTTGGTCTGCTGGAAAGATTCCCCAAAGGTGTTTAGTGCCAGTCTTTTCTTATGTTTAATTGCATGAAGTTTTTCACCTAAATACTGTCTTTCCACTTGTCACTAGCATAGACAATGGCAGAAGTTCTGGGATGTCTACTTGTTCTTCAGTGTTCTTTGGAATCAGCCATTTGAATGCAGAAATAACAATTGATTTTAGCCACCTCGCTCTTCTTGCACTTTGCCATGAGCTCTAGAACGGCTGGATGTTAGACTAAATTGAATCAGACATTTAAGACATACTCAAGAGAGAACAGTACAGATAGTTCTTGTTACATCAAGCAGAGGGCGTTTTTACACAGATAGAGGCTTGCAAAATGTTCAGTACCATTAGTGAATAAAGACATACAAATGTCAGCAGTCTTTAATGTGAGAGAAGGAATGCGTTTAGCTAGAAAGTTTGAATTGGTGGGTCCTACGAAGTGTTGTCCAGATTTACTTTTTGCAGTTGTATTGTAGAGGCACCTATTTTCTGTCTGTTCTCATGAGATATACTGCTCCAAATAAGTATGCGAGTAGACAGCAAAGAGTTTTGGTTTATCATTCCCACCAACATGTTCTTCATATTTTCCTACATTTGAAGATAGCTTTACTTTCAACTTTAACTATTGTTTTGTAGGCTGAATTGGGACAGAGCCTACAAGGGCCATATGCATCATCTTTCCATTCAATATTACTGATGTAATTTCTGATATATCGATGCCATTCTCTGGCTTCTTCCCTCGTTGTCATTGCTATCCTGTTATGCGACCTTTGTTTGCTTAGCTTAGGAGACTTGGTGTATCTTCTTTCTGTACAATATACATTAGGGCATCAAAAGAAGGTAAGGGGCTGCTGGAGAAGAGCAGCTACAGTTTGGACTGCTGTACACTGTATCAGACTTCAGCAGTGTTTTTTCCCATCTCAAAGCTCTTGGAGTCAGCAGACTCAAAGAGGAACTGCATGCTACATGGCCTGTAGACTCCCTATCTTGGCCATTGCAACGGAATTACATCTTCTGTGGCACGTAATCAACATTTCCAGAACTGTGCATGTAATCCTGAGCTCCATTTTCCTATTCCACCCCACCAAAATGGGATCATCAGTGGATTGTTGTGGGATATTTAGCACGGCATTTAAGAGAGACCCTGGAAAAATGCCTGCATAAATAACAAGATGTACATGGGTAGGTACAGACAGAACTCCTTTTTCATGCTTTGAGCCAGCTCTAATCCAGGTGCCATTCAGCTGTGTTAACGTGACCCAGAGCCTCAGCTAACATGTTCTGCAAAAGCTCACGCTGAGAGATTCAGCGCAGTGCTAACACAGCTGTACCACTGCTGCACCAGACCTGGCTGATGTCCAAGCAGCAGCACGGTGACGTGCATAACTCCAGACATACTCCGAGGTTGTTTCCAGCTTTCAGGAGGTTGGTGAGTTATACCCCAGGCTTTTTTGCTGGTAACAGACCCTGCTTTCATCTTTCTGCAGCATGGGCACTTAACTTTGTTCAGGTTCACGGGTGGTTAGCCACAGCAAGGGCAGTACTTGGCTGCTTAAGCACCTACAAGTTGTCACAAAGCTTAGCAAGACACACTTGAAGCTATTGCTGCATACAGATGTTTTCTCAAGGCTAGATTATTACAGTGCGAGTTTTGGATTCCCTACTGTGATTAATTCATCAGTGCAGGTTACTTAAATTACAGTTGTTTGCATCCTCACAGGTCGATGACTGTCTATCTTTCTATGTCCTTGCTTTGACTCCCTGCCAAATTATGTTGTTTTCAATGTCTTCTAACTCACAGTGAAAGAAAGGAGGTGTGAAGTGTTACAGTCAAATTCTGGGCCCTCCTTGTGGAACAAAGAGCTAATGAAGTGCTCTACCATCCCTGCTAGAAACCCCAACAAGGGAGAACAACAGCTGTCGAGGAAAGAGTATGACCAATATATGCTGCCTTTTGTCTCCTTCTGTAGCTCTCCGGGCAGCCTGAATCTGAATTGGAGCAGCTCTGAGCTTAACTACTTCAGCGAGCAGCCAGCCTTTGGTATTCCCACTGTGAAGGAATGCATCTTGTTTTCAGACTCTGACTAATGCAATTAAAGATGCTTTGTCTGTGCCTTTATTCCAGGAAAGGTTAAGGGAATAGGATTCCAGTATGCTCAGCCTTGGGAAGGGAAGGAAGAGCAGAAAGAAGCAAGGAGCTTCTCCCCTTAGCATCCACCCAGGCCACAATTATTCAAGCACAGCACTTTCCAGCAGAGAAGACCGCACCAGGCAAGTGCCTTGCCTGGGCTCTGCCTCTGAGCCTTAGCTGCTGGAGCGGGGACATTACACACAGTGGGTTAGCAGCCCCAGCCCATTACCCTTTTCTACCCACAGAATTATTTAGCCCTAGAAATATTTCGATTTCTGTCCACGTGGATGAGATTTCAGGCAGGCGGGCGCTGCCCTAACCCTGAAGTTGCAGCAGCAGCGACTACAGGCTTGCTTTGTTGATGCCTGGAGAGCATCATGCTGCTGCCACAGGCCGAAGGAGCCCTTTGGAGCTCGAGTGGCAGCTGCGTGGTGCATGTCACCGCCTGCCAGGCTGCCCGCAGAGAAGCCTTGTCTATTGTCGTGTTTGTCAAAAGGCAGAAGCAAATTTTCTGTTGACCCATTTTATGGGTGACTAAAATATAATCAATATAAAGTAAACAGAAGAATCTCGTTGGGAAAAGGCTTATCTGGGTGTTTCACTGTTTGCTGCTCTGAGAGGGCTTTCACGTGTCATGGCTCTGTGAGTGGCTGAGAAAACAGCAGTGAGGATTGATTGAAACACGTTAGTCTTGGAAAAACAACAAATTAATCTGTAATATCAATCTAGAAAGTAATACACATCACTTATCTGTTTGCTGCCTACTGCCTGTGACTCTAGATGAGTCAATTAGGTTTAGAGGCTTCCTGTAGAAAATGTAAATATCAGGGCCTTTCTTCCCTTTTTGGGCCACCATAGAATAAAAGGAATAATCAGCGTTGCTTAGAGATTGAGGCATTGTCTAAACAGTTTTGTTTTTTTCTTTTAATGCTGAGATGTGAATTATAAAGAAAACAAAGAAGCATCATTGAGAGGTTTTTGGCCTGCAACCCCCTGTAGCAGGATCAAAGGCACTTAGACTGCTGTTGCTCAAAGTTATTTATTAGAAGGAATATGTCACATATTAAGTGTTGAGGGGAATGGACTAATGCATGTTGCTTGGTAGTTGGCACTATATATATTTTTAATAAACCTTGGCATTTTTTAAATGTGAGCTTATTGTCCTAAAAAGTTAAGCTTCTCCTAGATGAACAACAGGATGAAGAACTGTAGAATAATCATTATTTGTTGTAGTATGTCAGGAAAGATCAGCTGAAAGAGTTTTCTAGGACTTTTTGTGGTATGCCTTTTGCTGCAGTAGGTTCCTGTCTTGCACTGTGCTTTTATGGGAAGTTGGCTGTAAAATTTAGGTTTAGCAGGTAATCCATTTTTTATTTTTCTTCAGCCCTTTTACTACAAAAATGATATTATTAATTATTCATTTTACTACAAAAATGATATTATTATTCATTTATTACTATTACCTTGTATTGTACTGCCAATATATTAAGTATACTTCAATTACAAGTTAAAAAAAAAAAAAAGTGATTTGACTCCAAAATCTGGTAGTCAAACTATGGCTATGTATACAATCAAGACATGATTTCTAGCATGAGGGCTGTCTATCCATATAGGAATGAGTGCCTTCAATATTATAATAATAAATGCTTATGTAAGTACCAGAAAATCGAGTGGATGCTTGATATCTCCAAGAATGAGAGTAAACTATTTTCTAGCTGAAATGTGCACAGCGTTGTTGATCGTGGACCAAACGGGGCTGGGTGCCTGGCTGCCTTTGTTTTGAGCAGCAGATAATCCCCAGCTGCGGTGCCGTCTGCTCGCCTCGGCCAGGAGCTGTGCCCGGCCTGCCCCCAGCCCCGGGGCGGGCAGGGACCCCTGCGTCTCCATCACCTGAGGTCTCCGCAGGTACCCCGGCGGTGGTGCTGACTGCCCTCCGGCTGCCTAACGCCAGCTGTGAAACAGCAGTCTGGGCACGCTCCAGCAGTTACTTATCTAATCTGTTCATTTAAATGTTCTGATCTAGAGATTTGATTATCCTGCAATTGGGAAAGTCCGCTTCAGTCTTGCCTGCTGCATGTGGAATTTACGGCATGCAGCTGTTGGCATCGTTTTTCTTGATTGCTGTTCCCTTTTAGGTAGGAAAGACGGTAATCATGTCCTCCTCCAGGCTTCTCTCCTGTGACCCTTTCTCATAGGTCACATCTTTCTAAATGTATTCCTATTTCTTCTGTCCCTCTTCAGAATTTCCCTATTTGCTTTTCTCACAAAATGGGATATAGTCTGTACTGAAGAGTGCATTGATGTCTTACATGTCATAACAGACAGTATTTGCCTTTTTGTATAGCTTTTCGATAGGGACATATTTAATTTGACCATCTATGTATGCCTGCTATGAATTGGTCTGTTTATTCCGACAATTCAGTTTTGTAGTATTTTGAAGGAAATAACATCACTGCAGTTATACAGAAGTTTATGAAGTCTAACAAAAATTAACAACTCTGGATTTCTGTCTTGCAGCTCTGTTAACTGAGACAGGGTTACAAAGAGGAAAGAAACAACCCGTGCTTGCCAGAAATACGCACTTTAATCCAAAAATTGTCAAAATTACTTTCAATACTTGCACTGGCAAGAAAAAAAAAAGTGCTTTCACACTGATGTTGGCCTGGTCTGACTTACGGTGAGATAAAAGATAAGTCAGCAGGGCTGTGCTCTGGCTGTGGCTAAAACCAGGCACCACGACAGCAGAGCTTTGCTCAGGTGGCCACCAGGGATCTTCCTGCTTCCTCTAAGTGGGTTTTGCCCCACTGCAGAACTAGAATAGCTTCACTAACTCCTCTCAGTCTGCAGCACAGATCTACTCTAATGTGTCCACGGTAAATTTATGAAATGGGTATAGAGAGCTCTAAGTCACTTATGGACAAATTTTTAAAAGAGAAAAAACAATCAAACAAAAAACACCTGAGCCATTCCTAATGAACTTTCCAAATTGTTTAAAAAAAATAGGAAACAAAGGCCACCAAATCCCCCCCCATGCACCTGTGACTAGCTAGATATAGTTGTAAGCTTTGGATGGACACACCTTTGAATGGTTTATGTATATATTAAAAACAAATTAAATATAAATGTGTTTGGGATGTTTTTAATGTCACTTTTATGCAAGTGGAACAAGGTTGACCAAGTTACTTCCATGTTCAAAAATTATAGGGCTGCTACACTACCTTCTCAGGATTTTGTTTGATTCCAGAGACAGAGGTGTTATCCGTAATGAGATACATAAATGAAAAGAGGAAAAACCAAAACCTTGTAATTGGGTCAGGAAGCTGTTGCTTTAATCTCTCTTAGGATAATGGCAAGCATCTGAAAAACATCTCATTTTTGATACAATACGGGTGCAATGTAGAACAACGAGAACAGAGGGAAAAGCCATAGGGCTCCTGGTGCTTGTGCTCCAGCATGGTGACTGCAGCCCTGACAGGCAATGTGCTCCTCAGCAAGCTAACAAAGATCTGCTGAAGGACTGCCTCTGCTATGAACGCATCCGAAGCTCATCTGAACAATGCTCTCCTAGAAAGCTACTTGCATCATCTGAGTGTGCATGAGGGATGGGCAGTATGAGCAAAACCACAAATCTCTTTATAAGTAGAGCTTTATTCCTAACGCTGTAATTAAGCATTAATTAGAAGTTTAGTGATGGGAATAGTTGCAGGAAACTAAAAGAGCTCCTCCACAGGGAAAAATTGCATAGCCTCAGTGTCTCAGAGGGGCAGAAAAGGGGTGCAAATAAAGCTTGGTTCACACTGATAGGAATCTCGAAGGAAATTTCATTCCTAATTTATCAACATTTGGGGGAACAATTACAAAATCAATAGGGATTTTCTCAGCTCAGCTGAAAGGTCATGAAGTCACTTGAATGGTTAAAAGATTATATATAGTTTTGAAATTATTTTTGTCAAATGAAAAATATGATAATGCTGCATTACGGATAGATTATCCATTACAAAGCTGTTGAAAATAGAAATTTAACAGGGAAATATGTTTTGTTCCAAAATGGTTTAAGATGAAAAAAATTGTGAGCTTGCACTTGACCCTAGACAGAATCACCTCCAAAATCAATGCCTAAATTATACCTTTGTTTGTCATAATTCTCCCCACTTTTTTTTTTTTAAAGCAACTTTCTTCCCAGAGCTATATGCCGGAAAATGCTGCTAGACAAGCATTTATTTATCAATGCTGTTCTGGGTTTGGGACGTGCTTCCTGTCAACTATGGCATCTAATGATTCATGGTCTCTTCTCATGCAGAACTGACTCTGCATCCACCACAGATTAATTTTCCATAGTTTTAGTGTAATTTTTGTAAACAAATTGTTTGCAATTAATGCAGCATATAAACCTCAATTTATATTGAGGGCTTACATACAGAGCTACAATAATCATAACCATGAGCACCATCTTCACATTAAGAGAACTGGAAAATATACTTTATTTGTAGGGTTCTCTGTGATGGTTGTTTTAGGTATCACCTCAGTTAAGTCTTTCCAGGTATTGCATTAATCAATACACCATGAAAAGTGATGTATTCCAGGAAGACAAGTCGTCCTCTAAAAGATTCTGTAACCAATTTTCTCAGAGATAAAAGTGAGCCTTGTGGTGTTCTGTAAGAGTTGACCTTCTTTAAATTCTTTTAAATATTTAAATTTAAAGGGTTAAACTCTTCTTTAAAGAGTTCCTTCTTTAAAGCTGACCATTACTTCCTCCTTTAACAAATCTGGTTTATTGGGTGTCACAAATGAATACAAATAACAGCTGAAAAAAAGCGGTAAAACAGAATCAATTCTATGGCACATCAGGCAGCAGGAATTCTATCTGGTGCAAATTCACTTCCCGGAAGCAAACAAAGTAAACTTTAAGACTGCCCAAATCCATTCTTTTTAACATACCAATAAACGGTAATCTTAGTGATACATTAAAAAGTGGGCTAGTATTTCAGTAGAGCAATTCTGCATCACAAGTTAATGTCAGATATTTTAATACATATATAATTAGGACAGAAAGAGGAATTAATTTCTACTGCTCTTCAACACCATTGTGATTATTTGAGGTCTCACATTTCCCTTGAAACACCAACTAAAAGTGCAGTTTTTAATTGTCCCACCATCCTTAAGATCCAAGAAAACCAGTGTCCCTAACAGAAAGGTTTTTGCAGCAAGAAAGTGTTTACTGCCCACGTCTGCTAAACACTTGTATTTGCTCATCTGTTGGGGTGTACCTGGCACAGGTGACAGTCATAAAAGCCTATATCAGGATCTGAGTTAAATATTGGATTTTAACAGAACCATGCATTCTTGGAACTTCTACTACAATAAAACAGGAACAAGTAACACCAAAATCTTTTTTTTTTTTTTTTCTTAACATGTTTCCTAGGACATAGTTCTCTGCTTATGATAATGTCACTTGGAGGAATGGGTTTGGAAACAGAACTTTGCAGGGGTGGAACTATAGGTAGTCTTTTTTTTTTACTAAGTGCATGCATTTATGAGCATCCATACTCGTATTTGTGCAGGTGTTGCACCTGACAGCATTATGCATCTGTTGGGCCTATGGTAGACTACACTAAAATGCTTTTCGAAGCATAGTTATGCTCAGAACTATATAATTAGAATTAAAGTTTAAAAAAAAATAAAAGTATTGCTTGTTGGAATTGTTGTTTTTGTGATTTACAGGCTGTAATCCTGTCACTGTACAGTCTGATGTTAAGTGGTGTTAATAGTGACAAAAAATGTAAAGTATCATTTTTACACATCCTGTGTTTTCAAAAGGAGCCACAAGTGACAGGACTGTTCTATAATACTTTCGGCTTTATAGAAGCTTTATGTACAGTCAGATTTTAATAAAAGCTTACCACCAGTTTAATTCTTAGTATGGTATAGGAATTAAAGAATAGTATTTCATAATCTCCCCCAAGTACATATGAACTAACTATCCTACAAATAGGAGGGAACACAATTATTTTTGAAAAATTTGTTTAAATTTCTTTAGTTCAACCTATTACTTTTATGCTATATTAGAATATTTATGTGACAATTTTCCTGCAAAATGCTTTAAATTAATTGCAACTTTTCGTAAAGGATCTACTGTTCTGTAGTGTACCATCTATGTTTCACTGTATCCTGTAGTGTCCCACCTGTATCTCCCCCACTTCTCAATCAAGCATACCACTGTTCACCTCAGGAAAATGGATGAGCAGGAAGAAACATTATAAGCAGTTATGCTTTAGGAAAACTTGTCTTCTAAATACTATGTATTTCCTGAGTTGTTTAGAGTAAATAATTATGATAGACTTTAAGTAGTACCTATGATCAGAATATTTTGGGGAAAGACAAGTCTACTCAATTGACTTAAAAACAACCCTGGTTGATACAAGGCTTATACACATTGGAAATCATCTCTGTTCTGCTTTATTCACTGCTTTTTGCTCTTGGTCTTTCTCACCTTTAATTTTTAAATAAGGAAGTTAGTCAGTAATTGCAGTCAGTTCTGCATCGACCTGCTTTACCTGTTCGCAGTTTAGTTTTTATTTACAGAAGTTCTCAGGAGTTTCAAGTGGCATACAGACTTTCTTGAGAGAAAATACCCCCAAGATTATCACGTACAGTGCGCAGATAGATGCTCCTGAGCCTGATTCTGGCTCCTGCTGTAGGTTTTGCACACTGGTATATCAATTTGTATTATATCAATTTATAACAACCACAAGTCTACCTGGGGAAAAGCAAGTCCTCCAAGACTGAAAAGCCTCTAGCCTGAGACTGGCCATATGGCCATATACCAGAGAAAAAAACTCACGCCACATCTGAAATGTCACCCTAGCCAGCTTCTATGTTAAGCAAAAGACACAAGATGACATATGACTAGTTTTCTTTCCTTTGATATCCTATGTTAAGCAAAGCTCAGCCAAAGTCCAAGCCAAAACTTGTAGTCTTTTTTTTTTTTTAACTGATTTTTGAGAGGCTTTTTTCTCATTTACATCCTAGCAATGCTTTCTTTGTGTGTGATGTTTTCAGTGTGACTGTTTCAATTTTATAAACACCTGATTTGTTACCTCCATCCCTGCAGCATTTATGGTTTGTTCTAAATTACATGCCTGGTTTAGAAATGAATTTTATTAATTATCGCCATTCCTGTTACTTCATTTTAATTAGACAGCAAATTCTGTCTCCGACTTTCTGGTTGTTCATCCTTGTGTGCACATATTTTAAAAATCACTTTCTGAAAGTGGAAGGTTTATTCTCTCTTTTCCTGGAAAGTCCTGTTGTGAGATAATTTAGAATATTTTGGCTTTGCTGATTCACATCAATAGATGCCTGACGAAGAAAACTGCAAGGGTAAAACTGTATTTTTTACATCCTGTATGCCATTTTTCCTACATTTCAAAGTAGGTATTTTTTCAGTGCCAGTTGATCTAACTGCATCTGTTTGCTTTTCAGTCTTTAATTTAGTTTGGGCTGTAAACTGTCCAAGTAACAATTTGAGTGATGCAGCAACAGAAGGTGACCCAGATTACACAACACCGCTCGCTAATGCCAAGTCTTCTTGTTTAATGGCAGCTGCTCAAAGCTTTGTCTTACTGCAATTCACATTCAACATACGCAAATCAAACAGCCTTCTCAGACAGACACACATCCTGCCTGTCTTCATTTTAAGCATGTTTAAGAGCTACTGCTTTTCATAAACATACATCAGCCTCACCAGCTGAGGCCACTTAGCCTCCTTGGCTTGGATTTACTCTCAGCCATCTGACAGAATTGTCAAGGAAACCCATTGTGACTTCCAACACTTCGCATACTTCTGTTTAGGTGAAAGTTTGCTGTAAATATTTTTTCTATTAAAAATAGTTGGACTTTTATACTCTCTCATAATGGAGATATTTAGTACCCCAAATATCAGTTGTTTAATAACTACTTTCTGGAGGGATTTTAATTAAAAAGCTAAGAGAAGGATTATATAATAAAGCAATGGGTGCTGCTAAAATACATAGCTTGTACAGTTTTAGCAAAATACTTTTATTTTTCTAGAGTTAAGTTTGAGTTTATTGGATGAATGGTATCAACATGCTAGAATTTTATCAGAACGCTTTATTGCTGTACCTTCAATATGTGAAGCAAAATATTTAAAATGTTTTCATTCTTCATTTAAGAAAAAAGTTTAAGTGTGAAGATCAGGAAAGCTATCATGCAATGCGTTTATACAACTTAGTTTCCTGGACCAAATTTTTTTTGGCATCTCCATCAAATTTTTAAAGCCTTCTGACAACACAAGCTTCCTGCTGGAAGTGCACGTCTAGCAAATCTACCCAGAGGACATGTCAGAACAATAAGAAAAAGAACAAATCTTACTTTTTAAATGGATGAGCAGCAAAAAACTGAGGTAGAAGATGAGTAGAGAGTTAATTCTTGAATGAGCCATATTCATCTTGATAGGACATCCTCCACCGAGTTGTCTGTTCTCCAGAGGGCTGATGCTGATCCTCACTGTTTTCTCCTCATCTCTGAAAGCAAGGTACTACCAAAGGCACTGAGCCCACTGTAACCCATCTTTGCCTGTGACCCTCCTCAGCCCGTTCCCTTCAAACCTACAGACTTTGCTTCAGAAGGCAGTTGTTGTTAAGGTTTTACTTCAGCAGGTCTGAGTGATTTTTCAAACCTGGTGCAGATTTGTCTGTGAACTGGACTGGAGTCTTTCCCCAGCTTTCTGCTGCGGGAGTGTCATGAACGGTACAGCGCGTCTGGCTGACACAGCACAGCAGATGATGCACAGGGCTCTTTTAATCTTTCAGCATGCATTATCTTCTATTAAAGCTCCATTACGTCTTCTGATTCATAGTGTAAACACTTTGTGCTTTTTTTGCATAAAGTCAGCTAGTAAACACTTCATGCTTTTTGCATTTTTCTGTATCATAACCCCATTAGTACATGAAGATTAAACAATCTCATATTCAGTTTTTTCTTTTTTTTTTCCAGTTAGATATTAGCTGATTCTCTGCCAGAATCTTTTGTTTTGTTTTTTTTTTTTGGTTTGGGATTTTGTTGCTTGTTGTTTGTTTTTCACTGGTTTTATTTACTTTTGCCATTTTTATTTTTTTAAGAGGATACCAACTGGGAGCTGGTACAGGCCCTTCATCAGGACAGGCCCATTAGTTGTAACTTTGAAGCTGGGGAGACCTTTCATTTGCAGATTCAGACTCATCAGTTGATTGCAGCTTTGTTTACAGATCTTAAAGCCTTGTCCTAGCCCAGCAGAAGGGGAGGGGAAGGAAGATGACAACAGCCCCAGCAGCCACTTTCAGATGCTACAACCCTAATAGAAACTTTAGTCTTCCGGTACCTTACAAGCCCATGTGTTGTTCAGCATGTATGTTTACAGTGGGTGGCTATACCACGAAATCACTGCAGTAGCATCATTCAGGCCAAGAAAGAGATGACTTTCCTCTTTCTACCATCTTCACTTCTACATGCCTTTCTGGCGTTTGGCCCTCAGTGCTTCCTGCTTGCTCTCCTTGCCACTGTGCAGAGACCAGGCATTTCCGAGCCCAAGACAAAACACAAAAATCTGCTTGGCCATTGCTATGTTATCATACCATGAAAGAGATAAAGCTCAGTTTATGGCAGTTGTTTGTAATGGGTAGTTACTTTCACATCCACTCCTTCAGCTCAGTGAACTGAATAGTTTTAAAACTTTCCCTGTTTCAAGGCCCTTCTTTCATTCCCACTTCGTTCATGCGCAGTTGCTGCTCAATAACCTTGTGGCACACCTTTCCAGACCAAAGTGTATGAACGAATCCCAGGTCTTTTGAAAGTTCTTAAAATTGGGTTGCTTTTAGGATAGCCAAACGAGATGGCCAGAAGAGCTGCTTTTTCATCCTGTTTGAAACTTAACTCTGTGTTTCTCAATGCCTATTTCAAATGTTTCTTCTGCCTAATGTGCTATGCATATCCCAGAACTTAATAGTGAGCAAACTAAATTAATTTACCATTGCTCCAATTCCTAGAAGTTGCTGACAGGAGAGGGTTTGAATTTCCACAGTGCTGATATTCTGAACATCATTTGTACACAGTGAAACGTAACATCTGAATGTAATTTCAATTCTTTCAGTTTCTTTCTCAGTACAGCTTAGCTTTGATGAAATTCTGCAGTCATACAAGTCGGAGGCTATGTCATTTTCTCAGGGAAAAGGGCTGTTGTTGCCATTTTCTTTCACCTAAGTGCTGCCCTTTCTGTTCCTATTGCTTCTTTGCAATAATTACAATGTGGTGTGGTATCAGACTATACTGGTCAGTGTAATGTCCTCTAAAATATTTTACTGTGTCTCTGGCTGGCCAACTTCATCACCCAACATCTTTTGCTGCCAGCTATAGGCAGTGAGACTGGTGTTGCTTCAATTTAAAGTGCAATTTTTACTAACACCATTCTGTGCCTTCTAGGTCAAATGGAACTATAGGTGGTTTTCTTAAGTAATTGGTCTTTCTTCTAGTCTGTAAAATGTTACGATGTTTTTAATCTAGATTATAAGATAAACAGAAACTACTGCAGTTAAATAATCCACATTAAGTGTATAATTCCCTTGAAAGTAGGCGATGTCTTTACACAGTTTACAAATTGTTTGTTGCTGACTAACCTGAAACTTTTATTAAAAAGATGTTTTTTTGGTCACTGGCAATTAAAACACTGGTCAGAAGCAGGTGGGTGATTTCACGGAAGAGTGGAACAGTGATGAAGATGATGATACTGCCTAGAGAGGTTGTGAATGTGCAAAACTCAGCTAGGTGAGGTCCTGGGAAGTGTGCTCAAGCTGGATCTGCTTTGAGCAGGTGGTTGGACTAGGGATCTCTGGAAGTCTCTTCCCACCTATATGATCCTGGGATTCTCTTTTCTGTGAATATAGCATTAGTTTTTTTCTGTACGAGCTCCAGCCTATTTTAGATCAGTCCATAACTTTGCATTCCTAATGCAGAAAACCTCTGGTTTTATCATACACTGCTTGTTTTTCCAAGGCTCTTTGTTTTTTCATGGTAGCATTCAGCCACGCTCTTTTATTTTTACCTTTTCTTTTTATCTTCTGTTAAGTACTTGCCAAATTTCATCATAGTTATGTGCCACTGTTCACTGTTAGTAGAATTTCGTTTTATGAAAAGCCTATGGAGCCTGAGGGCATGGAGTCACTCAGCCGTGCCATCCCTTGGGCCTTTTAACCACTAGGAGACATCTCATCGTGCACATTTTGGAGATGTGAGCTGGTTCGCTCATGCAGACTGTCCTGCTGAAGTCAGATAAACACATCTGGAAAGCTGCTTTGAAGCTCGTATTAGAAACATGAGGAGGATTTGATCTGTATAATTGTAGCTGCAGCTAAAGTACGTCACAGCAGGTTAATTCTAAACCATACATTTTAAAAGAACAGCAGTAGAAAGATACTTTACTTATCCCCAGTGAAATGCAGGTGCCCTCTGTATGAACTTACGAGCACGTATCTATATTGTCATCTTGTGTGGAGCGTTAGAATACATTTCTGAAGTATTTATTGGAAACTCTGGATGATGGAGCTTGCTAAAACAAGGGATCTGACCAGATCATCTTCCTGTTCATGATGCTCATATCCTCTTTAATATGTACATAGCTAGCATTATTTTTGGTTGGAGTTCTTTGGATAATTATGAATGGACGAACCAACACGTAAATGGTCTTGTGGATAGAGAATTGTTTTGTAACAGGAAGTTGTTTATTTCATTAACAAAACTGCTATAATCTATTTGCATGTTAACTAGGCACCTTGCAACAAGATCAACTGTATGTGCATTGATTTCATACCACACTTGCAAAGTTAACTGCCTTTAAGAGACAATAAGAAATTCACTTGGTCTGTGCTTATCCACTGATACATATTTTATTATATTGTTAGTCTGCAAATATTATGTTTAAGCTTACTTTTCTTTGCTATTAATATGTACAATTATTTTTGTCTTCCCCCTTTGAACTCTTGCTTTGATCTTTTTTCCCTCCTTTAGCCTGAGTAGCAATTCAAAGCAGAACACGCTCTTGCAGAAGACATAGAGCATGGGCTTTCAGTTTTATCAATCTGCAGATTACAAATGGGTTTATGAAACTAAAGGGTTGTATTTTAAAATGTAAGATTACAGAAGCATCAAGTTAATTTACTCAAATATATCTTATTTTGGGTGTAACAGAAATGGCAGGAGCGATGATCCAGGCACTGCTTCCAACCATGTGTTCAACTACAAGAATTTCAAGCCATGGTTGATAGCAGCCGGTACTTGCTCGTGGTCAGTCACTGCTTCAGGTGCACACTGTTCAAATCAGTGCATTTCTGGAAAGGTGTTTGAACTGCTTGTTTTTTCATACAAAGTCTCTCCTGAGTATTTTACGCTTAGCCAAACTGCTTCTGTGAGGTACTGCAGGATTCCTCTGGGACTTGCAGAACTCAACAGCGCATGATTTAATTACCTTATCGTTATCTCTGAAATTTGGAAAATAACATCTTTTTATTGTATAGCGTGTGGTTGATAACACCAACAAAGCAATTCCACTGTCAGATGAATTATAGGTCAGGCCTTGTCAATGTAGATGAAAATTTGCAATTAGTATTCTGTACCTGGCTGCTAACGAACCGTCTAATCAGGAAGTTTCTGTGTACCAGTAATCTTCCTGTGAGTGTCAAGGTCACAGGAGTGCTTGATGAAATGATACACGTAGGGTTTTTACAACAGCACTGATACATTAAGTGCTAAATGGATTGTAAATTTAGGTTTTACTTCTGTGCTTTTTGCTTCAGCAGAATATACGCATTAACAGACTTACAAATCCTCTTCTAATTCTTTTTTTTTTTCTTTCCTTCAGAGTGAGATAAGTCATACCATAAAAATTGAAATTAAATTGAAAAACCTGTCTGTGTCAGAAGGGATAATTGTACAGGCAAGAAACATTTTCAAAGGTGTTTGGAAGATATTTGAGCTAGTATGCTGCATTGCTTCCCCTGATCAATACTAAGCCGTTCCTGAAGGAATTCAGACCCCAAAACTCCATCAGGCAATGGTGGAGAGGAGGAGAAAGAATGAGAATCAAGAAGCCAGGATGAGCAAACAAGGTGGCTTGATTTTAGTGCACACTGGACATGTAAACATTGTACGTTAGGTCAATGCTGTGGATGATAGCTACAATTGTATGGTGAGGTTGAGAAGTAGGAGATGTAACTAAAACTGTAATAGAAATTTTAGTCTTAGGAAATATCCTGCATTGAGAAAACTGGCATCCTCCTTCCTTTCATGAGCAGAGTACTGGGCTAGGGGCCAGGAAACCAATTCTTTCCCCAGTTCAGCCTGTCAGCACTGTGCTGACAGGTGAGGCAAATCACATTTGTTGGCAGTGATAAATCATTCTGAGGTATTGCAATTTGACATGGAAATGCAGAACACACTAATCATTAAATAGTAATATTTGTAAAAGGCAAATAGAGAAGTTTCTAATTTTTTCCTGATCTCTAATATCACTTATATTTTTTTCTCTTTTTTTATTTTTTTTTTCATTCAGTCATTGTATTGACTATTTGTGACAAGGTTTTGAAAAACATCTGATGATCTGGGGCTCTTTAATTTACAGGTTTCCAGTTGAAGGATGTGACTTCCAGAAAGTGCAAAGCAAAAATTCCCTGCAGGCATCTCTGAAATGTCTCAGCATGGGTCTTGGCAAGTATTAAATTCCTCTTGGAAATGTTGGCCTCTGTGCTAAAGTATTAGATAATATTATGGGAACAATAGGTAATAGTAAGTGCCCCAAAGGGATATCAAGTTCCTGCTAAGTATCGGTTCAGACAGCATTCATCTTAATGCCAATGCATTTCTTATAGGCTGCAGTTTTGTATCAAACTACATCCTGAAAGATTGTCAGTTTGAATTATATTGTTCACAAGGTAAAATGAAATATTCTGGCTTCCAGACTTGTGTTGATTTAGAATATTTCACACCTATTTTATTCAGTGGGAGTGATACTGACTTCAGTGACAATGACATCCATGTTGACATGATGTCACCCTGTTCCCATGCCAGTGAAACGTCCCCTGGATGGAGATGGCGCAGTATCTCTAAGCATCATGTTGGGTATGAGAGGGGGAAAGAATGGTCATTGCAGTTATAATTCATTTGTGTTCTGGTAGTATCCAGGGGTCCCCTTAAATCATCAGGTGGTTTGTTGTCGAATTCGACAGCTTAACTGCATCTTAGATTCCGTGTGTGGGTATGCTGAGATCTTTGCACATGTTGAATTTCAGAAAGCACTTTCTATTTTCCTAGGTATCAAGATTTCTTTTGGTAAAATGAGACATTTTTATAGCGTCTTCCTCCAATACAGTGAAAACCTTGGTGACTGTGGCTGTTGCGCACAGGCAGCTGCTGAGAGTTTTTTCGTCTTAGCACCCAAATTTGAACTTAGCAACTATGTTCCCCAGGTGCTGTTTTGTGGGACTTGGACATCTAAATCTGGGCCCCTGAGACACTGGGGTACAAGTGTTTCTAAGCCCGCAGTTCTAAGGTAGTTAGTGCTATCACAGAAATACCATTGTGCCATCAGAAACTGCATCTAATGCCTTGACTATACACTAGATGTTTTGCTCCATATAGAAGCACCTACGGGAACAGACATGCTAGCAGCAGTAAACAAGAATTCCTTACTGTGGCCACTGTCCATATGTGTTCCTTATGTTAGTAGGGTAAGATTTCCTCCTAGCATTCAGCCACACAGAGTAAAGAACTTGACCAACCCACTGGGGTAGCAGAGCGAGGAGTGAAACTCCCCATCCCCACCAGGTCTTATGAAGGACTTGCTACAGGTCCTCAGCTAACCTACGGGAACAACTCACATGGCTGAAGAACAGCAGATGCGAGCTCTTTTGAAAATATAGTCCTGAATGTTGTTAGACAGTAGAAATGAGCTGTAGTCTGAAGATGCAGCTCACACAGCAATCTGCTTTCTTAAATAAGATTAATCCGAATGAGTGAAACCGTCTGGCAGAATCTGACTACTGAAGAAGAGATCATACTCAACCCATGCAAACCTTGACCATGCCCATTACTACAGCAGTGAAGTCAGACTTCGGTATTAATTTAACGAAGTAGATTATTAAAACATGTCCTAATGTAACATACTCTTTAAAAAAGGCAGGAAACTAGTAACTTAAATTATTACCCCAACTTTCATTTTGATATGATAATCACAACTGGCTAACTGGTCAAGAAATGGGATTAACTTTCTGAGGACTGTGCAGGCAGAAGTTAACTGTACTTGCTATACATTACATTAGCAGTTACAGAGACCACTAGTCTAACAAACTGCGCTATTTTTGTCCACTTAATCTGATTCTGTAACAATTTGGCATTTATTTAGGGCCATACCCTTCTACCTGTCGGAAGTCCCCGCTGATTTTGAAACTAGGTGTTGCACTTGTAATTCAAGACAGGAAGAAAAGCTTTTGTATCTGGGCAAACTTGATGGAAATCCTGCAAGTTCCTTAACAATAACGAGAAAAATGTATCCACTCACATTTATCATACAGAAAAATAAGCACAAGTGTTTTGGACTGTATGTCACGGCAAATGTGAGAGGTGTTTTCCAAGCACTGAGAAGGAATATGAACTTAGATGGTCATTTCTCTTAACAATTCAGTCTTGGAATTTTTGGAGCCTTTTAAATGGAAGAGGTGTTTTGGTTTTTTATTTTTGTTTGTTTGTTGGTTGTTTTGTTTTTAAATGGTCTTTTATTTAAAAATTGCTGGGAAAAAATGTTTTCACAATTTAAAAATGTATAACCTGCTTGCTCATTTTTTTCCCCTGTGGACAAGTAAAATAATTTCTAAAGTGTTTTCAAAAGTTTGAAAACTAAATTAAGATTCCTCCAACCACACCTTTCAACTAATCCAAGCCACTTCTTATATCAAATATTTTCAAGGCAATAAATATTAAAGATTTCCATCTTTGGTTTAGGTTGGCAACAGGAAAATATTTTCGGTAAGAAAGAAAAGCATTCTCACTCCCAGATTTCCTTTGAAGTCTCTTCTACCTGTCTTGATTCAAATAAAGGGCACTAGTGTAAGCAGAATTTCAAAAACGCTGCTAAGAGGAAAGGCACTGCTTGTGGATCTTCATGAAAGGCATCCAGGTATGTCAGCCCTTTCACCACCATTCGCAACAGAGCATCCATCCACAGTCATTGTGGGTGAGACCAGTGAAACTGCACTACGCTTAACAGATGTCACAAAAAATTCTGCAGTAGAAAAGGATCTGAGAGAACATGATTCCTCCAGAAGAAACTCTGCGAGCCTTTGGTTTAGAAGTGCTACAAGGGCTCTGAATTTTGTCTAATAAAATAAAACTAAGAACTGTTTCTCCCCTTCAGCTATTTTTACTGGAAAAGTATACTTTCTAAAATGAATTAACATCAATCTTGGGAAAATAGGTAGCCACAGCAAAAGAGATGTACAACTACCCCGAATGTAAGAATTTACTGAAATGGTTTTAGGTCCAGCAATACCCCAGGCAGCAAGTTGGTTTTTTGCTTGCTTGCTTGCTTGCTTGCTTTGCTGTGTTTGTTGTTGTTTATTTTATATATATACATAGGTATAGATATATGTTTTAATTTATTTTATATAAAAAAATAAGTCCTGTAATAATCACCTTGTAACAATGACTTTAATTTTAAGGTCATTGTTACAAGTTGATTATTTAAGGATTATTTTAAGTGTTGCACTTCGGAACGACTACAGGAAGACATCCTGCTGTTGTATTTATACTAGCATTTTACCAACTCAGTTGTCATTTTTTTTTTTTTTAATTTTTATTTTGGTTAGTATGATTTTTTCTAAATACCTTTTCTGTAGCAATTTCTTGTACAAGCTTCTTTGGTTAGTGATGCATATTGGATCACTAGCTGAGCAGAATTAATTCTGTATTTCCAGTCATTTTTAGTTAAACAGTTTTCTTCTATGCTGCATGCTTGCACAATGCATATGGTAACTACTGCTTTATTTGACTGAAAGCAGGTTTGTCTTGCTTCAGGTTTTTAGCAGCAGCCAGTCTCAAAGCATAATTAATCTATTTGTGTTCTGCCTCTTGATATCAGAATCAGAATTATATTTTCTTAGAAAAAGAAAAAAAAGATTGTAATTACTATTCAAATATATTAAGAAATCATATAATATGTACCACCTAAAATAAAAGGTGGTCCTGAAATTTATACCATAGTGGTGCTTCAGAAATAGATGTAATGTGTTCATTATGTAGTGTTTTTTTCTTATAGTAAGCGGAGTAATACAAGCTGTAAGCTTCATAACTACATCCTTTCATCCTGACTGTAAGTAAATGGGCAATGCATCATAGGATATGTAAGCTGGACTCAGACAAATGAACAAGCACAGATAAAAACACATAACTCTAAAATATCCTTCTGGTTTTAGAACTGGGTGTTGTGGGGGGTGGGGGAATACATTTTGTAGGTTATACATTTAACTTTAAAATTCAAAATAAATAACATCTACAAATTATATGGATAGTGATTAAGGAGAGCACAGAAGAGCATTTTAATCTCCTTCTACACGTTGAAACACCATGCCTCTATAACAGAGATAAGTCCAGATTGCCTGACAACTGTAACCATGTGAAGGTTCAACACAAAGGAAAGGAGAAGAGCTCTGAAAAGCCTTGATAAACACTGAGCTGGTAGGCCTATTGGACTGCATTTTACTCCTAGCCATCCTTTTAATTACATAATGGATGTTATCAGAGGACGCAAAGCCTTAAATACTGTTGGTAATTTGTTGGTTTCATATGTTAAACTTCTAACAAAATTTTATTGTCATCCCTCTGATTTTTTTACCCCATTCAGGAACTTCTATACATTATAATTTATTGCTGAAAACATCTTCAATAGTGAAGGCTTTTTTCCTCTTAAAGAAGAAATATCAAGCACATGGTAACACGTATGTTTCTATATATGTATTTTAACCTGTGTGTGAAATTCTGTTTTCTGATGGGCATTGTAAGTGTGGTGCAACTGTGTGACTGCGTGGTTCAAATGCCACAAAGCGTCTTGTGTCCAGATCAAGCTGCTGTAAGTTGGCTCTTGTAGTGTAACAGAAGTGCTGTGTTACACATATAGCAAAGGAATTCTGTTCTACTGGTATGGAGAGTTGTGTGAAATGGCTGTTTTGTGGAAAGAAGTATTACTATTTTATAAGTAATTCAACAAGGTATTTATGTCCAGGCATAAATAATCTGGATGTGTTGCTGCAAAACAGATACTGAATAACAGACGCAGAGTGTTTAGCTCATATGGAACTTTATATTAACACAATTGGACTGCTTATAATATTTAAAAAGGCCCTAGATTAACCTTATTGTAGACTTGGTAATTCAAAATGAACTAGTTCTGTACCTCTTCTTTGTGGCATTATAAGCAATGCATTCCTTAGGCCCTTGGAGAGCAATGACTCAGAGCTAACCTGAACAAGAATGGACCTTGGCACGCTCAATGCCTCATTTATTCTGCACTGCTGAATCCTTACAGTAAACTATTCAACCCCTCATTACATCAGTCTAATACATAATCAAATATGCCCTCAAGTTTCAAAGTAATATAAGAGTTGAAAACTCCCTCTACCCTTGCAAGGGTACTAGATAAAAGACCTAAGATCTTAAGGGTAAATCAGTACAAGGCCTTCACCTGAGGCCTTTCATGACAGAACTCCTAACTTCATGTTCTCTGTAAATGTGAAGTGCTAGAATGATCTTCAGGTGTCTATGATGACAGAGAATATACATTAACATTTTGAAAGCAAAATGCAGCTACTGTTCTTAGGGGTGAAAAACAATGTTTATGAACAGGATGGGGAGAGAGTCTAGAAAGGCCCTGACTTGCATTCTGTGGCCCAACAAACAGCACCAGGCCTGACTGCAGTAATACTCCAATTACCAAACTCTAGGGGAGGATAGCTGGCATTTCCCTCTGTCCGATGATTTAATTGGGCTGTCAGCTAGGGATAATTAGTTTCTGGTTGACTGAAAAAAGTGACAGTGACATCAGCTCTCTGTTACCCTTTATTATTTAAATTCTTGTATCGTAACAGGGCCTCAGCACACAGGGCGCTCCTGTGGCATTTACAAGTCTCTGGTTTTGCAGGGCAATGGAAATGCAGCAAAGCAAGACACACAGAAAACATTTCGAGCTGTTTACCACATACATTTTCATAACACAAGGACTTTTGAGAGCCAAGATTATTTCTGTACAGGAAAGTCTGGTTTTGCTTGTTTTACTGGAAATTTGATAGTACTGTTACAGATGTGACAGTCTAAAGCGATAAACAAGGCAAGGTTTATAGGTAGAGGCGATACCTTCCATTAATCCAGCTGATGTGACTGGAAAAATAAAGATAATTTTGGGCACATGAACCCTTCTTGAGATCATGTACCCAAAGCTGGTCTGTTTTTAGTTCACATGGTCACATACACCATCTGAGCTATTAAAAGTATTAAATTTCTCTCCAGTTCTTGCCTTGCTTACAGGAAAATACCTCTGATGCTAGTAGCGTATTATCACAAAAGGTTTAATTCATTCTGTTGAAAGCACAGTCCAAAGCAATTGATATAAATTTTTTTTTTTTTTTTTTGCACAGCATCAGAAAGATGCTTTCATTTATATTGATTTTTGTAACAATGCTTGAGCTTCTCCATCAGCAGAGAACACCAGGTATTTCTCCCACTATTTTCTTTCACTCAGCTTCCACTCTCCTCCCTTCCATTAGGCTGTTGAGAATTAGTGGAGCAGGCAGAAATGGCAGTGCCACAAGCATTGGCAGCAATATACACAGGCAGTTTCTTTCAGGGCTTCTCCAGCTGGTATATTTTCAAAGTGCAAAGGGAATATAGCACACTGTTGTGGTTTAACCCGGCTGGCAGCTGAACACCACACAGCCGTTCGCTCACCCTCCCCCCTCCCTCTCTGGGATGGGGGAGAGAAACGGGAAAGTGAAGCCAGTGAGTTGAGATAAAGACAGTTTATTAAGACAGGAAAATAATAATAACAATAATAATAATAATAGTGATAATGATAATAGTATTAATAATAATAATGTGTAAGAAACAAGTGATGCACAATGCAATTGCTCACCACCCGCTGACCGATGCCCAGCCTATCCCCGAGCAGCCGGCCCCCCACCCCGGCCAGCCACCCCTATATATTGTTTAGCATGACCCCAGATGGTATGGAATACCCCTTTGGCCAGTTTGGGTCAGCTGTCCTGGGTCTGTCCGCTCCCAGGTCCTGCTGCACCCCCAGCCTGCTCGCTGGCAGGACAGAGCGAGAAGCCGAAAAGTCCTTGGCCTGGTGTAAACACTGCTCTGCAACAATTAAAACATCAGCATGTTATCAGCGCTCTTCTCATCCTAATCCAAAACATAGCACCCTACCAGCTACTAGGAGGAAAAATTAACTCTGTCCTAACTGGAACCAGGACACACACCAATGAATCTTCTTGTAGACTTAGAATCCATTTGTTTGCTGATTAGTTTTCCAGGGAGTTGACATTGGATGTTCTCAGTTCCATGGTTCCTCACGCAAATCGTACGTGTGAACGACAGTGGAGCTACAGGACTTTGCAACAGTGATGATGGTGAGTCCTAGTCATGCAATGATCTGCACTGTTACCATTCTTCCACAACAGAGCTCTGAATGGAAGCTGAGAGCAAGCCTAGTACTGAGGAACGTTTTGATACAGATCTAATAAACCTTCTGTTTATTCAGACCCCGCTGACCTTCTTGTTACTTGCCCTTGCCAATTCTAATTTCACCTAAGGTCTGTGCTGGATTGAAGTTCCAGGAGGAAATCTTTGTGGGGTCTGTATAGCTATGCGCAATGTTCATGCTGCCTTAATTCCCCAGAAAAAAGGCAGCAATGGCAAACATCATTGTTATTCAATCCATACCTACTGATAGAGAATAAAGGCCCTCTCCTCTGAAGAAACTGGAGAGAGCCCAAGTAGAGGTACTGTGCTTGCCTGTCCCTGGGTTAAGCTCCTTGGATGGAGTGAGGCAGGCGGATAGAGTAAGAGTGAATCTGACCTTCTTCTCTACATATTTCAGTTGCTGTAATTTAAGGCAGAGACGAGAGGAGAAGCCTGATGAACAGGATTCACATGCCAAACATCTATAACAGTATGACAAGCCTCCAGTTGATTAGTGCCCCACAGAGGCCTGGATTGAGAGACTGGGGTGGTCTTTTCATGGCCTACCTGAAAGAATTTCTTGGCAGTGGTTCCAGCTTTATTCAGCACTGTTGGCTACAAAACTTGTTGCAGTCTCTAGACAATCTTATAACCCTTTCACTTCACAGACTAATTTAAAACACTTGTGTATATGTGATGACTGGCAATAAAATACAGAAAAGTCTTGGACTAGAGGAAATACAGGCTTTGTGGGTTCCCAGTACCCCCACACATTACTGCTGAAATGAAGGGAGCAAACACATCTGGGATACAAAAACTATGGGTGACAGTGTGGATCATGTTTCAGCAGTGTCATAGGCAGTGAACCTAGAGCAACGTAGTGCTAAATTTCCTACAGAAATACACACTTGCCTTAGATAAGTGTAGTGGCCAAAGTGAAGGCAGCAGTTTAGACTGTTTATGCTACTAAATGTACAACTGGGTACTCACAGTGAACAGCTGTTAAATAATATATTGGGAATTTATTGGAATTACTTAGGTCTTAAAACTTGAATGCTCTCTTTAATGTAATTTTATTTTGTCAGCTACATGCTTAAAATCAGAGATTATACCCTATGTGCTTGTTGTTTAAACTGTACTTGATTCAAATATTCAAATATTTGTCACAGTTTCACTATATCTTAGAAGTGAAGATTTTGAGCTGAAGAACAAGTATTTCAAGATGGACTTCCTCCTCTGACATCAAACCCTCTTGCAAAAAGACACTTCCTAATTTCCAACATTTCAAGATTATTCGTGATAAATATACTGTCTTGGAAAAACCTAAACAGATGTATTTGCAAATTACACAGACTCATGGAGATGAGCAAGTGCTTATTCTTTGATGCTGCTTCTCTTTAGTTAACATAAAAGTCAGCCTTTTTATCTGACAGATATTCTATTAATGAGCAAGAAAATTCAGCATGCATAAATCTTGGAACAACAAGGATTAATACTGTTAAATTTTGCCTGTACCATTTTAACTATAAAAGAATTAATGCTGAAAGAGCCATAATGACCCAAGAGTTCAAGGACATTTTGCTTCCGGAGGATAATTATTGTATTGTAGCGATGCCAGTCATGGTAATGGATCACTTAGCGTTGCATAATTTTCTTTGAACTAAATCCTTCATATAACATAAAACAGCAAGGTGGGGGGGGGGCGGGGAAGAAGTGTTGTGTAGCATTTTGCAGAGTCAAAATGTCCATTGAACTTGTAGACTTTGACAGTGAGGACAAATGTGGATGCTTTGCGGACTGCCACACTCATCACAGAGTAAATAATATTAGCAACAAACAACTGAAAAGGTAGTTATCTAGAGGAGAACTAAGAACAAAAACAAATCTAGAGAATAGCAACAGAGAAATGAATGATATGGTCAAAGAGGTTGAATTTAATTCTTAAAGAGGAATGGGAAGAAAATTTTAACTGCGGGCCAAAGTCCATGCTGTAAAGCTGAGGTCTAACTTCTACTTATTTTGAAGTGGACAGTGGAAGCCAACTCTGGATGCTGCTATTGGAAGAAATTATGCCCAGAATATTTTTATTTGGCCATAATTCTTCATATTTACCTCTAAGGCCTGGTACTGCTTTTGTTTTTAAATGGGAATACTAGTGTAAAGGGTTTCCACTATCAATTCAACTTTATGTCCTTGAAGCATCTCCCTAGTATGTACAGAAAGATTAAATCTAAGAAAGAAAAAAAAAAAATAGTGCCAGCCAACAGGTATGGAAAATTCTGGTCTACCACAATATAGTAGTTACACACTGAAAAATAACTGAATCCTGCTACTGTGCACACTTATTCTCAGGGTACTCATCCTCCTGACCTGGAAGTCTGGGACAAGGAGCAGAAGAACCCCCCCGCAATTCAGGTAGAAACAGTTACAGACCTGCTGCTCCACCTGGACTGTCACAAGCCCATGGGGCCGGATGGGATCCATGCAAGGGTGCTGAGGGAGTTGGTGGATGTGATTGCTGGGCTGCTTTCCATCATCCATCAGCGGTCATGGTCATCTGGAGAGGTTCCGGATGACTGGAGACTTGCTAATGTGACACCTATCTGTCAGAAGGGTCATAAGGAGGACCCGGGGAACTACTGGCCTGTCAGCATGACCTTGGTGCCAAGGAAGGGTGATGGAGCAGGTCATCTTGAATGCAATCACACAGCATACGTAGGACCACCAGGTGATCAGGCCCAGTCAACATGGCTTCACAAAAGGCAAGTCCTGCCTGAACAACCTCATCTCCTTCTTTGACAGGGTGACCTGCCTGGTGGATAAGGGACAGGCTGTTGACGTAGTCTACCTAGACTTTACCAAGTCTAGTTGCCTTTGACACGGTCTCCCATGGTATTCTCCTGGAGAAGCTGGCAGCCCATGTCTTGGACAGGTACACTCTTTGCTGGGTTAAAAACTTTCTGGATGGCCAGGCCCAGAGAGTGGTGGTGAATGGAGTGAAATTCAGCTGGCGACCGGTCACCAGTGGTGTTCCCCAGGGGCCCATCCTCTTTAATATCTTTATTGATGATTTCGGTAAGGGAATTGAGTACACCCTCAGTAAGTTTGCAGATGACACCAACACTACAGGCTTGGGGCAGAGTGGCTGGAAAGCTGTGCAGAGGAAAAGGATCTGAGGGTGTTAATTGATGCTCACCCGAACGTGAACTGGCAGTGTGCCCAGGTGGCCAAGAAGGCCAATGACATCCTGGCTTGTATCAGGAATAGTGTAGCCAGCAGGACCAGGTAGGTGATCGTTCCCCTGTACTCTGCTCTGGTGAGGCCGCACCTCGAGTGCTGTGTTCAGTTTTGGGCCCCTCAGTACAAGAAGGACATTGAGGCCATGAAGCATGTTCAGGGGAGGGCTACGAAGCTGGTGAAGGGCCTGGAACACAAGTCCTGTGAGGAGCGGCCGAGGGAACTGAGGTTGTTTAGTCTGAAGAAGAGGAGGCTCAGGGGAGACCTTATTGCTCTCTACAACTACCTGAAAGGAAGGTGTGAGGAGCTGGAGGTCGGCCTCTTCTCACAGGTAACTGTTGATAGGACTAGAGGGAATGGCCTGAAGTTGCACAAGGGGAGGTTTAGGTTAGAAATTAGAAGACATTTCTTCTCAGAAAGAGTAGTCAGGCATTGGAACGGGTTGCCCAGGGAAGTGGTGGTGTCACTGTCCCTGTGGGTGTTCAAGGAAAGGTTGGACCTGGTACTCAGAATCACCTGGTTCCAGAGGATTGGAGGCTTGCCGATGTGACTCCCATCTACAAGAAGGGCCATAAGGAGGACCCAGGGAACTACAGGCCTGTCAGCCTGACCTCAGTTCCAGGGAAAGTTATGGAGCAAATCATTTTGGGTGAGATCACACAACACGTGTGTGGCATCCAAGGGATCAGGCCCAGCTAGCACAGGTTCACGAAAGGCAGGTCATGCTTGTCCAACCTCATCTCCTTCTATGACTGTGTGACCAGACTGGTAGATGAGAGAAAGGCTGTTGATGTAGTCTACTTAGACTTCAGCAAAGCCTTTAACACGGTCTCCCACAGTATTCTCCTGGGGAAACTGGCTGCTCGTGGCCTGGACAGGTATGGTCTTCTCTGGGTAAAGAATTGGCTGAAGGGCCATGCCCAGCGGGTGGTGGTTAATGGAGTTAAGTCCAGCTGGCGTCCCGTTACAAGTGGTGTCCCCCAGGGGTCGGTACTGGGGCCTATCTTGTTTAAAATCTTTGACAACCTGGATGAGGGGATTGAGTGTACCCTCAGTAAGTTTGCAGTCTACACCAAGTTGGGAGGTAAGGAGGTAGCGTTGATCTGCCTGAGGGTACGGTGGGCCTTCAGAGGGATCTGGATAGGCTGGACTGCTGGGCTGAGGTGAATCGGATGGCGTTCAACAAGGCCAAGCACCAGGTCGTGCACTTTGGCCACAACAGTCCCATGCAACACTATAGGCTTGGGGCAGAGTGGCTGGAAAGCTGTGCAGAGGAAAGGGATCTGGGAGTGTTCATCGATGCTTGCTGAACATGATCTGACAGTGTGCCCAAGTGGCCAAAAAAGCCAATGGCATCCTGGCTTGTATCAGGAATAGTGTAGCCAGCAGGAGCAGGGAGGTGATCATCCCCCTGTACTCAGCTCTGGTGAGGCCGCACCTCGAGTGTTGTGTTCAGTTTTGGGCCCCTCAATACAAGAAAGACATCGAGGCCCCTGTCCATGTCCAGAGAAGGGCAACAAAACTTGAGAGGGGTCTGGAGCACAAGTCTTATGAGGAGCGGCTGAGGGAACTGGGATTGTTTAGTCTGGAGAAGAGGAGGCTCGGGGGAGACCTCATTGTACTCTACAACTTCCTAAAGGGAGGTTTGTGGTAAGGAGGGGGTCGGCCTCTTCTTCCAGATAAGTAACAAGACTCCAGGAAATGGCCACAAGCTGGGCCTGGGAAGATTTAGATTAGATATCAGGAAAAACGTTTTCCCTCAAAGAGTGGTCAGGCACTGGAACGGCCTGCCCAGGGAGGTGGTGAAGTCACTGTCTCTCACGGTGTTCAAGAAGCGCCTGGATGAGGTGCTACGAGATATGATTTACGAGCTTAGTGGATATTATTGGTGATAGGAGGATGGTTGGACTAAATGATCTTTCCAACCTTGTGTTTCTATGATTCTATGATCAGGGACATGGTTTAGTGGATGACATCAGTAGTAGGGTGGTTGGACCGGATGACCTTGGAGGTCTTTTCCAACCTTAATGATTCTATGAGTCTGTAACTATGCACATCTGAAACCTGTTCTAGTTAGTCCTGTTGGCAAAATAGTGTTCACCAAGGTTGTACTTTTATCATGTAATTCAGTCATGAAAAACTCACATATATTTATACTTCCAAACTGAGGGTGCTTGCTATAGAAACAGAGCCAAGAGCGCCATTTACCTGGCTTAATTAGATTTTTGCCTTCAGTGAAAGCAAAATTATAGTAGTGTTTGCTGTTCTATTATCAATTATGTTTTTTTTTCCTTTTTTTTTTCCACTTCAGGAGTAGTAAGTGGAAGAACTGACAATATAAGGTACTTGAAACAATTAAAATACTGATTTTAATGTACTATTACAGTGAGAAATTAAGTTAAATAATTGTAGACTGTAAAATGCATGGGGATTTTGAGTACTTGTGTAGTAACCATCAAAAAATGACAGATGCTTTGAGAATTTTCAGAATTTTTATTGAAGAAAAAAAGTAATATGTGAAAGTTATGCACTGCTTGCTATGCGAAGTGATGACTGTTACTTTACAAATCTCTAAGTATAGGGAACTTGCTGTGGTGCAGGATTTGATCCTGCACCCTCCCTGAAGCCCTCAGAAAATGAAGCCCGTTCCAGGGGCCGCTGCACCGTCCCGCGGTCCCAGGCCGCAGCCCCACCGCTTCTCAGTGTCCTGGCGAGAGGAAAAGCGCGGAGATGGCGCAGTACGCGAGGGCTTTGAGTAAGAGACGTTGTAAACGCGAAAACAGCGTTTCTGAGGGAGGCTACTGGTGGGCTGGGAGCCCGGAGGTGGTTATGAGGACAGCTGTTCCAGCTTTTCCACATTGTTCTGGAACATGCGGGCCTCTGCGCAGCTGCCTGAGGCGGCACCGAGCCCGCGCGGGCGCCGCGGGCGCATGCTCGGAGGCGGCCCCGCCGCTGCCTCCCGCCCGCCCTCCGGCGCCGGGAGCGCGGCTGCGCGCGGCGCCGGGACCCGGAAGCGGCGGAAGCGGCCGCGGGGGCGCGGGGCGCAGCGGCCTGCAGCGGCCCAGCGGGCCCGGGGAGCGCCCGGCGCCGCGCAGGTGCGTGGGGGCCCCGCGGGGCCGCCCCGCGAGGGGGGCGCGCCCGGGGGGGGGGGGCGCGGCCATTTTGTGCCCCGCTCGGCGGGGCGTCGCGGCCGTCCCGGTAAAAGAGGCGGGCCCCAGGCGCCCTCTTTGCCCCCAAGCTCGGTGCTGCGGAGTGGGGAGGGCCCCTCTGGGCCGAGCCCGGGCTCCGCGGTGGGTTTGTTGGAACGGGAACAAAGGCCCCGGTGTTTCCCGAGGCCAAAGGGAGGCGGGGAGCCCGCCGCCGGCTTGACACGGGGCGGTGACAGGCGCGGGGAGCGGGCTGGGCCGGCCCCCGCAGCCCCCCGCTGCTCTCCGCAGCTCTCCGCAGCCGTGCCGGCCTGGCAGGTCCAAGGGGAAGCCCCCGGGGAGCGAAAGGCAAGGCGAAGCTGCTCGGGGTGCTGAATGCAGCGTACGGCCATCGCGCCGTGTTCCCCACACTGTCCGCGGCGGGGAGGAGAGCAAAAGCAGCCTCGGTCGCCGCTTTAGAGCTAATAATAGTCGGCGGCGGTTCCCTCGCTCTTAGCGTTACGTGGTGGCCTGGAGTGGGAAGCGATGAGATTTTAAAAGTTCAGTAAATGCTTAATGCAGCGTAGATAAAACTGAAGTGGTATGCAAAAAGCACTCAACCCAGAAAAAAATATAGTTAAGTGCTAAATGCCGTTACTGTCATCGTTCTTTTGTAGATTATGAAATTCATGTTCAGTGTTTTCTCAACGAGGTCTGAAGCAGAAGTGAGTCCTCACGAGAATTTTTTTTCGATCACCTATGAAGCTCCTGATTTTAAAGTTGCACTTCTGCAATGAAGAAAAGGAGACGGCTCGCTGCAAATCTAAACGAAAAGGTTCATCTTGGCCATGAGAAAGATACTTCAGATCAGATTCTTGTAGTAGACTGTGCTCAAGAGATTGTCGCAAAGTCTGCAGAAATAGCCCCTGCAGATCAGCTCGAATCTTCCCAAGAACTTTCACCATCGTCGGAACAAAGGAAGTTACTGAGCTCCTTACAGTATAACAAAAATCTACTTAAATATCTGAATGATGATAGACAGAAGCGTCCGTCGTTTTGTGATTTGCTCATCATTGTAGAAGGAAAAGAATTTAGTGCTCACAAAGTTGTAGTAGCTGTTGGGAGTAGTTATTTTCATGCCTGTTTGAGCAAAAATCCAAGCACCGATGTTGTCACACTAGATCATGTAACTCATTCTGTCTTTCAGCACTTGCTTGAGTTTCTGTACACCTCTGAGTTCTTTGTGTATAAAAATGAAATTCCACTGGTGCTGGAAGCAGCAAAATTTTTGGATATTATAGATGCAGTGAAGTTACTAAATAATGAAAGTGTTTCTAGCGTACAGTCTGATGTGGTAACTGATGTACCTACACCAGTAGAAACACTCAATGAACTGACTGGTAAACTGTTAAATAGTCATCAGTGCACTTTTTGTGGTCGAAATTTCTGTTACAAGAAGTCCTTAGAAAATCATTTGGCTAGAGCCCACAGATCCCTTTCGCTGGAAAGAAAACATGGGTTAAAAATGGTTGAGAAAGCAGGCTTTTCTACTAGGCGATCTACGAGAAACCGCAAATGTCCAGCTAAATTTGATAACAGTGACAGCGAAAGTGGTGATGCATCTGACAGCAATTTGGAAAAAGTTAGTTCTGACAAGGAAACATCTGATAGAAGTGAATTTGAAGACAGTGGAAGTGAAAGCAATGTCGATGAAGAAGGACAGGAGGAAGAAATGTCAGGTGAAGATTCAGACACTGAAGAGCAAAGTGAAAAGGAACATGATACTGAAGAGGGTTCTGAGACAGTGGATTCAGTGGGAAATATTCCTGAAGGCTTAGCTCCAGTTGTCATTCAGAGCGGTAGCAAAAAACTACTGCAGTGTCCCAAGTGTGACAAAAAATTTGATCGAATAGGTAAGAGCAAGTTAGGTAGTTCTTTCATTTTTACTATACGTTGGTGCTATTTGTATGGGAAATAAACTGAGGTGATGGTTTCTCTTTCTGAATGTGAGGATCAGAATTTCTGGATTGTCCTGTGAATCCAGTCGTCTGCTAACTTCTAAGAATGTATTAAGTTGTTTTTTGTGATGCCAACCAATTTCAGGAAATGAACTGAGGGCATTATTTGAAAAATCTGCAAATGCTAAATTTGTTTTTTTGTTTCACTGCTCTGGATTCTAGTTGTTAGCATGCTATATGCAAGCAGCTTTGAAAAGGGAGAGAAGTGTAGCAAGACATTAAAACATAAGTTGCATGAAGTGTGAAACGTACTGTATTTTCAGCCAAGTTAACTTCAAGTAATGAGGCTGTTAATTTATTACTGTAAATTTATTACAAAGTTGAATTATGGTCATATAAGGTGGTAACACTCTTTAGATCACATGTACTGGGAAAAAAACAGTTCCTTATAGTATTAGGATTTTTTTTTCTTTTAATAGCTGCATTGTGTCTTTTATCATTTTGAAATACATAAGTTTAAAAAATGGGGTAAGGTTGATGGTGCGTGTATTAGTTCCTACTTAAAGCAGCGTGTTTAGTTTGCTCTTGTTCAAAAAGTTGTTTGATACGACCCTGAGAACTGTTTTGCTTTCCTGACTTTTGCAAAAAAAACTTTATTATAAAATTAAAATGTAGTTATGAATTGGTTTAGTTTTTATGTACATCTTTTCATTTTAAATATACTTTATAAACATTAATTAGTTGAGTTTATCAGCAGTCTTGTATGTAGTGTTAGCCACGTTTTACAGTTCACCATGCAGCTTTCAGTGGTATAAGCAAGTAAAAATCTGAAGATCCATGTGGAAGGCACCCAGCCCTTGCTGACATTTGAGAGAGAGATTGCAGAATGAAACCCCAAACATGCATATCATAGGTGATAATCTGTTGTAGTTTATGCTAACGGACTTTTTTTCTGTTGTGTAGGCAAATATGAGAGCCATACACGTGTACACACGGGTGAGAAGCCTTTTGAATGTGATATATGTCATCAGCGCTACTCAACGAAGTCCAACCTGACAGTGCACAGAAAGAAACACTCTAGTGATACTGATTTTCATAAAAAGGAACACAAATGTCCTTACTGCAATAAGCTGCATGCAAGCAAGAAGACGTTAGCAAAACATGTAAAGAGGCAAGTATGAACAAGTTTGACTTACATTTCTGAAGAATTATTATTTTTTTTTTTACTTCAAAAGCTACGATAAATATATGTATGCAAACAGTATGTTTTTGCTTTATTTCTATAACTGGTTTTAAGTAAGTATCTTTTCAAAGGACCTAGGGATTAGCAGTATGAACTAACTTGCCACATAGAGAATACGGGACTTGCCTAAATAGCAGTTGCAGAGCAGTTCTGTAGTAGTTGTGCCGCAGGTTTTTGCTATCAATTTTAGAATGCTCACATGACCTATTGCAGTCGATCAGAACACAACAGTCTTAATAATTACCTATGTTCTTTTAATTTGAGAGAAGAATGAAAGATCTTTGGTTTTAGATGCTAATGCTATACTGTTGATGATAATAGATAAACCATTTCTCTGCAGATTTAGGTGAATGAGTTGTCTATGACAGTTGTAATTATAAGGTATTAGTATTTACATATCACTTTTCTCTCTTTCTTTGTAAATATCCGTAAAGCATTGTAGTTGAAGTTGTCCTTTGTCTTAGCAACTATCGTATGAGGTTCTACAGGACTCTGTAGTCAACATTGCTTTTCAGTTACTTGTGCCTTTAGAATTGTTTAATTATCAGTGTTTTGTTCTGTTGTTTTGATGATCAACTTTCATGACACACAAAGTTGAGAAATGGGTGTATAGTATTTGAGTGATCTTCACAGAAAATTAGGAATACTTTCAGCCCCTGTCTTTCTTGTAGATTTCATCCAGAGAATGTACAAGAATTTCTTTCTATTAAAAAGACAAAGAGTGAAGGTTGGAAATGTGATGTAAGTATTACTTCAGTACTTTTATTTTTTTATATAGATACTATGTTGTTTTGTGACCCGAATACTTAAGTGAAAATAATGTATGTGTTTCTATGAAATCTCAGTAAGCTTTGTAAGTTATACTGTAAATTTCATTTTTATGCATGGATTTAAAGGCTGAATTTAATTTTTTAGGTACAGTTTGTGACTAAATAGACAGTACCAAGTTGAATTCTGAAATATTTTGAAGGCCCTATTATTTTGTGTGATTAGCTATTACTTTTATTAAAATACACCCATTTCCAGTGACTGTCCTAACTTGAGTGTTAAGAATACTTTAAAAACAGAGTACTTGCTCTTCTACTAATTACACACTTCAAACAATGACCATAAAGTGTACGTTTTAGGAAGGCTTTGAAAATGTATGTTAAATATGAGACGTTTTCACATTTAAGCTGCACATGCGTGTCAACAGAGTTGCAAATTTGTACTAAATTTTTCTCTAGAAGTAAAATTGTGGAATCCTTTCCTCATTTTTCCCAGGAGATGCTTATGGGTGAAACTACATCTACTGTAAAAAGAAGTGTGTAGAACTCCCATTCATTATCAGTCTGCTGCCAAATAATGTTTTCAGGTTTAAAATGTATTTTTTGTTGTTGTGGTTTTTAATACAACCAGTATACTTTTTTTTTTTCAGGGCAGCTGTTTTGTTTACGCTAACTGCTGTATGCCCCTATATGTCTAACATTACTCACGTTACAGACATAAGTCTGTTACATCGCGTTGTGAAACATTAGGTGCTGTAACATGATGTAGTTAGTAGTCTTGCTTTGTTTATGAGCTTCGGTTTATGAACATGCGTGAGGAAGCTGGGAGATACCAACTGCAGGAATTAGTGGTGTTCATTCTGCTGGTGATTGCACCATGGTTGGAGGTACTGCATAGTTGGTCAACTTCTGTTATCTTCCAGAAGAAGTTATGTTGAGTGAACATATTACAGATTCCATTTGCTACTAAGTAAGAAACACTTTAAGAGCAGGAATTAATCATGCGCCAGTGACATTCCTTTCTCAGAATACACTCTTAGCAGATTTGGTAAACTGTAATGTATGGGGTTTCTTATTTGTTCTTACTTGAAAATTTTAAGTTCATGTTAAGTAGAAATTTTTAAAAAGTAGGCTGCTGCTCTTGCATCTTTCTTCATGTGCTTGGAGAATGGACTTGGAGAATTGGAAAGTAGAGGTAGAATTTTGACTTATTGCAGTTAGAGAAAGTTCCAAAGCGTTAGAAGTTGTGACTTGGTTTTCAGGTTGTTTAACATGTTCTGAGGGCTGAGGTGTCACAGATGTAAGTTCCACGATTTCTTTAGCCTGTTGGTTTATGCTGTAATCCACGTGAGAACATCAGGAATTGCTGTCTATACTTTATTTTAATCCTTGAGGGATATAAACAAATTCACAGAAGCAGTTGGGTATTGATAATAAAGAAAAGCAAGAAGGCTATTATGCTTTTCACAGCTATGGGATTTTCTTTAACATTCTTTAACATTAATTTTTTTTTTTTTTTAACAAATGAAGCTATTGAATTGGATTTTCTGAGGCTAAAAGTGTTATTCAGGTATGCTCTCAAAAATTGATTGCACAATATAGCATAATGGGAGTTGGGTAAGGCTAAAATCAGCTGTTGTCATAAACAATGGCAACAGTTGCACAGGGAAATCTGTAAGCACCATGTTGATTAATGTTAGAATGTAGGACCCTTGTGATAGATTGTATAATACCTAGTTTAAATACTTGAATTTCAGATGTGACATCAATTCTGTAATTGAACAGCATGCTTACTTTAATGACAACTAATAATTCTTATTTCTATAGGTTTTGATTAATTAGAAAACAATCCTAAAGAGTAATGTTATTTTAAAGTTGCTAAAGTTCTGTACCCCTAATGTATGTTTTGGGGTTCGATTTCTTTGTTGGTATTTGCATTTTCTTTTTAAATACATGCTATCAGAAAATTTCCCAGTGGAAATAAGGGACAGGTATGATTCTAGTTCTACAGAACTTTTACCACTATCATAGAATCACTTGGGTCAGAAGAGACCAAGATCATCTGGTTCCAACCCTCCTGCCATAAGCAGGGATGCCACCCACCAGATCAGGTTGGCCAAGGCCCCATCCAACCTGGCCCTGAACGCATCCAGGGATGGGGCATCCACAACTTCTCTGGGCAAACTATTCCAGTGCCTCACCCTGTCCCACAGGCCTGTTTCAGCATTTAAAACCGATCCAAAATGGCTTGCTTTTGAAGGTTTATTTTCTCTTGAGTTACTATTTTGAAACACCCTAGGAAAAGAGTCTGTTAAGTGTTGGGGTCAGTAGAAAGAAGGGAGGGTGGAACATGTGGCTGTTCACAGCAGGTGCCAGTAGTTTGATTTAGGCTGCCATGGATCTGTATCCTAATTTATATAGTACAATCCACTAGGGTGTATGTAGAACAAAGGTTTTTCTGATGTTGACTGTAAGGCTTTACAAGTTTGGATGAAGTATGGCTTTGAGGAGTGCATTTAATTTTAATTTTACATTGCTGCAGTGAGCAGGTGAACTAAACTGTTAAAGTTTATAAATAAAAAAATAAAGATACTTCAGTTAAAACCAGATTTATTTGACATATTTTGTTATCATTTTAGATTTGTAAGAAGTCCTTCACTCGCAGACCTCATTTAGAAGAGCATATGATCCTTCATTCTCAGGATAAACCTTTTAAGTGTACCTACTGTGAAGAGCACTTTAAATCCCGCTTTGCAAGACTGAAACATCAAGAAAAATTCCATCTCGGTATAGAAACCTCCTTCTGACATGTAAACAATAGATTTAAAGTAAAACCTTCCCCTGTCATTTAATGTCGTGATCAGTTTGGTTTCTACTTAATACACTCCTACTTTTCCAATTCCTTCTCTTTTGAATTTTTCTTTGTAATTTTCTTTTCAGCTGTTTTTTTTTTGAGGCGTTGTATTATATCTACATAAATGAAAAACTGGGGGAGAGGAAATTACATGTAATTTCATTTTAAAACTGTTTTGTATAAATTGTTCTCAACTGTGAAGTCAAATTCTACCTGAAGTTTTCCAAAGACCTTTTCCTTACTACCAAGTATTTCTGGCACTTAGGAGCTAGGGAACAGATTGTTGATAGTAATGGAATTTTGGTTTTTGGAACAGTCTAAGCGGGCTTAAATATTTTGACTACTAATTCGAAATTTTTGTTTTGCGGTCATGACACATGACAAAATACCTGGCATTAGAAATTAAGGAGAAGTTGAAGGAAATTAAAGTATACTGACCGTACTAAACATTTATCATTTGTTAGACAAAGGTTTTTGTTTGTTCATTTTGTAAATTGATCATTTTTTTCCACAGGTCAGTAATTTGTGCATCTTATTTGGTTTAACTGACAGTCTGTGCATATCTGTTTCCTTGTAGGGCCTTTTCCCTGTGACATTTGTGGCCGTCAATTTAATGATACAGGAAATCTGAAACGCCATATAGAATGTACTCATGGAGGAAAGAGAAAATGGACGTGTTTCATCTGTGGAAAGTCTGTTAGGGAACGGTAAGAAATTTCACGACAGCTTAAACTTCAGTGTAACAGAGAAATACTTAGCATGTTTTGTTTGATTCTGAGTATGTTTTAGCTTTGAGTTTTTAACATACAGGAAAAAAATTCAGAGGGCTAGTGTATCAAAAAGTAGTGTCAGAGCCACAGGTAACATGTAATTTTTTGAAGGACCTTTAAATGTAAGAGTAACAACTGTAAGTAATTAGTTATGAGGCAGAATTATATTCAGAACATCCTACCTCTAATTCACTCTAGTTGGGGTTCGTATGTTGTGCCAGAACATGTTGCATCTATTTGAGAAAGAGCTTTCTGCTGTAGTTGTTTTGGTAAATGCGCTGTTGAAGACAGGAATATGAGGAACACTGGTGAGTGAGAATGACTAAGAAGGAATTGGACTTTTTACAAACACAGTTTCATGGCAGATGGAATAACACTTTGCTGCTTCTCTGAATGGAAGATGGAATAATACTTTGCTGCTGCTTCTCTGAATTTAGAATACTGTTAACCTAACATTTTGAACAATGGAAGTTCTAAATGTTTGCTAATAAATTCTATACAATTTTACACAAATATAATGTAGCATACATAAAATAGAAATAACATGTAAATACAAAATAAACTTCTAAATACGGCTCAGACCATTGGTAGCTAGAACATAAAAAACTGTAGAAATTAGACACACCCATTTCTATTCTAGGTATACAAAGAAAAGAATATGAATTCTAAAAGGTTATTAACATGGCTTCAGTGCAGGTGTCTTGTGCTGCTCTATAAAGGGAGGGATATCTTTTAAAGTTTTCCAAAAAGTGACTTTTGTTCGTGTTCTGAAACAATGTTCCTTATTTTTTTTCCTTTGGACAAAAGATATTTTTATTTGACAAAAGTCATTTCAATAAATGACTAAGATTCTAGTTAGTTCTACTTGTAGAATCTGTTGAAAAGGTTTATGCATACTGTATTTTTTTGTTTATTTATTTATTCTCCCCCATCATAAAAGTAGACTTAATTTGTATATGTATGTACATGTGCATATATATAGCTCTATATATTTAAATATGCTCTGTGAAGAATTAAGTTAAATAGACTTCCATGATTTGGATTTCCTTCTGTTTTGACATTAAAGTCTGGCTTAAATATATATAGTAACAAGGAGATTATTACATAGGAAATACCGTCAAAATTGGTGTTTTCTTTAACATATGTGTTCCCAGATATGTTAAACATATCTGTTCCCAGATATGGGAAGTTCCCAGATGTGTTAAATCCCCTTTAACATACCTGTTCCCAGATATGTTAAATATCTGTTTAAATATCTGTTAAATTTAGATATCTGTTTAACATGCATGTTTCCAGATACGTTAAAGACCCAGCTGGTTAAGTAAATAGTAGATAGGTTGTGGTACTACCTTTGAGTGTACATGTATGTGTTTGTATCTGCATAAATTGAGGCAGTTACTTGGATTCCTCAGTTATTTTGACCTGTCAGAACTAACGAAGCAGAAAATGATGGCCTATTTTACTTCCAAATGTCACTGACACTGTGTGCTTAAAATTAAATTTTATTGCCTTTGTTAAACAGAACAACTTTGAAAGAACATCTAAGAATTCATAGTGGAGAGAAGCCTCATCTTTGCAGTATTTGTGGGCAGAGTTTTCGTCATGGAAGCTCTTACAGGTGTGGATTTTTATTATATGCAATGCTGAAGTGTCTCACTTATTTGATGGTTTATATATATCCACTTTATCAACATAATTATTCAGAATGTATGTGTTTTGATTTATTTTAACTCTGGGAACATAAGTAAATGCTTTAAACATTATTAGATACTGAAAATATATTAATATGTGAGCAATCATTCGTTTTTTAATTCAAGGCGTATTAGTGATTTCAACACAGACAGAATCCCGTACGAATTTTGTATCAAAGTTGAATTTCTTGCACTCATAAAAACTTCTGCATCTTTGTTAATTGGAGGGAAAGTAAGTGGAGGACTAAAATACGATAAATTGGTTTCAGATATGAGAGTTTAGCTCTATCATTTGTTGCTTTTTAAAAGCAGTTAAGAATACCTCAACTAAACGTTATTTCCTGACATTTATGAGAAGCATTTTCTGGTATTTTGCATTGAATTTGCCATACAGATTATGTTAAGAAAATTGCCTTTTATGACTATGTTCATGACTATAAATTTGCTGATCTTGAACAGTGACATGGAAGTAAACTTGTCTCCATTCTAACACAGACTTCATCTAAGAGTCCACCATGATGACAAGAGATATGAATGTGAAGAATGTGGGAAAACATTTATTCGGCATGACCATCTGACAAAACACAAAAAAATACACTCAGGTAAGTATTTTCTTTGAAAATAGGCTCAGCAATAACTGATTTGAAATAAGATCAAACAATTAGAGATTTTTTCACTGTATGTGTATGTGATGTGTCTCTCGCTGTTTTTAAGGTCTCCTTCAGTAGGGTTAATCTTCTTACATGTTTTCAAGGTTTAAATGCTAAATGTTTCCTCCATGTTAACCTAGAAAGCTGAGGGACAGTCAAAAACATGTAACAGTGAATTGCTTTAAAATAAAAATTAAAAAAAAAAGCAAAAGTGAAAAAGGAGGATTTTTTTTAATGAGTTCAGATTTCTTTTTTTAATAGCAATTGTGTGAAACATTAATATTACAACACAGAAGAAGCTGTCACAGTCTCTGTCAAAGTTTGTACACTGATCACTTTAATGTAAAAGTATCAAAGAGGTGTTTCTGAAGTTCTCTGGCATGGGGAAGGGGGAAGAGAGGAGGGTGGTGGGAGTCAACCCTAAGAACAGCCAGATGGAGATGATCGGGAGGAAGAAAAAAAATCATAAAAACATCTTTGTGTTGCACTGAGAGTGGAAAGGTTTTGAAATGTATAGGAAGAGCAAAGATTCACAGGGACTTTTTCAGAACAGAATCCAAAGAGAATGTGACATTCTAGGACGAAAAATTCTTTCTAGGCAGCATGAAAATATGAAAGTGATCAGAGTCTAAACTTCCTGAGCCTTCATTTTGAAGGACGGCTTCTTTCTTAGTGTTTGAAATCATAATGTCTGCTATAAAATAAAGAAATCTTTTTTGAAAACTCAAGTACAAAAAAAATCCTCTTTTCTACTCTATTTGCTTTTTCCCCCCTCTAGAAAGTTACATTCTTTGACTGTCCACACTCCTCCTACTTACATGAGAAGAAACATTCTGCCACTTTGTGGAAGATCTCAAGATGACTAAAAAAGAATCAAGATTATTTTAAGCAGCAGCATAAAAGGAAAAGGTAACTATGTAAATCAGGATAATAATTAAAAAAAAAAGTAATATGATGCAATTTTAAGTTCTAAAAATTAGTAACTGGAAATAATTGGTATGTTTAAATAAACTTCTCTTTTAAGCCTCTCAATTATTGAATGTTACCATGTGTCAGGTTGTAAAGAAAAGTGTAGATTCCTAAGTCATTAATTAGTACGTCTCATGCAGTGGGTGTCTGGGGAAGTGTCCTTTAACTCATTAAAATGATTCATGCATAGGAGTGGATGAAGAGGCCAGTTATAGTCACAAACAGCAAGTGGTTAAAACCTTTACTCTGGCAGGACCACTCTACTTCTTGAATTTTGTTCTTTGATAACAGAAAATCCTTTGGTATAAGCATTGCATAAGCTATGGAAGAGGTTGATTGACTGGACTTTGTTTCTAAACGTGGATCTAGTCTGTGTTACAATTACAACTCTTAGACATAACATTGTAGCATGATTCCGAATTAAACATTCACCTAGTAAGTCCTATAAGAGTTAACCAAAATTTATTGAATTTTGCCTTTAAAGGTGAAAAAGCGCATCAGTGTGAAGAATGCGGAAAATGTTTTGGCCGTAGAGATCACCTCACTGTTCACTATAAAAGTGTTCATCTAGGAGAAAAAGTTTGGCAGAAGTAAGTATGGCTGTCGTTTTTTTTTTTAACTGCATAAAGCATATTTGTACTATAACTGTTTTTTTTTTTTTTAAGACTTGCATGTTCATGCTGAGTTCCAGTAGTCTTTGTGTATGTCATGTCTGTTACCTTAGTCTTTGGTAGACATACCATTGTGTTGGTTTGAAATGGATGTCAGAAAATTGCCTACACAATTTAAGTAAGATGTTTTCTTTGTAGCATAATAAAGTTAAAAAAAAATAATGAAAGGAGATCAAATTTTAATCCTATAGAAGTCTATCAATTAGTAGTTGTCTCAGCGTTGTTCTAAATGGCTGGTTTGTTGTAATATTTCTTACTGTTGTTGCATACTAATTAAGACAATTATTAAGACATAATTTAAGCATTGTGAGAACTCTCCCACACTTACCTATTTTTGGAAGCTGGCAGTAGATTAGTAGCTTTGAAAGGAGATAAAAACTTTTAAAAATCTAGGTATGTCTATAAATCGAAAATACAATAAGTTTTTAAATTACTGAGTTCCAAAAATGAGCCGTTCAGAGATTTTCAAATTAACTGAGACCTAATTGTTTTTCAAACAATATACTTCAACTGTTTGTACTCAGCACTTGTGTAGAAGCCATTATAAACTTGTCTGTGTTGGAAGTACAATGCAATGTCTGTTTATTGTATGTTTGGTTTTTTTTTTTGTTTTCTTGGTAGCCAGTAGTTTAAACTATTCTTGGTACTTAGTTTATGGTATACTTCAACCAGAATGAAAGTCCCTTGTGGATGTTGGTCAAAAATGTTTTGGGGAAGGATACATTTGGGGTCAGAAAAGAAATTTTAGTGGTGTTTGCTCTTTGAAAGATAATTGTCAGTCCCAGCAGAGAATAAGTTCTAGTACAGAGAAGAATCCAATTGGTCTTACTGTTACGTAGATGATGGGAAGTATGAATGTAAGTGAGGAAATTTGGAAAGTTTGATATTCCACTATTTTGCAGTTAAAGATTTCAAAAAAGACTATGTATGTAGCTTCATTGTTTGTTGTTTTAGAAAAAAAATCTAATATGAAATGTGTTTTCTTCTTTAAAGATATAAAGCAACATTTCACCAGTGTGAAGTCTGTAAGAAAGTTTTTAAAGGGAAATCAAGTTTGGAAATGCATTTTAGGACACATTCAGGTAAAAAAAAAATGCACAGGAATGTATACTTTTGCATCAAACTTGATGCTATTATTTAATGTATTATGGTTGAGCATTCAGGGTAAGAGTAGCAGGATATGGCAAGCCTTTTTATTCTTGTTTATGTATGTTGGCCCTTCCTGAATACTACCTTCTGGGTGTGTAAGTTGAAGTACTGAGAATCCTTAGCAATCCTTGGCTTATGGTATACTCTCTATACCTCTTCCTTTAATTTACTGTTGTATATTCTTGCCAAACTTATCCGGATCACCGAATCAGTTTTGTTGTCCAGAGAAGACTACATTTCAACTGGTAATCTGAACAAGGATTTGAAAGCCATTTGGAAAGGTTTATGTCTATATGTTTGGCTTTATGTTAAAGAAATTCATTGTCCTTTCAAAATGTGAAGTGCAAATTAAGCTTATTTAATAACAGTACTATAAGAGTTGAAAGATTTTTTTTTTTTTGGTTTGTATCTGATTATCTTTACGTGTATGGAAAACCTATGTATTGTGATAATTGTTAGTAAGGAGAAGAGCTTGCCGATATAATTTCTAAACTTCTGATGGCTCTCTTAATTCGTAAATTATTGCTAAACGTATGCTCTTTGTTTTCAGTGCACTCGTTTTACACTAGGTTTCTATGCCATAATCCATGCATCTATTTGCAAGTTTATGTGTGAAATGATGTTACTCAGAATAACTTTAAATCTCTTTTGTATCTTTCTAGGTGAGAAACCATACAAGTGTCAAATCTGTAATCAGTCTTTTAGAATTAAGAAGACATTAACAAAACACATGGTTATTCATTCAGATGCTCGACCTTTTAATTGCCAACACTGCAATGCAACATTTAAACGAAAAGACAAGCTGAAATATCATATTGATCATGTTCATGGAACAAAGGCTGCAGAAGAGGCATTGACATCTTCTTCAGAGGAAAAGCTAGTCTCCTTACCAGTACAATACACCTCTGATGACAAAGTTTATCAAACTGAGGCTAAACAGTATGTGGAACAGTCCAAAACATATCAGTCGGAAGCCAAAACTTTATTACAGAATGTACCTACGGAAGTATGTGTGCCAGTGACTCTGGTACCAGTTCAGATGTCTGATCCTCAAGCTGACCTAGTACAGCATACGACTCATTCACATGGCATTCTTCCTCCGCAGCCTGAGCAGGCAGATTATCAGCGAGCAGCAGATCTGTCATTTCTAGAGAAATATACTCTTACTCCACAACCTGCAAATATTGTTCATCCTGTAAGGCCTGAGCAAATGTTGGATCCTAGAGACCAGTCATATCTTGGAACTTTACTAGGGCTGGATACAGCTCCTACTGTACAGAATATTTCAAATAATGAACATTCATGATCAGAGCATAACATTCCACCTAATTTACTGAGCCATTAGCCAACAGAAGGCTGATATGGCAATTAAGATTTCTATTTTATATTTTATTTGGACTCATGAGTCTTCTGCATAGTTTTTGGAAAAACAGGTTTGTTTACATAATATTTGAACATTTAGGCACACTGATGCATACTGAGAGAGTGTTTCTTGTGATTTTAAGAGTTTATAAAAATCTTATAGATGGTCTTTTAAAAATTATGCTCTGAAATATCTTTTAAGGTTGGTTGCTGAAAAAATATAATTACTTATCTGGCTATTAATTTAAAAAATCATTTGCCTTTTTGTATCTCACGATGAGTTAATCTTACATGTGTAATAGAAATCATACTGGAAGAATAAGGACTATATCAGATTCATTAGAAGTGGTAAGGGTAGGCAGGGGTACAAAACACAAACTTCAAATTATGCTTCACATATAAATTAAGATTGAACCTGCAGGCATTTTTGGAGGGTTTTCAAATCTCTGGTTTTAAAGATTCTGGAGCCACGTTAGTGGATATGGGAACGAGATAATTCTGAAAAGCAATTCAGTTATTTCATTAACACACAAAAGGGGAACTGTAGAGAACCCCCTAAGAATAATTAGGCTACCTAAATAAGGCATCTTACTTCTTTCTTGGTCTTTAATACTGAGTTATGTGGGAAGATGTAGACAATGCTATTGTCTAATTTTCTACAGTTAGTTCTATATAATTGTAGTATGCTTTTTTTTTTTGCTTTTTTATACATATTTGTCTTCTAAAGTGTGCCCCACACTCTAACTCTGAAAGAAATGTTACATAACCTATGATTAGTCATAAACAATTGGCATGGTTTATCCTTGTTAGAGCATAAATTGTACTAGTGTCCCCCATTAGTATGCTTGTTTTCAAGCTGTCTGTGATGAAGAACAAATTTAAAGGCAATTATTTCTAGAACAGCACTCAACCTTTATTTAAAAAAGAAATAATCAGTAATTATAAATCTCTTGTGAGTTCTTGTGAGTTGCTAACAAAATTGGTTTTTCACTTGTACTGTTTATAAATCGAAGTCAAGCTCTTGAGTGTTCTATGTCTTTAGTTATTTTTTTTATTTACTAGAAATAAGGTTCAAAAATCCATTTTGAACTCCAAGTCTAGTGTAACTTACCATGAAATGTAATATAATTTAAGCTCATCAGGCTATTTTAAATCTAATTTAAAAATTACACTTCCATGTTTGTTTTGTGAAGATCATGCCAAAGAAGGTATCTGAAGTCATTTTATAATCTTTATTATTCCTCACGAGAATTACATTCTAAGGCAAAATTTTCTCCATTTTCCCTAGAAATCTGCTATTCTTAAATTATTATTTTAAAGTAACTTTAAAATGGGAAACTTGATGTATGTATATTATTGTAACTATTGAATTTATCCACTGACCTGAACACCACTGTTCTGTCATGAAAATCTTTTATCATCCCAGTTCTGTAAACTCTAAATAACCCTGAACATGTTAAATACTATTCAAATACTTTGTTGTTAGATTCTTTTAATCCTCATCTACTTCACTGTTCAGTGGTTTGCAGGAGAGGGGCCAGAGCTGTCCCAATGTTCATACTTTGAAGCTTGTGCCCTATTGGATTCTTGACACACCAAAGATTTCTGTTAGCTGTTGAATAGTGGCAGAGTTATAGAATTTTAAGTGTTACCGATATTTAAATAGGACTTAGCCAAAGAAGCACATAGAAGTCCTAAACTTTAAAAGTTCAGTTTCTGAAACAGGACTGCATATGTTTAACTGTTCTATGTTTGTATCTCTAAAGTAAAATTTAGAGCTGTGCTTTGGGAATGTTCAGACTGACATGCTGTAAATATGTCTGGTAAGAAGCTGAATACTAGCGATTACACAGCAATAATGAGGCCTTTGAATGCCACCTTCCAAAAGGACACTATCAAGTACTATCCTTCCTGCTTTCGAACTCCACCTTTATCTCATTTCAAAAATAAAACCGTTTCTGTCATCTTTACACTCCATGGCTTGAAAATTGCTGTTTTATGTGTAGTTTTCAAGTTAACATGTATGTATCATATCCATATTACCATGAGGACATGAAACATGATTTCCAACATCTGTAACAGTACAATTAAAAATAAACTCATCAATGGGGTCAGTGCAGTTCTCAGACTACAAAGCCTAACCCTTTGTTATTTCTTGTCTTTTCTGTCCTACAATAGAAGTAAGTATTGTAGGATTTTGATAAAACAGTGGCTTAAGTAGTTGGTAACTACTTTTTTCTTGTAAGGTCCAGTCCTTTTGCTAGGCAGTCTAGTAAAATACTAAAACAGAATTTAGAGCACATTTACTTGATAATGTCCTTTTTAAAATTCTTTCATGACTGTGCCTTTTATGTATATTCTGAATAGTGGCTTTTTGTCTAGTTCAGTTGATTATTCAGAAAGAGTTAAGGTCAATATCTTCCAGAGGGCTTCATGTTTTTGGGTGCCCAACAAGAAATAGACTTTAAAAGGACTTGTTTTTCAGAAAAAAAATGAGCTCTAATCTTTGCTGTTTGGGTGACCAGAATTACTAGTCATTCCTGAAAAAAATTACCTACTATTTCTTTGGTGATCTTTTATTTGCAGATGGCAGATTCGTGTTTTTACCTGCTGGTCAGGCTGGATCATTGCCAGTTGACAATGAAAGAAAATAGGAAAGCTTATGTACTAGATACATAGTTGTTTGGGTTTTTTTTGTCTGTTTTTTGTTTTAATATCACAAGCCATAATTTATGGCTTTGCATCTATTTAAATTCATATATGAGCTAAGCACATTTTCATGGACTGGTACTTCATTTGGTAGGTGGAAGTAGCTAATCTCTGCTTGACAGAGGATGGTTCCTCTTAGGTGTACTGGCGTTGAAGGACAGATCTGAACCTCACAGCTGCATGGGTCGAAACTCCTTATTTGTCTCGTACCTCCATTTTAATATGTGTGTACTCATTCAATAGTGCATGTCCTGTTAACCTGGGGGGCATTTTTACAATAAAGGCTGTGTTGTTTTTGGCAGTAATTGACTCAGCTGGCTGGTTTTTTTGCCAAAGAGGGAAGAAGCAGGTGTCTCTCAAAATGTCTCTAAAGATTGATCAGTGGCACATTGTAAAATGTTGGTCTTTTCCACATGCTGACCTTTGAGGAGAGGCATAGAAAGTCTGTGTTGGCACTGTAAACTGCGTAGTTCTGAGAACTTCCTGCACTCATTCTGTAAACATTGAATTCCTTGGATTTTGCTAAACAATTTTAGTAATTTCTGGTTGTTGACTGGATTACTGCCCTTATTTCTTTAAATGGATTTTATATTCAGTTTTATTTATTTATACTGGAATTTCCTCCTTGAGCACTGACACTTTTCTACAGAGGTATGGCTGTAATGGATTCTTTTTATTCTGAACATCAGTAATTGTAATCGTGATGATACACCTTTTGTAAGGTTGGGGTTTCCTTAAAACATATAGTGCTACTTTAGCCTGAATTGTAATTTGGGTAATCATTTTTGAAGATGGGTCAGGTCAAAACACAATGACAGAGGATTTATTTGCTGTCAACAAAGTGCTAAGCTCATTTTCATAGTAACAGATGTGAAAGTATTCAGAATACTGAAGAATGCTTTAAAGGAGTCACATTGTGTAACATGCTTGATCAAATGTTGAATGTTGTTGAGTGATAAGGAATAAATGACCCTTAAGTTTGTTTAAAAAATAAGAACAATAATTTCTTTGTAAAAACTCATGGAAAGAAATATTACAATTCTGAGAAGGATGTTGCAGTTGAATGATTTTTTTTCCCCTTAACCAAAAAGATGTGTTTTTTTCTCTTTTTCTGTACTGAGCATACATGCTTACTAGATTACAGGCTGCATGTTCTTCATATGACTTAAGGGAAGTCATATTTTTTTTCCAGTATCATCTCCCAATGATATGCATTGAACAATAATACTTGCAGAATATAGTGCAGGGCAGTCACAGTGTTTAAGCCCATAAGGATCTTTTTCATAGTTTGTTAGAAATGTTTTGGCTTAAAAGGATTTGAAGCATTAAAGATGGTAATAATGGCATATTTTTTGGAATCCTCCATTACCATTTTGGTCATGTTTAAATGTCGGTCCTTTTTTATGAAACAATAAGGTGAAATAAACTCCATATTTTGTCACTGGTATATGAAATACTGTGTTTTAAATGTGGTCTGTATAGGTTGATATTTTATATGGAAGACTTAAGTACAGTTGTCTTTTTAGGAGAAATTCTTTGCTGTAAGGAAAAGTTAGGAAGTGTACTGTAAACGTAGAAGTACTCAGTCCAATGTGTAATTGTTTGTTATGGAGAAAGTGAAGTTCTTTTGTCTTAGCACTGCTTGCTTCACAGGAGTTCTTGCAGTGTTACTTGGTATAAGTTTTGATTTCTGCCTTTTTTCTTTGAACAGTGTGGAAACGCCATGTCCTGTACATCTTTCACTTTTAAATCTCTTGAAAGATAAACAGATGAGGCAACTTGGTCACGTTTGTGCGCGTCTCATTTTACTTCTTAAAATATTTCGTAAATTAAATTTATTTTAAAATACGCTTCGCTTCAAGTGATTTTTTCTGTTTGTTAGCACAGAGGCGAGCCCAACTTTTATTTGTGTGTTTAATTTTGAGCACGACTCCAGTCAGACCGCGGGCCGGGCCCTGCCACCGCCTCAGGGCGGTGCCGGGCCGTTTGAACCAAACGCCCCGCGCCCATTGGCGGCGCAGCGAGGCGGGGGCGGAGACGCCGGGTTTGAAGCGGGGGCGGAGGCGCGGCCGTTGGGAGCCGGTTTGGTGCTGCTCCTGCTCCTGGTCCTACTGCGGGGCCCGGGCATGGCCGCCTGGGAGCTGAGCCCCGCGGCGAGCCCTGGCAGGCGGCGCTGGGTCGAGGATGAGGAGGCCCCCGCCGTGCTGGTGCTCAGCCACTTCTCCCGGCCGCCCTACCTCAGCTTCGGCAGCCTGCGCGTCGGCGCCTCCCGCACGCGGCTGCTGGGCGTCCATAACCCCAACGCGGAGGAGGTCGAGGTGGTCGTGGAGCGCGTCCCGGCGCCCGCCCGGGGCTTCAGCCTTGAGCGCCGCCGCTTCTCCGTGCAGGTACCGGGCGTGAGGCGAGGCGGCGCCGGGGACCAGGGGGCCCCTGAGGGGAAGCCGGGGGGCTCGTCGCAGAAGGGGGGCGAAAATTAGGAGTAAGCGTTTGCAGTTCGTAAGGAAATATTAGTTATGGCTGATCGAGCCCGTGCTGACTTGTAGCGGGCAGTTATGACAGGCGTGTGCCTGTGGTGTGACTGGAACGTGGGAGGTTGGAGGGAGCTCTCTGGAGGTTGCTCGCAACACGGAGCTTAAAAAGCAGGCTGGATCCTCACCCTGTGGTATTTGGGTAGCTACTTCCTGTCGTGATTAATAAATATTAGCTGTTGTATGCAGTAAAACCTGCCAAAGCACACGCTGAATTAGTTATTTTGTCTTCATGAAATGGACCTGCCCAGAGGCGGAACTCCTCATTCAGGTGCTCTTTCAGGTCACTTTCACGCTCTGAACTTGTCTGTGGTGTAACCCCAAATACAACAGTTGGTCTGTTAGTATTGAGATCAGCAGAGTGCTGAAGTGATCTGGTAGGTCACTGAATGAAGAACAGTAACACAGATCTGGTGCGGGGCTCCACGGCTTCCCTGTTTGTTTATTTTTTTAAAAGTCTGCTTGTATTTACATATACTGGGGTAAAGTTGACGTTTAATAATCATTTGTCACTTCATGATGTCAAAATATGCATTACTTCTGTGTACTGGTTTTCATTTGCTTTGAATACTCTATCTTGGATGTTCGAAAAATTTACATAAGTGCTATGTATTAAACATTTCTTTCTCTCCATTAGTCAGGACAAAGAATCTTTGTGTCTGTAACATGGACACCGTTAGAAGAGGGCAAGGTCAGAGAACTGATAACTTTTGTTATTAATGGCATCGTAAAGCATCAAGCTGTGCTTCTAGGTGTTGCTGAACAGCCGTTGAAGAAAAAAGTGAGTATGTTTTTATTGTCTGAACTAATTTTATTATTTTGGCATAGTTGAAACATTGATTTTATTAGTTAAAAAGATCAATGCAGGAGAATTAAAAATGGATAAATGTTGTTTGTGGGAGAATCCGTTATATTTAAACTTTTTTTCAGCAGGCTTGGAAAATAGATACTGGTGTATTATATTGCTTAGAGAATAAAACATGACAAAAAAAATTCAGTCGTGGAAATAAGTTATAGTGAGTTTTGGACTAGGTGTGTTGGTTTTACCTTCTTTTCTTGATATACTGGGTATTAATTTTATTGTGATGCTTAGTCCTGTGATGTGTTTTGATGTCTGTTCCAGTTTATGGCAATCACAGAAAGGTTTTGATTGGAAGTGGTGTCTGAAAATTGTCTCATCCAGCCTTCTGCTGAAAGAAGAACTTTAGACTGGCTTATCCAAGGCATTGCCCAGTCAAGCCTTGAGTGTTTGCAGTGAGGGAAATCTCACAGCTTCTGTGGACATCCTATTCCTATATATGTATATATATGTATATAGGAATGTATTCTTATATATGTAATAATATTCCTATATATATTATTGTATGTTGTGTATAATACACTATGTATAATATTATATATATAATTTATTATTATTATATAATCTTATATATAATGTTCGCTTCTACACACAAATGTATGTAGAAAGTCAGCATACTAAATTTTATTTATGGTTCTTTTTCAGAAGAGTCTCTGGGAAACTATAAAAAAGAAGAACACTGCAGAAACATCGAGTTCAATAAAAGTTAGAAAAAGAAATTCAAAAGTTAAAAATGTTAATAAAACCTTTCAAGTTTCTCAGAAGGTAGACAGACTAAGGAGCCCACTTCAGTCATGTGAAAATCAGAACACAGTGCAAAATAGTACATCCCCAGGAAATGACTCTCTTGCTGGCTCAGAAAATAAATTGCCTTTATCTCCTATTTCACCTGTGCTAGAGGAATGTCATAATACTGTTTGTACACCACTTTCAATGAGAAGATCTACTACTTTCTCAGATATTGCCGCTGCTGTACGTGAGGAGTTACTGCCCGAAATAGACAGCTATAATATCAAGAAATCTGTTGATAACCATGATGAATTGAAATCTGAAAGTGCATACAATTTTACTGGATTAGAAAAATCACTAATTTCAAATAATGAAGCAGTTCTTAATTGTACAATCTCACCTGTTTGCACTCCAGAACATTTGGCATCTGTACCCATTTTAAGTACAAGGAGAATTTTAAGTCCAGATTCTTTTGTAAATGACAGTTATCACGCTGATGTAGATACAATAGAGCAGTGTGTTCCAATTCTGTCACCTGATCAGTTTGTGAAAGACAGCTTGTCAGATGTACAATCAAAGACTCCTAAACCTGAGACGGCTTTAATATCTTCTGCTACGGAAACTTATGTTGTGAAGAAATGTTTGCCCCCAAAATGGAAAAAAAATGGAGACAGAGAGACAAAAACACAAGTCCACATAAACTACATGTTAAATGAAGTCTTTGAGACACGTAACGTAGAATCACAGATACTTCATTCTAGCAAACCCAAAGAAAATCAGTCCAATTTTCCTTCTACAGAGGAGCTCCAGACACTCAATTCTCAGGCAGACCAAGCAAAAAAACGCCCAGTTCTTTCTGCCACAGTCGTCAAAAATAAGCCTGATGCTGGTGAAGAAAGAAAAATGGAAACCCTCCAGCCAAAATCTAAAAAATGCCTTAATAGCATAATAATGGATTGTGAAAATGTTTTGCCTGTATATACAAAGGTAGAAATATCGAAACACCTTCCAGTTATAGATTCAGTTTCAGCTGGAAATAAGTGTCACAATGAAAAAATAAGTTCACATCCTACTGGATCAACTTCTTTGTGTCGTAAGAGGAAAAGTGAAATATATATAGAAAAAAATAGAGTTACAGGCCCAGTGTATGTGGAAGAAGTGGAAAGAAAAAGAACTCTAACTAGCGTGGACAATAAAATATGTACCTCTGTGACACCATCGGCCTTTAAACCTACAAACCGAGGGAGAATAGGGCTGAAAAAGAAAGCTGGTGAGCAGTATCTTCATTTACCGTGTTTGGAAAATGCCTTTGATTGTGAAATTTGTATAGCAAACTGAACTGTCTAGCAACAGTCAAGGATATTTCATCTCACCAAAATATGGGTTTTTGCATTTTCTTTTTTCGATATTATCTGCATTTTACAAGGTTGAAAACTAGGTCAGGGTTTTGGTTATGTTATTGGCTTAAAATTTACTCGATTCTTTTGTAAACCTTGGCAATGACAGCAACAGGAAAAATATTTGGCAGTTCCTGGGCAAGGTAATTCAAGTTTACAGGAAACTTGCTCACTTTACAAGATTTCTGTCATGTGTACACTTACTGTTGTGCATATTTTAATTCATTGCTGTTGTCGTGTATTTACAAATATGTTGTTCATGCTGCCTGTTGTTTTTTTTAATTATTTTTTTATTTTTTTCTGTTTGTAATTATTCTGGTATCAGCCTCGTGCAGATCTTTCTGTCTTTACAGTTTGCCAATACTTTGTTGCTTGAAGATCAAAACAAGTTGACTTCTTGTATTTCAACATATTTTGGGTTTCAAAATGTTCCACTCCCAAATATGCTTTGGAATACAAGAAGAATGTGTGTCGCTAACTGAAGGAAGCACTCCATTTGCTGAATCTTCACGCAACCCCTGCAACATAACTACCAGGAAAAAATTATTATGGCTTTCAGATTAAAATAGCATGTGCTGCTTTCTTCAGTTCTTCAGATGATCTATTCTATCTAGATTTGATTTTCGGCCTTGAGTTCAGGCTATTTAAGACAGTCTACATAAAAACTCACTAGGTCTGTGTCCACCAGAAAAAGCAGTATTACCTACCAGATTATTTCTGTTCCTCCATTAGCATAAGTGTAGGTGGACTAGACAGGAAAGTATTCTGTGAGCCTAAAATTTCTTGGGTGTCTCTTGATCCTGGCTGTAAAATGCAAAAATGATAACAGCTTTGAATTACACTCTTTTTGTAGCAATTTTTCTTGCAAAAAATAACTTGGTATTTTAATAGCTTTTGGAGACAACGCAGTAGGTGCTGCTCATAGTAGTGGAATGTGATTTTTCTTTGTGAAGCCTGAAAGTTAACTTTGAAACATCCATCCTTAGGGTAATCCACCTGAAATCCAACTTAAAAGCAATCAAAACATTATTAAAAAGTTATTAGAATTGCGTGAGAGACTGGAATAAGCATGAAAAAAAGCTAAGCGTGAGTGCAGCCTGTAACTTATGATCTATTTTTCTCATCTGAAATAGCATCTTGTTAGTGGGTATCAGGGAGCAACCATAGACCATTTGCAAAAGCATACATTTTTAGTCTTCATTTGATGTCAGCATAAAGCGATTGCATTGTGTGTTTTCACGTGTGGAGAGTTAGAAAGTGTGTATCTAGGTTTTCCCTGTGTTGTAAGTCCTTCTACTGTTAGGTGGTAGATAAAATTTATCAGCTAATACCTTGATGCCTAAGGTAATACAATCAGGCTGCTACAAAATGAACATCAATGTAGCATGCAATCTAACTGTGGGAAGAGGTCAATCAAGCTCCCAAAAGCCATGCATTTTACCCAGATGTTCATAGAATACACAATTTCACATATCCTAATAAATATTTCTACCAATTGGCTTTGTGTTTCTAGGATATGATAATAAATCTAAAAACTTTAAAATGAAGGTATTTACAAATGACGGGGAACACTTTTTTTTTTTTTTTTTTTAGGTAAGCAACTTATCTCTAAACTTATCTCTAAGGCTACCCTATGACTATCTGCAGGATACAGAAAATTTTCTGCATGTTGTGTGTTAACATGTTTTGTTGCTTGTTTGGCTGAGATCAGGGTGCAGTATTTGAGTACATGTAGTGGTAGAACCAGGAAATACAATAGCCCTTATTTGCTCCTAACTGTTTTTGCCACGTTGATTGTAGACAAACTACTTTGCTTAAATTTCTCCATCATCAAGAAATTGCTAGTATGTTGAAGGGGTTCGTAGGGAATCACTCCAGTTCTTTGCTGTACGAGTGACATGAGCCTTAATATGTTAACTTTCACTGACATCTTCATCACTGATGTGTATTAATACTTGTAGGTTCTTCCCTTCAGAGAACGTCAAAAACTACCAATAAAATTAGTAAACCAGTTGCTGGATTGGCTCAGTCTCACCTGACATTTTTGAAACCATTGAAAACAGGTAGGCAGACTTCTGGCATTTAGTAGAACAATATCCACTGAACCAAATATCGCTATTGCTGTACTGCTGTTGTCTGTAGTTGAGACCCAACTGAGTAGAGTTGGGATGAAATAGAAGGTTGTACCCACATTGAAAAAATAACTAGTAGAAAAATTTATATACCTTTCATAATGCATTTACACCGCTCATAAGAAAACTGATTGCAGCACGTGGTCAGCTGAATGTAAATGTTACTTTCCTCCAGTTTTGCATGTAAGTGTAAAAAACTACAGGTGTGTTCCCAGGCGACTGATGGATATCAGTGAAATGCTTCTTCCCCATCTGATCAAAATTTAATGTAACAGAATACCTAAGAATAGAAAACTACCCACCAAAATGATACTGATTTTGCAAATCTATTAATACTAAGTTGATCTGATCAGAAAAATCTATTTATAAAATGGTTGTTCCTGGCGGTAATACAACTTGACTTGGTTTTGATCCAAGATATGCATTAAAACATATTTTAAAAATATATTTTTAGATATTAAAAACACATTAGATATTGAAAATAATAAGAATATGGGTTCTTGTATTTGTTCTAGTGCTTTAATAACTTAATGCAGGATTTGTGGCTAAAATTTATTTAATGACAGCTGATCTGAAAGTCACTGAAGATTCTAACAACCTGTTTTTTCCTGCTATAGTGCTAAATAGAGTATCAAACTTTAATATTTTCCACGATAAGACATATAATGCTTATCATACATTTCAAGAAAGGCTATTCTTTAAATAGCAATCAAAGAAGGAGGGACTTATTTCTTTATTTATTTTAAGTCATTCCTAGGCACCCAATGCCTTTTGCAGCTAAAAATATGTTTTATGATGAACGTTGGAAGGAGAAGCAACAACGAGGTTTCACGTGGTGGTTAAATTTTGTACTTACCCCTGATGACTTCAATGTAAGAACAAACACCTCACAAGGTAGAGTATATGAATTTTCACTTTGTCTTTTAATGTTCTTAAATGTTACATAAGGTGCCTTATTCATATTAGTGAATAGGGGGGTCCTTGTTTAACAGTAACCCCAACTCATCATTTTACTTTGTGTAGCATTAAGCTTTTCTATATGAGTAGATTTTTTTTGTTTTTCAATTTTTGTATATTGTATGTGTTTTCCTGTTCAACCTTTGACTTAATACTGCGATAAGCTTAAAGCAAATATTTGGTGATGGGTTTCAGTGGCAGTTGGGCTGAAAAATATGGAGTATACTAAACCGAGGGCAATTCTAATGTTGGAGATGGTGCTGTCCATCCCAACAGAACTTTATAGCACTTTAAGTCTTTTCTGAGTCGTATCTTCCCCTTGTGATAAGTACAGATGATGTACTTGCTCATGCCAAGTGCAGCGTACCCCACACGGGAATGGGAAGCATGCATTGGAACAAGGAATACACACTGGAACTTGTGGCTGCAGTACCTCTCTGTGTGTGTTGAGTGGGGAATCCCCACCTGCTGAGAAACACTAGAGTTGCCACTATATTAAAATGATGATAATGTACTTCTCTCTCTATTTTCAACCTAAAATTCTGAAGATTGTCGAATTCATTTTAGAACTGAATTTCCAGCCCAACCCTTATTAGCCCATTACTTTAGGAAATAAGTGTTGTTATAACAAATATGTGGCTAATATTCCTGTACCTGGCAAGACATATATAATGCAACAAACGATAAGCTTCCTGAAGAACAAAATTGTTACGCAAAAGTAAAATAACATTGTGAACATAGACGGGGCAAAACTACCTTTGTTTGAGATGTAAAGGCATACTTTTTGTGTGTGCATTTAAACAGTAAATGCAGCTGCTCTTATCTTGGGAGAAGAGAACCATCATAAAACCAGTGTTCCTAAAGCACCAACAAAAGATGAAGTATCTCTAAAAGCCTATACTGCTCGTCGTAGACTGAATAAGTTACGACGTGATGCTTGCCGTTTATTTACATCTGAAAAAATGGTTAAAGCTATTAAGAAGCTGGAAGTTGAGATTGAAACTCAACGTTTGCTAGTTCGTCGAGACAGACACCTCTGGAAAGATGTAGGTAAGAATGACAAAAAATTGCATACCTTATTTTCTTGTAAGTAGAAAAAAGATTACTCATACACTTAGTTGATTTAATCTAAAACAGATTGTTAGGAATATTATCTATAACATGAAATGTTTGTTGGATGTAATATTATAAGATGCTCTCTTGCAGGAGAGAGGCAGAAAGTCCTTAACTGGCTTTTATCTTACAACCCTTTGTGGCTGCGTATAGGTCTGGAGGTAAGTGCAGAATATGTGGTCTATAATCAAAGTTTTAGAGAGATCTAACACCCTTTCTAGTAGGGAGCGTTTCAGGTTTCTTTATATTTTCTGTTTTATTAATCCAAGTAGGTTCAACTTAATTATAGTGAGTTTACATGTCTTTTGCTTTATTATAACAGACTTGGTTTAAAAACATTTACCTTATTAAAAAAAGAAAATATTAAATCAAGAAAAGTGAGAATTAACTCCCTGACCAATAACAGAAGAGCAGTTCACAGTTAGTTTGACTCTTAGAGGAAAACGTGTCTTTCTTAAGAGAACTACTGATTGATTGATTCCTGAGATATAGATGATCAAATGTTTTTATATGAGACAGAATCTTCTGAAATTTCCTTTGGTTCTATCCTTTAGTCAATATTTTGAACAAATTGATTTTTAGAGGCTAATAACTATTTGCTATTACAAAACGTCAGTATTAAATTATATTCACAAACACATACATTGTTTAAGGTCATTTTTAACGGTTATGCTTTTTTCCCTTTTCCTTAATATTAGACTGTTTATGGGGAACTGATATCTTTGGAGAGCAATAGTGATGTTATGGGTTTGGCAATATTTATTCTTAATCGCTTGCTCTGGAACCCTGACATTGCAGCAGAATATAGACATCCCACTGTGCCTCACCTTTATCGAGAAGGTAACGGCTATTTCCAAAAATAGAGTATTTGTAGCACTTAATTTTTGAACTGACACTTAATGGGTTCTATCTTTTTAGGTCATGAAGAAGTTTTGTCAAAATTCACACTGAAAAAAATGCTGCTGTTAGTTTGCTTTCTGGATTGTGCCAAACAGTCCAGACTGATTGACCATGACCCTTGCCTCTTTTGCAAGGATGCAGAGTTCAAGGTAAGAGAGCTGTGATTTGAAGTCTTTGTCCAATATTGTTCTATGTATGAATGTTCTGTGTCTGAATGTAGGATGCATATTTTTATGCCTTTAGGTGCATTTCTTTAACAACTATTGGCTGTTGATGCTTTTATGTGAACGTTCTCAGTATACGGTCTCATGGTTATGAAAAAATTTCCCAAGAAATCTTTGAGGTGTTGGTTCTGTAGAAAGGACTCCGTTATGTTGCATTAACTTGCTTTCCTCTCTGAAGTTAAGCTTCTGCGATATTTTTAAATATCACTGTAGCATACTGCAGCTGATCTTAAACTCCAAGTAAGTTTGGTCTTTTCTCTTGTCTTTTGTTGTTTTGCTGTAATAAGAGATGATGCAACATCTGTCATAGAAACTCTTTGATTAACAAATGTCTTTACTATGCTGAAATAAAATTTCCTTTAGTTCAGTATGTACTGTGTAGGCAGACTGTGAGAAGTGTTTATTTTTTTAAATATTAGTATTTAAGGTGTGTGTTCATTTGTTTGTTTGTTTTAAGACAAGTAAAGACATTCTGCTGGCAATTTCTCGAGACTTCCTGAGTGGTGAAGGTGACCTTTCCCGTCATCTTGGTTTCCTGGGACTACCCGTCAGCCATATTCAAACTCCACTTGATGAATTTGATTTTGCTGTAACAAATCTGGCTGTGGACTTACAATGTGGTATTCGTCTTGTGTGCGTTGATATAGAATTATTTTGAACTATTCATTTTCTTTTATATAATACTTAATATGAGCTTAGCTAAGCTATTAAACTGTGAAATTCCCTTTTTTAGGAGAGCAATGGAACTTCTCACCAAAGACTGGAATCTTTCAAAACAGTTGAGAGTTCCTGCAATAAGTCGTCTACAGAAGATGCATAATGTTGATATTGTTCTTAATGTCCTTAAAGAGCGAGGAATTCACTTGAAAGATGAGAGTGGTAAGGCCTAGAAATCAGAGTTATTCTAAGCCCATTGTAGGACTAGTGCACATTTCATTTCTTTGTTTTATTTAATAGGTGCTTCAATTGACTGTAGGGATATTGTGGACAGACACAGAGAACGAACATTAGCACTGCTGTGGAAAATTGTCTTTGCTTTCCAGGTACTACTCAATTACTTTCTTTTTCATTTCTTACTAATTACAAGTGAGAGATAATGAAAACTTCAGTCCTTCAGCAATTATTTGTTGTCTGTGAAGGCTTCTACTAATCAAATTTTAAACTGTGGAACAATCTACTTTGTACATTCAAAGTGCAATGCAAACATTACATGACATCCCTAACAGTACATTTTAACGTTTTAATTATGCTCTTTCTTGTATACCTTCATAAAAGCTTTTGGAGGGAAAACACACACACACACACACACACACACACACACACACAAAAACACACAACTTTTGAGCTTGTGTTGTTATGCTACCAGAACTGATAATTAGGCTAAAATAATGTTGGTCTCCAAATGCTGGTAAGTTCTTACTAACTGAAAAGGGAATGTGGGAAATCAAATTTCGAATCAGCTTGTGAGGTCACTCTGACAGACAAGTATAGAGTAAGCTCTATCTTTTTTACCATATCTTTTTATTTTATCTATACTGAAGCTATATCTTTTAAACTTTTTTCCAAGTATCTTGAAACAGTAAATTTGAAGAAACTTTCAGTAAGCTGGTCTTTAACAGTTTCCCACAAAACAGTGAGAGTGTGGGTTTAAGTTCTTTATTTCAAGCAGTTGGTAGCTGCCACTGCCACCTATGCTGGCAAATCCAGATTACCACTACTGATTCAGTGTGGCAGATAGTGAGAGTGGTTTCTCTCTAAAATGCTGTATATAAAACTTATACTCGTCTGCTACAATGCATGGCAAAATAAAATCTTTTTTTTTCTTCCTAATAGGTGGATGTTTTTCTTAATGTGGAACAGTTAAAAGAAGAAATCATGTTTTTAAGGAATGCACATAAGATAAAAACACAATTGGGCACTCTCAAACTTTTTTCAAATTGTTGTAGAATACAAGATGATAACAGTCATAGCTCCTCACCTCAAAATTACAGTAAAAACGTGAAGCTGCTGATGGCATGGGTTAATGCTGTTTGTGGATTTTACGATATCAAGGTAAAATGCTTACTCTTTAAAGAGCACAATTCTTCAATTTCAAATTCTTTCATGTGTAGTAACAGCCAATGGTAATTATTTTTAAACATTCTTCTCAACTTTATTTAATCTGATTTGGAATAATCATCTTACTATGGATGTACCTGCACAAGACAAATTTGAGTAAAAGGATTTCCCCTTCTAGCTAGTCTCATGTATAAAAATGCCTTTTAAAAATATAGTTAAAGTGGAGTTCTAGTTGGAGGTGTTTTTTTTTTCCCAATAGGTATTCATTCTAAACATATTTGTACATAAAATTTTCACCATTAGTAGAAACTGTGAGCATTAAACTAATGTTTAGGCCAAGGAAGATTCTTTTCCTTAGAGGTGTTTGTTCAAAAGGGTCGTGTTGCTGGTTGTTTCCTCTAAGAAGAGAAGCCCTGTTCAGACTGGATTGATCAGAGTACTGTCATGCTTGATAGTTTTTCCTGAAGGGCAAAATAGAACATTTGAAACTGATGCAAGTCCAGGCCTTATTTCTGCACTGAAGACCTTAAAAGCTATCTCTTTTGAAGTTTCCTGGGGATCCTTCGATAGAAATACCACTTTTTTTGTTTCTTAAGTCTCTCTCTTGAAGATTCACTGTATAGTGATTCACACCAATGTTGCGGGTTTCTTACAGCTATGTGCGAATGCACAGTGAATGTTCAAAGGAAGCACTAATTTTGTAACTTTTTGTCTAAAATAAATTTGCAGAATTCATACTTTGTCATTTTCAAAGGTGCAAGATGAAAAATTCTATATCCAGTTTACACCAGTTAACCAGTACCAAAAATTCAAGGAACTTGTAACTTACTGTATTTTATTAAACAGGTGGAAAATTTCACAGTCTGTTTCTCAGATGGTAGAGTACTGTGTCATTTAATTCATCATTATCATCCATGTTACGTGCCTTTGGAAGCTGTGTGTCAACGTACAACTCAAACAGTAGAGTGCTCAAGAACTCATATGGTGGGACTAAACTTATCCTCCTCATCCTCAGAGTCTGATACTTCTCTAAATGTTACAGAAGGAACATTTGACCAAAGTAAGTTATTTAATGTACGAAAGCTCATGTTAAATCTATTTCTCTTGTATCCAATCTGATCTGACAAATATTTTCTCTTTGCAAAGCTGTAACGGCCTCAGTCATGTACAAGGAATTGTTAGACAATGAGAAGAAGAACTTCCAGCTGATCAATACTGCAGTTTCTGACCTAGGTGGAATACCAGCAATGATTCATCACTCAGACATGTCAAATACAATACCTGATGAGAAGGTGAGATAGGTGCCTTTAGAGTTGAAGTAAATGTGTCCTGCTCTCCTGTGTGTAGTCTTTAACGTGCTGCTTTCTGTGTTTAAATAGGTTGTTATTACCTACCTATCATTTCTGTGTTCGAGGCTTCTAGATCTTCGGCAAGAAACTCGAGCTGCTCGATTAATTCAGTCTACTTGGAGGAAATACAGGCTGAAAAAGGAACTGAAACTTTCTCAGGTACTCTTTTCTTGTGCAATCTCATAGCTCATACTTTGAGAAAAACTAAATAAAGAATATAAGTTCATTGTTTGGAGTATACAGGTTTATTAGAATAATAATTACATTTAATTTTAGTACCATTATTATCCAAATTTATGGGCTTCTTGGTAATTACTAAAAAAAACGTTTAAGGTTTAAGACTATTCTAAGGTAGTTAGTTTTTGTTTAAAGGTGATTATTCTTTAAAGGCTATTGTTCTTCAGGGTTTCTTTTAGTTTCTAACTAAAGCATGGCACCCCTCAAACACATTTTCCAAGTCAAATATGAAACTGTTGCACTGCTCCCTTGAAACAAAGAGTTGTTCCTTTTTGATTCCTATTAATTTCTCTTTGTAGTTTATAAAATTAAACTTGCACATGGATTTAATATTTTCATTTAGGCGCTGAACCAAAGTGTTTTGAGTCAAGTTGCATGGTAGTTTCTTTCTTGCTTTTTTGGTAGTTATGTCAGATCTTGTGATGGCTTTAAAACTATGACACCATTAAGGCTGATAAACACCATCACTGTATCTGAGATCTTTTAGAAACTCAAGCAGTGTTCAAGTGAAATATTTTGAGAATCTGTGACGTAGAGGGGGGATTTATTTATCTCCAATTTCTTTATTTTTTATTTAAGTGTACAGCCTTAATGCTAATGATAAAATATATTTCCTTTATAACTGTTTTTCAATAGTGAATAGCAAAGCTGCTTGAGGGAGATGTAAAAAACAAAACACACAAGCTTTGCAGACATTATTTTGATTTTAATCTTGCAATGTGTGCAAGTATGCTCTGCCATATTACCATATTGGATAGTTACTAGTAGGGATCTGACAAGACGAGCTACTTACTGAAGTATTACATCTGTAAGTTGCATTTTCCTGTTGCCCTGATGTTTATCAGTCTGTTTCTATGGCCTTTGGGTTACTATGGAAACACTGATATATGTAAACAAAAATCTGGGCTAGATGGACATGATCCAGTGTGACTGTCTTTGTACTCAGGTTATTTCAGTATAGCTGGAAAACACTCTGGTATGCCAGTTAATATGGATATCTGAAACTCTTATGAATGGGAACTAAAATTGAGGTTTAAAAAAGGTTTACTAAGGAGTGCTAAAAAAAAAATGGAGCAACAAGAACTATCAAGGTGGGAAGATGCAGATTTAGGTGATACCACACTTTTACAAAAAACTTGGTGCTGAAGTAAATGTTTTCTGTTTCAGAAAAGTTCTTGCCATAGAATAAAGAAAAGCTGTGTAATCAACAAGCCTAATTTTTATATGATTGCTCTAGATAGTTATTCTAACTGCATCCTAACTGTTCAGTGGAAATTGACTCTTTGTAGGAAAGAGACAGAGCTGCTCGGATAATTCAAAAACATGCAATAAACTTCTTGTCTCATCGACGTGTCTTGAGGAAAAACAATGCAGCAGTGTTCATCCAGAATCATTGGAGAAGATACTTAGCCAGGGTGAAGTTTTTAAATCTGAAAAAGACAAAACTAGAGGAAACCAGAAGTAAATCTGCCACAGTAATTCAGGTAATATGATATAAAGTGAGATTACACATCAAGGTAATATGATATAAAGTGAGATTCAAGGAAAACTCTGTGAAACCTATAAGAAAAAGGATTGCTCAGGGTCATTTGTGCTGCTTACAGCAGCAGATGTTTTCATGAAAACGTAATACAATTTTTTCCCTTTTTGAGATGTTTTGGTAATTTTCTCGCTCCAGAGAGAAATGGTAATATGCTTTTAAGTCTATACTTGTTCTTTCTTAGTTTAGTAAATATTTTGTGCTGATATGCCATAATTATTAAAACACTGGACCATAAGCCAGGCAATGTAGGGACCAATCAGATTGTTCTGGCTTGCTTCTTTGCAGCTGCTGAACACCAGTAAAGAAGCCAGACAAGAATTGGCCACCTAATGTTATAACACCTGCAGTGGGCACTTTCAGAATGCCAGAAATTAGTTACCAGCTGGTAGTTAGTAATTGATAGTTAATTCAGTTTCTCAAGATACTTTCCCATCTGTTACCCAAAGCCATATATTACATTCTTAGGACTTTTTGTAATGGATTTTAAAGAATCACTGATTTATCACATAGTTTAACAGGGAATCTTTTGTTGCCAGGGTAAATTTAGCACTTTTTCTCTGGAATTTAAAGTGCTAAAAAAGCAAGGTTTCAAGCATTTGGACATGGTTTTTTATGTAGGTATCTAGGCTTATCTTCATGGAGGTTAAGTAGAAGTACACAAATCTTAATAAGTCTGAGGGCAGTAGTTGTCAAAATTAGACTTAAGCTATCATAAAGAAAATACTAAATTTTCTGTTTTTTCCTGTAGGCTTATTGGAGGAGATACTCTGCTAGGAAAAAATATTTGCAGCTAAGATACTATGTTATCTTTGTACAAGCAAAGAGAAGGATGGTGATGTCTGCTTCTGCATATAAACGAATTGTTTGGGCTACTGTTACAATTCAGAGACATCTGCGGGCATCTAAGTTGGCAAAAGAAGATCGACAAAGATATGAAATCTTAAAGTCTTCAGCACTTATTATTCAGTCTGCATTCAGAAGATGGAGAAAACGCAAAATCCAGCAGAAAATTAGAGCTACTTTAGTGCTCCAGACTTATTTCCGAAAATGGCAATCTTCAAAACTGGCTAAAAGAAAGAGAGCTGCCCTTGTCTTGCAGTCTTGGTACAGGATGCACAGAGATCTGAAGCGTTACCTACATATTAAGCAAAGCATTATCAAGATTCAGGCATGGTACAGGTGTCAGATAGCTAGACGTATTTACCAGCAGCATAGGGCACAAATAGTGACCATTCAGCAGTATTACAGAGCTTATAAATTAGGAAAAAATGAGAGAGAGAACTACTTGCGAAAGCGTGCAGCTGTAGTAGTTCTCCAAGCTGCTTTTAGAGGCATGAATGCACGTATACTTTACAGGCAAACCAAAGCAGCTTGTGCTATTCAATCACTATGGAGAATGAGACAAGAGAAACTAAGATTTTTACAATTAAAAAAACACATTACTACCTTGCAGTCACATGTGAGAAAATACCAACAGGTAAAAAGATACAAAGAGATGAAAAATGCTGCCTCTGTAATTCAAGCTTGGTATAGGGCATGTGTGGCTTCTAAAAAAGCAGCCTTGTCTTTCCAGAGGATGCGTCTGGCTACTATTGTCCTACAGTCTGCCTACAGAGGAAGGATAGCTAGGAAAGAGGCGCACATATTGAGATCTGTGATAAAAATTCAGTCAAGTTATCGTGCTTATGTTGTCCGAAAGAGATTTAAAGACTTAAGAGATGCAACAGTGAAAATACAAGCTTTTGTAAAGATGAGACAATCACGTAGGCGTTATTGTGCGTTACTGGAGGCAACACTTTATGTCCAGCAAAGGTATCGGTCTCATAGGTATGCTCTTCAACTTAAAGAAGATTATAGAAAATTGAAGGATGCTTGCATAAGAATTCAAGCTGTAGTTCGAGGCTATCTTGTCAGGAAACAAATACAAAAGTGGACAGAGACTGCAGTATTTCTCCAGGCACAATACCGAATGAGAAGGGACAGGACACATTATTTAATCATCTACAGAGCTGCTGTTGTCATTCAAAAACACTACCGTGCATACCAAAAACAGCTCTGCCAGAGGCAGGAGTTCTTACAAGCTAAAAAAGCAGCAGTGTGCTTACAGGCAGCCTACAGGGGTTATAAGGCACGCAAAATGCTTAAACTTGAATATAGAGCTGCTATTAAAATTCAGACTGCTTTTCGAGCTCATGCTGCGAGAACGAAGTATCAGGCCGTGATTCAGGCCTCCATTGTGATTCAGAGATGGTACAGAACTTGCAAGACTAGAAGCAGGCAAAGATTGACCTTCTTAACGACAAGAGCAGCTGTGCTTTCTTTACAAGCAGCATTTCGCGGCTGGCAGGTACGAAGGCAGATTCAAAGACAGTGTGCTGCTGCAACAGTAATACAGGCTGCCTTCAGAAAATTCATAGCTCTGAAAAGATTCAGACTTATGAACCACGCTGTACTAATTATCCAAAAACATTACAGAGCGAATGTCATAGGCCAAAAGCAACGGCAAGAGTATATTGAGCTGCGTAACTGTGTAGTACGTCTTCAGGCCATATGGAGGGGGAAAATGGTGAGAAAAAAAATTCAAAAGGAACACCATCTCGCAACGATTATTCAGTCCTATTACAGAATGCATGTGAATCAACTAAAATTAAAAAAAATAAGACAGTCGACTTTAGTGATTCAGAGATACTTCAGAGCTTACTATATGAAAAAACAACAACGTGCACTTTATCTAAAAACAAAGGCAGCTGCATTAGTCTTGCAGTCTGCTTACCGTGGGATGACTGCGAGGAAACAATTGAGGAAACAAAGAAAAGCTGCTACAACCATACAAACAGCATTCAGATCATACCTGGTGAAAAAGGACTATGTAACACTTAGATCTGCAGCTATAGTAGTTCAAAGGCACTATCGTGCAGTTATTCATGCTAAATGGCAAAAGCAAAAATACTTATCTTTAAAAACAGCTGTAGTCAAAATGCAAGCAATTTACAGAGGTGTGAAAGTCAGACGACAAATTCACTGTATGCACCAAGCAGCTATTTGTATTCAAGCCATGTTTAAGATGCATCGCATAAACATTAGATATCGGGCAATGAGAATGGCAGCAATTATAATTCAAAGACGATATAGAGCATTTTGTTTAGGTAAAGTACAATGTAAGAAGTACTCGGAGCTTAAGAAATCTGCCGTTATCCTTCAGGCTGCCTGTAGAGGCATGAAAGTTCGACGAGACTTAAAAACTATGCACCAGTCAGCAGCAATGATACAGTCTTATTATCGAATGCACAAACAACAAAGGGATTTCAGAAACTTGTTGTTGGCAACTAGACGGATTCAGCAGTGGTTCCGTGCTTGTAAGGAGCGAAACGCACAAGTTCATAACTATATGACCGTGAGAAGTGCTGCGCTTCGCCTCCAGGCTGCATTCCGTGGCATGAAAACAAGAAGACTTGTAAGAACTATGAATGAATCTGCTGAGCTTATTCAAAGAAGATTTAGAACTTTTCTCAAAAGAAAACATTTTATTTCCCTTAGGACAGCTGCTATTGTAATTCAGAGAAAATACCGAGCAACGAAACTAGCAAAAATTCAACGTCAAAAATACCTCTCATTCCTTAATGCTGCTGTTATCATACAGTCTGCCTACAGAGGCTTTGTGGTAAGGCAAAAAATGCAGCAGATGCATCAAGCTGCTGCGGTCATCCAAGCAACATTAAGAATGCATAAAATTTACATTTCTTACCAAGCTCTAAGGCTTGCTTCGGTAATCATACAACAACGTTACCGTGCTTACAGGGAAGGGAAGCGTGTCAGAGAAATATACTTAAAACAGTACAATTCTGTTTTAGTTCTTCAGGCTGCCTATAGAGGAATGAAAACAAGATGCTTCTTGAAGAAAAGGCATGAGGCAGCACTTACAATACAGAGAAACTACCGAATGTATAGGCAGTGCCACCACTACAGAAAAGTTCAGTGGGCAGCCCAGCTAATACAGAAGAGATACCGAGCGAATAACCTAAGGAATATTGCAGTACAGCGCTACTCTTCATTAAAGAAAGCAGTAATTTGTATTCAGAAGGCTTTTCGAGACATGCGTTTAAAAAAACAACTTCAAGAAAAACACCGTGCTGCTATTGTTGTTCAGAAAAATTTTAAAGCTTTCAGAGAACGTCAAAGGTATCTCTCTCTTAAAGCAGCTACTCTTGTTTTTCAGAGAAGATACAGAGCTTTGATTCTGTCAAGGCAGCACGCTCAGGAGTATCTTCATCTTCGCAGAGCAACTATTCTTATACAGGCTGTGTACAGAGGTATCAGACTGAGGAAGAGTATTGAGCGTATGCATTTAGCAGCTAGTACAATACAGTCAGCCTACAAAATGTACAGGAATAGAAGGTCCTACCAAAATATGAGAATTGCAGCTATTGCTATACAGAACTACTATCGATCCTACATTAAACAAAAGAACCAACAGAAGGAATATCTGACAATGAAGAAATCTGCTCTTGTTATTCAAGCATCTTATAGAGGCATGAAGGAACGACAGAAACTGAAACTTATGCATGCTTCAGCAACTGTAATACAATCTAGTTATCGAATGTATGTACAACATAGGTATTATAAACAGTTGTGCTGGGCAATCAGAGTTATACAACAAAGGTTCAGAGCCAAAGTAGCAAAAGAAGCTGACATGGAAAACTATGCAAAAATAAAAAAGGCCGTCATTTGCCTACAGTCCTCTTTTCGTGCTAAAAAAGCAAGGCAGTTGTATAAAACCAATCTTGCTGCACTACGCATACAATCATTTTTCCGAATGCATGTAGAAAGGAAGCGTTTTCTTGCAAAAAAAGCAGCGGCGATAATGATTCAGTCTGCGTTCCGATGCCAAAGAACAAGGAGTCGCTATAAATTGATTCAGAATTCAATAGTTGCTATTCAGAGGTGGTACAGAGCATGCCACAGGGCTCGTTTACAGAAAGCAGAATACTCTGCTCAAAAGCAAGCAATAGTAATTATTCAGTCTGCCTGCCGTGGAATGAAAGCAAGAAAAACAGCAAGACAAATACGAGCCGCAAGGAAGATTCAGTCTTTTCTTTGGATGGCTGTGCATCGTAGAAAATTTATTCAACTTAAAACAGCAGCAATTACATTAGAAGCCTATTACTTAATGCATAAAGCTAAATCACAGTATGCAAGCTATAAAAAAGCAGCAATTGTCTTACAGCGATGGTACCGATCCCGCTTGATTGTAAAATGCCAAAGAACGACTTACTTACAAACCCGGAAGAAAATTATCATTGTGCAGGCAAGGGTCAGGGGATTCATCGAAAAGAAGAGGTTTCACAAAATGAAAGAAAGCGCAATAAAAATTCAGGTACTTTAAAATGTACAATAGTGTTTTTGTTTGTTTTAGATTAGTGCTACTATTTCAAACATATATGTTAAAACAGAATTAAGCTCTGAAGTACAGTACATCAGGTGTGTAGCATTTAATATTGCAGAGCACAGAAATGAGTCTGTCTCTTGTTTTGGTTTTCCTTGCTGAAGCATTAATTTCAAAAGTGATATTCTCTTCCTTCTTTTCTTTCCACTAAAATTTAACTATTTCAAATTGGAACTCTGAATTTTTTTTTTAAGGACTTCTTTGGCCTGATTAGCTTCCACCTACTTAAATATTAACAGCTTAATTCTTTTTTTTTTTTTGATTGGAGTGCAAATGAAAGCTGTTTTGATGTGTTGACATTAGTTGGCACTGGTACTAAGTATAAAGTGAAGTAAATGGAAGAAGTACAATTGCTGCATTCCTTAAGACTTTCTGATTTATTCTTGTCTTCTTGAATAACCAAAGTATAGTGGTTTTTTTGTTTGCTTGTTTTTAAGACATTAAATAGATCCAGAATAATTTTGGTGCCTAGCTAACATTTTGACAAAGAATTTGAGGAGACATATTTCATTCTTAGGGAAAAGTGATTAAACACACTTAAACACACATGGGACAACATATTAGTGTGGTTGGCAAGAAGTAATGAGAGTTGCTCCATCTCCCTGTAGCAAGCTAAATATCTGTCTAGTTAAAAAAGTCAAGGAGACCTGTTCCTCTGATGTGCTTTTGCTTTTTTTTGAGGATAAGGGAGAGAAGGTATTTCTCCTTGTTATTTATATTAATTATGATTTGTACTGGGAGTCATTTTTATTTTAAATTAATATTCTGTTGTTCCTTCTGGGAGAAGTTTTACATGACTTCCCTTGCTGTTCTTAATTATTATACCCTAAGGTAAAAGGAAAGAGGTTTGTCTTCAGGACATTACTGGAATGAAAGGAGGGCTTTTTTCCCCAGATCAGGAAGGAAAGGGAAGTAATCTCTAATAATTGTTCAGGTTGCTATTACTATCCTGTTGGAAAACACAATTTTTTTTGGTAGATAAGAAAACAAGTGTGCCTTCCTCACTTCTATTCTTTGGAGGGTTGGGAGGGAACTGGCAGCCTCATAGCTATTTTTCTGAATATTTACCATTATATATCCAGAACAATACAAGTATGATGTTTTCACTTAAAAAGCAGAAAACAATTAATTGGGAAATCAGAGCTATTTTAAAGTTAATTATACTGTTGGTTTATAACAAGTTAATTACTGTAGCAATAATTAAAAATATTCAGTCATCTTCAATGCAATGGTCAATGCCATGCAAGTGAGTAAATATTCCAATATTGGCTTTGGCTTTCAAGGCATATTTTCGTGGATTTATTCAGAGGCAACAATACATTCGGTGCAAGTCTTCTGCTTTATTAATACAGCAATACTACAGAACGTATCGGATGCGAAATGTTGAACAACAAAGGTACAATCAAATCAAAAGAGCTACTATTAGAATTCAGGTAATCCCAGAAGGTGTTTTTGGGTATTGTGGGTTTTAATTTGGGGGTGGAGAGCATTGTTGGGAAGTGAGTTGTTTTTTGTGTTGTTTTTTAATCTTTTACTTATTTCTTCATTACATAATTATTTACAGACATTAGTGGCATTTGTGGTATTTCCTTAAATGCGTTTTTAGTTGTTTTAGAAAATGTCTCCTGAACGTATATAATATTGTAGAGCTAGGAATCCTAAAAGCCTTTCATGCTAACGGGACTTTTTGTTTTTTAATTTGGTTTGTTCCATTAAAAAAATTCAAGGGTGTGTGTTTTTTTGTTTGTTTGTTTTTGTATGTTTAATAGGCATCATACAGAGGATATAAAGCCAGGCAGTGGGCTAACAAAATGCGAGCAGCAAAAATAATTCAGGCGTGGTTTCGAGGCTACAAAGCACGAAAGGAATATGCATCTGTAGTAAAAGCTGTACGTGTTATTCAGAGTCACTTCAAAACAAAACGGCAGAGGACCTGGTAATGTTGAATTTGACATAAATTTCTCTACTTTAAAAATTTTTTATTATATATTTATTTAGTACTGCTTTGCACTCTGGCAAATACCTATAGATTTTCAAGCTCTGACCCTCAAGCATATATGTAATATGCACATATGTAATATGCATCAATCCTGTTCATGCTAATGTAATTATTCTTTTGCACATGATTTCTCTTATGTTTAAATATTTCTCTGGACTGGAAGCTACACAATCTTAAATTTTACATAGTAGAGATTTGGAAAGACTAGGGCTTGATTCTTATTTTTTCCTATTTTTATAGGAATGATGTTCTTGATATTGTTAAAATTATAATGTAAAGTTAACAGGATGAAAAAGCTATTTCTTTATAAGCACGATGGATTAGTTAAACTACTGTTTATTTTGCCAAAATGATTTTACAATAAATGCTCTCCTAGGTCAGACATGTTTCATCCCATTCAGAACGGTGTTCTGTCATTAGCAATAGAAAATGCTGGCTGGGGAGAGTATATGAACCTGACCACTTTCTGAGGTTCTCCCTCAGCATCAGTGTTTCATAGATTATGAATGCTAGAGCTTATGTCCTTGCCTATTATCTTTAATATCCTTCTAAGGACCTGTTGTATGTCAACTTGTGTAATGCTTTTTAAAATCTGCTGCTGCCCCCACAGCTTCTTTTAGCAGCAAGTTCTGGGAGTATCTACTGTGGGGGAAAAAAGAAAGTATCTTTATTTTAAACCAGTCTTTCTACTGAGATCACTGGCTATCCATCCCCTTGTTTCAGTGTCGCAAGCTTTGATAACAGCTTTACTTTCAGCATGTCTATCTAAATTGTTTTGTAAACCTTCACTCTTTCTGTTTCTGTCTCTTCCTCCCTCCCCATTTTTTTTCTGATCTGAAGCATCTAGTCCTTCTAAGTTTTACCATCTTGGTCAGTTGCTCCATTTTCTATATTTTCTTAATTCTTCCTTGACTCGCTCCATCCTCTCTGAGGTGTAAAGACCAGAACTGCACATCATCCTTAAGACAGGAGTATGCCAACATTTTATATAGAAGCAAAATTTTGCCTTCTGACTTATTACTGGTGTCCTTCCTGATGATGCCCTTACAAGTTTTTGGCTTCCATTGTACACTGAACATCGTTTTTTTTTTTTAAAAAAAAAAGGTGATATTGGGAAGAAACAACTTATTTTTTTCTCTCCCATTTAGTACTTCTGTGTTTTCTTGGACTATTTTAGTTATTTCAGAGTGTTTAGGTGTTGATTTTTAATAGAGATTGTATATGCATATTTTATAGATATAATGGCTTGTCCAAGCTGCCTTTTTCATTTCCTCACTTCCTGTCTCCAGATGCTACATGTTCCACTTTAAACTTCATACTTAAAAATGTTAAGTGTTCTCAACTTTTAGAAAGCCTAAAATGCATTTTCATGTTAGGTTTTTGAAAATGAAGTTATGTGCACTTACTATTCAAAGAAGATGGAGAGCAACCCTTACTGCAAGAATGGTTCAGCTTCAGTTTCTGGCAACTAAGAATGCTGCAGTTAAGATTCAGTTGGCATATAGACAGTACAGGGCTAGAAGACTTTTAAGAAAGGTATGTTTTCACTTGCACTCTATGTCATGGTTGTATTAAATTTTCAATGTATTTGTGAGTTTTGTCATCAATCTGGAAGTGTACAAAAGAAAAAAGTGGTGTCAGAACAAAGATTGTTCAAATCTAAACTGCTTTATCTTTAAAATATTCAATTTCTTTTTTGCTTAGACCAACTAGGTTGTCTGTTGTTTTTGAACAGTTCCATTTTGTTGAATTGTCCTTGTTTATGCCAATAACATAAAATGTAAAAATGATCTGTTGGCCTTATTGCTTACAAAGAACTAAGTTATACCAATATTTTGACCACCTTTAGGTAAGGGAAAAGACATTCCAAATTGTGAAAGTAGATTTTTACATAAACTGATGTGGTGTGAGTTTGCTTATTTCCTATTTTATTTTTATTCTTTATCTGTGTTTTAGTTCTAGAAAAAAAATCTTTCATAAGAGAAGAACAAAAACATAAATGTTCATTGATCGGGACAGGAAAGAACTAAATTTTAATTATCAATGCGCTATTTAAAATCTTTTTCAGAAGCTTCAAGCTGCATGTTTGATCCAAGCAACATACAGATGTTTTAAAGAGAGAAGAAAATTTATTCAACAAAAAGCTGCTGCTGTGATCATCCAAAAACATCTGAGATCTTGGCAGGAAGGCAGGCTTCAATTTATGAAATACAATAGAACTAGAAGAGCTATCATTAAACTGCAAGCATTTATACGGGGTTATTTAGTCAGAAAAAAGGTTGGTGTACTTCACATTATAACTACTTTTGGTGTAAAATATCTCCATAGCAATTTTAGCATTAATTCTAGCTGGCAAAAAGAAAAACTTTTTTTTTAAATGCTTGTGAAATCTTTTTGGCTTACCCATAAACTGATCCTTTACACCCATGCATGCTTACATTGAAACTGTTCTATCTGTTAAAGTTGTTACTTACAATCATTTCTATGTGTTACTGTTCAGATTAGAGAGACCTAGGACTGAGGAAAGGTATCTTACTTAGTTCTGAGGTAATGACTTCAACGGTCATTATTCAGCATCTTGCTGAAGTATACTTTGCTGTGTGCTATGGTCTTCGCATAGATGATCAGTTATCTCTGGGTATGAAAATTAATGACGTTCTTTTTTCTGTTTTCCTTGACAGATTTCAGAACAGAAACAGAAGAGACTGCTTTACTTTATAGCAGCTGCATATCATCATGTCTCTGCAATTAAAATTCAAAGGGCCTATAGGATTCACCTCATCTTAAAGCTTGCACAAAACCATATCTCATCTGTTCTTATAATACAGGTTAGTCTAATTAAGGATGAATCTTTTAGTGTAACATAGTCTAATCTATTGTGTCAGCTGACCTGTAGCACTAAGATACGGTAGTTCCTTCATAGGTGAAAATAAAGCTAAAACATAGAGACTACAGTTTATTAAATAATGCTGCTTATAGGCAGCTAAACATAATAAAGTAGATCTCAGCAGGCTCTGGAGGTCTCCAGAGTGGTCACTAGCTTAGTCCCATCGATGGAAGGAGTTCAGTATTAGATAAATTGAGAGGTAACAGTTGTCTAAACAATTAGACAAGCCTTTGGTAAGATTTGGCATACAGAACACTATTTCCCCTCTCTATAGAGGGGAAGAAACAGACCTGGGAAATAGGAAGTGGAGTAGTGGTTCTTCCTAAAAGACAGCTGAGAAAAAAACAGAATGCTTCCCTACCTGCTCCTAGCTGAGGAAGAGTTCTGCAGTTGAGTTTATTTTGCAGTCATTCATTACAGCCACCACTAGGCAGATCACAGCTGAGTCATGGTGGTCAGGTGAGTGCTAGGGATATTTAGTGCCTGTATGTCAAAACTCATGTTAAAGTAGTTCTTTGTTTTTTACCAATGCTTGTTTAGGAAGGGAAGTAAGAATTTTGGGAGAAGTCTTAAGTAAATAAATAGAAATCTACTTTAATTTAAACAGAGATGGTTTCGAGCAAAAATGCAACAGAAAAGATTTCAAAGAGATTATCAAAGAATTATTCAACTGCAACGTATGATTCGAGGCTGGCTAAATCGCAGAAATGATGCAGCAACCATAATCCAACGAAGCATACGAAGATTTCTTGCCTGCAGACGTAACAGAAAATTTGCCATTGGAATAATTAAATTTCAGGTAAATACCTGTTAAAAGAAAACTGCAGTTTTCTTTGTTTTTGTTTCATGTGCTTTTGGAGAGAGGACAAATGTAAATGTTTACATTGATTGTTGAATTTATCAGTTAAATTACAAGACAAGACAATTTCAATTCAAAATTAAGTGCAAACAGATGAAGTAATATTAAGCAGATACTGTTTGAGGTGACTTTTGGGAGGTGTGTGGGGGGTATGTGTACATTCGTGTTTGTTTTGTTCTTTTGTTTTGCAAATGCACTATTTGGAAAATTAAACACTGAATGTGATTATTGGGTAGTTACTTAAAAATGAATAACCAAAGTATTTAAATAGTTAATCAGACTTGTGTTATGTTGATTTGGAAAGCTAATCAAATTCTGTTCTATTGTCTCTTCTGTTCACAAGTTTTTTGGGGGGGGCTTTATGAAATTCCTTTTCTATAGGCGTTGTGGAGAGGATATTCTTGGAGAAAGCGTAATGACACAGCAAAAACTAGAGCTTTAAGGCGCAGTTTGGAAAAGGCTAATGAAAACAGCAAAGAAGAAAACAAATTGTGCAACAGAACTGCAATTGCTATTGAATACCTTCTAAAATACAAACATCTTTCATACATTCTTGCAGCATTAAAGCATCTAGGTCAGTATTTTGTTTTATTATGGAATCATATTAAATCAATAATGGTGTTTTTTTACTTCTTTACAAGTTCTATTTAAATTTAAGTGAAAGATCTGTAATATTGAAAATAAATTGCTTGAACTTAAGAATCTTCTTCAAATGTTCTATGTTATAGAGGTAGTTACCAGACTCTCCCCACTCTGTTGCGAAAATATGGTCCAGAGCAGAGCAATCTTCACTATTTTTGTTCTGATTCGAAGTTGCAACCGGAGTGTTCCATGTATGGATGTGATCAGATATTCAATTCAAGTTCTACTTAATGTTTCAAAGGTAATGTTAATATTTTCTTTTGCAGGGCTATGAGCTGTAGGCTACTTTATTACAGTTTTTATTTATCCACAAAATTGCTGAATGAATTTAAAACAAATTGAACAATTTTGAAAAGCAAAAATAAATCTGAGTTTTAATTAGGTTATTTCTTAAGAAAATTAAATAATTACTACATTTGGTAAAAGAAAATGCTTCCATGGGCATAAAGTAGTGAATTTTTTTTAACTGTTTACATTATTAGGATATCCCAAGTATTGTGTAGAAACAGGTAACTGTAGTAAAGATAAACTGTCAAGTTCTTAAAGTAAAAACATATATGTTGCAGAAGATAGGATACTTTTCCAAATTCATGTCAGAGAATAGATCATTTCTTACGGAGCTGATCATTTTCATAAATACTTAAAGTTGTAGTAGTACTGTAGATATTGACTCTGGATTGATCAATCTAGAGTTTTTATTCTGAAATTTATAAAACTTTTTAACATAATTTTTTGATCTTATATCTAAGTTACAGACATTTATTTTCAAATACATTTTTCTTATTTCAAGAAAAAAAAAAGAATATTCAGGCTACATCTATTCTTAATTTTTTCTAAACCTATTGTATCTGTTATTCTATTTTAAATATAAAATCCAGTTCTGGGGATTTTTAAATGAGGGGTTGGGAGCAAAAGGGTAGCTTTTTGTAACCCATTACAATGGCATAACATGCAAAAGTGATTTTTATCACTTGGATGCCAGACCAGCTGCAAATTTGGTCAAGGGAAGAATGTGGATTTTGCTTTTTCATCTAATCTGAAAGTTACGTTGAGGATCTGTCTGTATAAGACTTCTTGTCTCTTTCTTGTACAACAGTATGAAAGAACTACTCAAGCAGTTTATGAAGTAGAAAATTCCATAGATACGTTACTAGACCTACTGCAAATGTACAGAGGAAAAGCTGGGGACAAAATTTCAGAGAAAGGAGGAAGTATTTTCACAAAGACTTGTTGTTTGTTGGCTATCCTTTCAAAGGACTCGAAAAGAGCTTTGGTAAGACTTAGTGTCCTGTTTTTAATAGTTTGATTTAATGGTATTTTGCTTTTAATTTATGTTTTGGTGTTGTGTTTTTTTTCTTCTCCACTAATACCAATTACAGCTGTAATGTTAATTATAACTAAACTCTGTTGATGGGAAAATGCAATTCCAGGATGGCGAAAACAGTTATTACTTAGAGTTCTGTATGTCCTCATCACTCAGAGCAGGTCAATATGTCACTGGATTTCTGATCCTGCAATCCTTGCAAGATTGTTATTGCAATCACTACTTTCCACAGTTTTTAATGAGTTTCTGTAATCATAGAATGGCTCGGGTTGGAAAGGACCATAAGGATCATTTAGTTCCAACCCCCCTGCCGTAGGCAGGGGTGCCACCCTCTAGATCAAGTTGCTCAGGGCCAAGTTACTTAGCATTAGATATAGTTTATTTGCTTCTTAATTAACTCTCCCCATCCCCCCATTTCTGAAAGTTTACTTTTGCTTTTCAGATAAAGTTAAGATCATTATTGTCTATAAAAACAGGCAATATAATTGCTCATGACTTCTTGTTGATACATTCTATTGTAACAGAGACATAGCCTGTTTTTGAAAGAAATTTCCTTTGCTCGTGTTTATTGATAGAATCTCCAACAAGATTATCAGGATAATCTGAGTTCTATGCTACAAATAGGCATCATCTGTTTATCCGTCAGATAGGAGCACTTAAGTTATCCAGTAACCTCTGACAACTATGTTAATCTTTCATTGATACGAAGATGCACATAAACACTAATTTGTCTCTGTATCACTTGTTGCAGACATATGCCAGTGACATATTAAAATGGTTAAAGTGAGAAATTAGTAAAATATGACCTGCGCTTTTTTATTTTTCTGAGGTCTCAGGTGGTGTTCCAATTACATATTTTGATAGCAATAGACCACTAATTTGTAGTAGGTATGCTGATTTTGAAAGTTTCACTGTACTTGCGGATAGAAGTTCAGCTTACGTTAAAAATGTTCAGTTTTCATTGAATAAAGTATATTTATTGATCTAAGTTGCTTTCAAGTTTGTAGTATTAACTATGTATTGTTTTCACCTTTTCTCAGGAAATCCGAAGCTTGCCAAGAGCTGTTGCTTGCATTCAAAGCCTCTATAAACTTACAGCTCGTAAATGCAAAATGGATGCAGAGAGAACACTTGTGAAACAGAAGACAAACCCTTTAATTAGTGGAACTTCCTTTATTCCAGTAACTCCTCTGAGGACAAAAACAGTTTCAAGGTAAGAGCTTAAAAATTAGTCTGCAGTTTTTCAGCAGCAATATGCTATTTTAATAAACCACTGTTATTTCAACAGAATTAAACCAGACTGGGTTTTGAGGAAGGATAACATGCAAGAAATTGTGGATCCTCTCCAAGCAATTCTGATGGTGATGGATACACTTGGCATTGCCTGTTACTGAAATGTAAATAAAATATATGAAAGTGTTTTTGTACAGTATGTATGTAGGAGGCAGCTAAATGGTTTTAAAATAAAACAAATATGTGTTAAACTACCCTTGATTTTTTTTTCAAATTGCAGATAACTTTTTTGCAACTTTTTTGTATTGTATACAGCTTTTGAAATCCTATTTTGTGCTACTAGCAAAAACAATTGTACAATAAAACATTTGTTCTTGACAATTTTTCTAGTGCGGTAATGTGTTGTTGTTATGCAACTGAGTCTTACCAATAGCATTGTATTCCTCAGTCTGATAAAGTATTGCAGAGTTGTTTGTGTGGGACAGTTGTGTTGGCTTGTCTGACCTGGAGAGCTATAGATAGGAAGGACAGATAGTCGGCTGATTTTGAAACTGGTTAGTGATTTCAGGGGCTTGAGTTCACTTTCTAGTGAACTTTGAGAGATCATGAGTGACCATGGGAACCTTTTTTTAATGCTACAAGGTTGTGATTGATGTTATAAGGGTGAATTTAGGAACTCACCTGTTACTTTAAGGGAAGGTTATTCTGGGAGTGCTTTCTTCCTTTGAAGTCAGCAGCTGAAGAGATGGTGTTCATCACAGAATCTCCCTTAAATTATGTTCTATTGTGCCTTGAATTTGTGTTTTCTTAGAGCAAATCTTCCCCCAAGGTTTGGAGATTGTCTCCTAAGGGTAGAATTTGATGCTAAATCAACATGTAGCCATTAGTCAATCAGTTCAGAGAATCATAGAATCGTTAGGTCTGGAAAAGACCTCCAAGATCAGCTGGTCCAACTATCCCCCTACCACCGATATCACCCACTAAATCATGCCCCTAAGCACCACATCCAGCCTTTACTTAAACACTCCCAATAAAATCATAGAATCATTAAAGTTGGAAAAGACCTCCAAGGTCATCTGGTCCAAACACCCCATTGTTAAGAAATTAATCTGACTTCCTTAGGCAATAATAAGGTTCCATTTTGATTTGGTTAGAAAAAAAAAAAAGACTTTAAGGAGATAGCTGTATGCTACAGAACATAAGGATAGGTAATAACAGTTCTCCTTAATGTAAGAGCCTCCAGAATGAATAATATATAGGATAAAACAGAATGGTTATATGGGGAAAGAGTGAAAGTGTGGGTGGAGAAGGGGAGATTTATTTATTTATTTTCCCTCTTATTGTAGCCAAGGTAAATATCCTGATAACAGAATGCCCTTTAAACTTGGAACTCTAGAGGTTTTGAGGGGAACAGTGTTCAGTTAGTTTAAGTTTGTGGCCTGTTTTCACTGTAAAATGATAAATTCTATCTTTACTGATATAAAGCATGCCAAATGGAAGAAGAGTTCTGCAAGTCTAGTTAGGCTATTTGGAGAAATAAATAAAAATAATGTTTTCAGTGAAGTAACTTGTGTTACAAAATACTATGGACACTAGAGCATTTGTGAATACCTTTGAAGATTCAGTTAATAATTTACAGAAGCAATACTTGGAGTTTTTGCAGATGGTGAAAACTATTGATGGAGACGGCAATGAAGATGAGATTTAAAGGCTGTTTTTTCTTCCTAGTTATGATGAATTCAGGCAAACTCTTTGCAGAAGGTAAGAACACTGAATTCTGTTAATAAATACACATTGAATTCAGAACATGCAGTTTAGCTGTCTTAAGTGCAGTGTCTTTTGTATCTTTACCAAGAATAAACACTGCTTTTTAAATACAGTTTTGTGAGATGGCTGATGATTATGATTCAGTTGTTGCTGCTTATCGGAGCTACAGATTCATGTCTAAGCTGTGAAGCTGTAAAATAGAAAGGTTCAGAATTTTTCAGAAAAGTTTTCTCTTGGAAATGTATTTGAGCCATTTTGAGGCACTTGTACAAATTGAATTTTACACCCCTAAACATTATATATACTGACATGTTTCAGTAATTGGAATGTTTTGGCTGACCACTGAGCAAAAGAGCGGAAGTTAAATGGAGCCTGCAGTAACTAGTTTGGGGAGATGTTTCACATTTCTTATCCCTATTTTCAGTACTGTTTTAAATTCCTGGGTTTATATAGGTTGCATACCACCTGAACTGCAATTTCGCAATGCTATGGACTGTTCATTAGGGTACACCTCCGTTAAGTAAAAGGGTGTCTCTCTTTTTTCATTTCCTTTTGAATCTACTAATGTGTATTTCACTCCAATGTATGTGTTGCTACTACCTCTGTCTTCACCAGAGTTTTGTCCTTATGCAAAGCAGTTGAAATTACACTGGTACATTTTTGAAAGTCAAACAAAAGGCATGTAGGTAGCAACCACTTCTGACTTAAAACTACTTTAAAATCTTAATGACCGAGTTTTTTATTTATTTATTTATTTAATTTAGATATGATGGAGGAGCAGTGTGGGAAAGGGAAATACAAGCAATGAGATTATCTTGGCACTTTATTTAAAAAGTTGTGCAGCAAATTCTGGTGACTTGATTGAGGAAAGGTGCAATAATTTATCAAGGTTCATAGATCTTCATTTAGCTTTAAAATTTTGAGTCTTCAAATTAGATTGTCTTGCAATGCCATGGAGAGATTTTGAGACCCAAGGGATAGTTATACAAGAAATCCAAACATAAATGTTGTTGGCTTTTGTTTGTTTTAGTTTTCCTCATATGCCTCACTTTCTAGTCCCTTCACCAACTTGGTCGCTTTTCTCTGCACACGCTCATGTAACTCAACACCCTTCTTGTAAAGAGAGGCCCAAAACTCAACACAGCACGCCTTTGTTAGCTAATCTTGTAGAAAATAATGTGATTGGTACAAAGATGAAATTCGTGTTCCTTTCCTAGGAGATATCCTAGAGTTTAAAACACACTGGAGCCTCTCGGGTAAATGGCATGTTAGTATGTCATTCTGTAGCATTAGAATTGATACATACACTGTGGTAAATGTTATAGCAACGGGTAGTATGGGAAATGTCTATTTCCTGAAGACCTTTAAAGAACATTTTCCTGAGTTTATGTGAAGAAATTATGAGTTTGTTTATAATGGTACAATAGCATAATTCCTCTCTTTTATGTATTTGTTCAAAGTAAAATCACATTTTTGTTCTGGATTTTCATTTTGGTGAGAAAATGAGTGGTAAGAAGTCGTTCTGGATCAATCAGAAACTTCTGAACAATAGACTTATGCACTGTATAGCAAAATGAATTGTTTTGCTTACTGTTTTGCTTAGTGAGCAAACATTATGTATTCTTTAATTTTCAGATGTAAGAAATAAATATCCTCCACCACCACTTCCTCCTCATGCCTATGTCATCGCAGCTAGGAGAGTTCTTCTTGTTTGTTTTTGTTTTCATACTGAAGTGTCACATTCAGCACTAATTTGAAATATTTTCTTACTACTGCTTTTTTTTTTTTTTTTTTTTTGCTGTTCTGCTGCTGCTTTTTTTAACCTCTATTTCTTCTTTCTTTTCCCTTACCACTGTTCTTTAACGCCCTTCCATCAGCAAGTTTAATTCTTATATTACCTCCTGGCAGTTTGTCATGCTTATTCAATTTGTCATTCTTATACCATGCAGCTATAGCATAGCTAAGTCTTGGCACTGTATTTTAGAGCACGCCTCAATACAGTTATTCAGTAGGGGGTGCTCATACTTACATCTTCCACGCTAAAAAGAGTCAAATGTGTTTTGCATCAGTTTCGCACAGTTCATGTGAGCAAGTTTCATTCTATAGGTGATATTTCTGTGAACCTAAAGAGCAAAAGCAGATATAATTCTGATATATATTAATTTCAGTGAGTCTTATAAAAACTTTCATGGTTAAGATGAGATTTAATAAATAAGTAAACAGAGTAAGTATGGAAACTTAGATGAATCATTTTTGTTTTAATAATGACTGCCAAAGAAATTAGCAGTGACCTTGTCAGTATTCACAATTTCATTCATCTTGTTTGAAAGCCTGAATCAATCCAACTGACTTTAAACAAAGTAATGCAAAAAAAATCTTGTATGGGATGAGATTTTTAGTGAGAAATGTTTATCATCTCTTTGCAGATAAACTTTGTGATTTGCCACATATAGAAAATGGAAAGATTGCCCCATACTATTATAATTTCAAAAGTTACTATTTTCCTATGCGTAAAGAAAAAAAACTTTCCTATTCTTGTGTTGCTGGTTATACAACCGAAACTGGGACTCAGGATGGAAGAATAACTTGTACAGCAAAAGGATGGTCTCCAGTGCCACAGTGCTACAGTGAGTTAGCTTTATTAAGTTCATTATTGCTTCTAGTGGGAAGCTTTCCTAGCTCAATTTCCTTAAGCACGCAGGGTCAGAAGCTGCAGAACAGAAGGGATAAAATGCATAAGTTAGGACAAGGTTAAATACATTATGTATACAAACTACATATGTTCTTATATGGAATATTTTTACAATAATACATATGATAAGAGCCCCGTTTGAAAATATGCTTTTATAAGAACTTCAAGAAAGTTGCCCAGTCTACCTTATTTCTGGAAAATTAATTGACAGTTTCATCCCAGATATGTATCTGAGCCTCGATAGCTCTAGATTCTTTGGTTCTCATGTTCCATGATATTAACATGTGTTTGTATCCGATGATTGTGGTAGAGTTTCTTCAACAGATCAAGAAAATAAAATTAGATGGAGATAATTAAAAGCCCTTTTCCCTTGCTTATTGGAGAACAATATTCCCTTAATTCTTTCTTCCTAACCAAGCTGTCTCTTTTTATTTAGAAAAATGTAAGAAGCCTCTTTTGGAAAATGGCTTTTTTTATGGTACAGAAATGTCCTTCAAAATACATGAGAAACTGCAGTACAAATGTAATCTAGGCTACCACACTCCAAATGGTGGTACCGAGGATACAGTACAATGTCAAGCGGATGGATGGTCCTCACAACCAAGCTGTACTAAAAATTTTGGTAGGATTGTGCATTTCCCTCCTTACAAATTTTATATATATAAAATTCTGCTGTCCTTGCTGTGCCTGTCTTGTCAAATTGCTGATGTTAGGACACTTGGATACTCCTCAAGTAAGTTATCGGCTGTACCTTGTGCGATGAAATTCTCAGATTTCACACGTTAGTTGTCTAGTCAATTGGCATAGATAAAGTTGTATGTAGCTGGGATTCAGTATAGATTAAATAATATTGTTTCAAATCTATTTCCAATCAAACTTTGTTCCCAAACAAAGACTGGAGAACCTGTGTAAAATATTGCATTTTTAATTATTCATTACTTGCAAAGTCTTTTCCTCTGATATGATCACTTTTAACTAAAATTTTTGATGAGTAACTTTAAATGAAAAGAGCAATTAACATTATGCATATGTTCTATTTAAGAGTCATGCCAAGTACCTGATTTACATCATGGCTATTACTTCACAACCCAGCAAGAGCTTCGAGTGAATGAAACACTGCTATATAAATGTGATGAGGGATATCATACTGCAGGAGGAAACACTACAGAAGAAGCAAGGTGCCTAGCACGTGGGTGGTCCCTTACTCCAAACTGCACTAGTATGTAGTGGGCATGGAAATAACTGTTTGAAATGTGACCTATTCTACAACAGGATAAAAATTTACAAACAGGCTTGTTTTATAAACTGTTGACTTTTTATTTTTTTTAAGAAAGCCTTCCAGCCTCTATCAATTTTTTTCCCTGCTTTGTGTTTTCTTCCCAGAAATAACTTGCTACCCTTTGAATGGAATAGAACATGGAGGTTTCTATCCTGTGAAGAAAATCTATGAAGAGGGAGATGTTGTTCATTTTTTCTGTGAGGCAAATTATTCTTTCCATGAATTTGACCTAATTCAATGTTACTATTTTGGATGGTATCCAGATCCTCCAGTGTGTGAAGGTAGCTTATTTTTACATTTGTAAAAAAAAAAAAAAAAAAAAAAAAAAAAAAGGCAAAATTATTTCTTTGTAAAACAGCACAAAGAAACAATTACAGTGAAGATACTCAGCCCTTAAAATTCAAGGTAAACCATGTTCAGATTATGTGAAGGATTACTCAAGCATGTCTAGGAGCTTCATGAGGTGGAAACATACTTCTTGAGGTGTTAAGAATTATTTTATATATTTACAACCTTTTCCTAGCTTGTGTTATTCAGTGCTTTTCAGAGTTTTGCAGCCTCACCAAACTGTATGTTTTTGATGGAATTAATTAGAAGGGCCATCCTGAGGAAGAAACATGCTTTCGGCAATTTTATCGCTTCCATAGTCTTTGGGGGATACTGGAAATTCCCACAGCACCCCTCTCTCCCCACCCCCACCCCCTCCCCCCCCCAAAAAAAAAGAACAAAACAAATAATCCTTTCAGAAGAGTAAAAGGCCTAGTGATGCAGAACTGTGAGCTACAGTGTACAGCAGAAAACAGAAAATGAACTGGCTGAAAATTTTTAATATTACTTAAAGAACATAAACTGATGTTATGTTTCCCACCTTTTGCATGAAGAAATTCTTCCTGATATCCAATCTAAACCTCTCCTGGTGCAACTTGAGGCCAATGCCTTATGTTCTACCACTTCTGACCCAAGGAAAGAGACTGACTCTCCCCTTGCTGCAACTTCCTTTCAGGTAGTTACAGAGAGCAATGAGGTTTCCCCTCAGCTTTCTTTTCTCCAGACTAAACAGCCCCAGTTCCCTCAGGTGTTCCTCATATGTCTTGCTTTCTAGTCCCTTCACCAGCTTGGTTGCTTTTCTCTGCACATGCTCAAGCAACTGAACACCTTTCTTGTAAAGAGAGGCCCAAAACTCAACACAGCACGCCTTTGTTAGCTAATCTTGTAGAAAATAATGTGATTGGTACAAAGATGAAATTTGTGTTCCTTTCCTAGGAGGTATCCTAGAGTTTAAAACACACTGGAGCATCTCAGGTAAATGGCATGTTAGTATGTCCCCCAGGCCTATGTTTGTTCAGGACTTTTTCCCTAGGTGAGTGCAAAGAACAGGTAGCACTCAGAAGTGAGTACATGGCCTAAATCTAGTTTTGAGGTTATACCAATCTCAAGCTTCATTTGGGGATAGGAAATGGGCTGCCGGTATTGCTGCTTCTGTAGCATTAGAATTGATACATACACTGTGGTAAATGTTATAGCAACGGGTAGTATGGGAAATGTCTATTTCCTGAAGACCTTTAAAGAACATTTTCATGAGTGTATGTGGAGAAATTACAAGTTTGTTTATAACAGTGCAATAGCATAATTCCTCTCTTTTATATATTTGTTCAAAGTAAAATCACATTTTTGTTCTGGATTTTCTTTTAGGGAGAAAACGAGGGGTAAGAAGTTGCTCTGGATTAACCAGAAACATCATCTGAACAATAGGCTTATGCACTGTATAGCAAAATGAATTGTTTTGCTTAGTGAGCAAACATTATGTATTCTTTAATTTTCAGATGTAAGAAATAAATGTCCTCCACCACCACTTCCTCCTCATGCCCATGTCATCACAGTTAGGAGAACATATCATAACGGTGACAAAGTTCGTATACAGTGTCAAAGTAAGTTTGAAATAAGAGGATCTGAGGAAATTCACTGTGAAAAAGGAAAATGGACATCACCCCCTATTTGTATAGGTTAGTACTTCTGGCACCTAAGTAGAAATAGATCTTCAAACAATAACTTGATTTTTCCAAATAGCCTCAGTTTACATATCTGTAAAGCTGTTTGTTCTCCTTTGTTAAATGTGCGAGAGTTAAAACGCTACATAATTCTGCAGCCAATCCATTGTTCACAGATTAAGAGAAAAGGATGAGCTAGATGGATTCAACTGGAATCCATGTTGTGTAGCTCTCCCTTGGAATGATGATTTTTATTACATCTTATAAAACATCAGTGTCTGTTTTGTGTTTTTTGTTTACTTGTTTGTTTTGGGGTGTTTTTGAAAATGAATTATTTTTGAACAAGCTGGTTCTAAGTTTCTGCTGTGGTTTTAGGATCTATAAATAAACAGGAATCTGAGGCAACATCACTCAAGCTAGATGCAGCAATAAGGACAAGCAAAACATATCACAGTGAAGAAATGAGTAGGTGAACCTTACTTTATTAGTTAATTTAACAGAGAATTCAATGGCCTCCAATACTGTTATAGGCATTTTTATGACTAACTTTACTACTTCTTTGCTATATCACAATTCCTTACTCTTGAAAATGTTTGCATATGCTTTGTATAGCAGTAGCTGAGTGAATGATTGTTGTCTTCTGTGACTGTAAACTACACTTATAAGTCTGTCCTGTATATGTAATTTTATTTTACATGTTAGCGTTTACCTTCAGTCGTTTCGTACCCCTTCTGTTGATAATCTCTGAACATGCAGATTCAAGAGTATTTTGATCCTTCGTTTAATAATTCACTGAGGTTTATTCTGAACTCCATATGGGTTTAACATTTCAAGCAACAAATAAAGACAATCTCAGCACAGAAAAGCAACCAATCCGTATTGACTGTAAACCAGCAGGAGTCGAGACTGGACATAGGTGAGGAGTGTAGAAGGAACAGAAATAGTCTGAAGATCAGTAAGCTAAATCTAGAGTATCTGAAACTGAAACTTCTAAAAAGAAGTTCACTTACATACACTTTTTTGGTATGAAAATTTTGGACCAAAGTCTGTTGCTATGCTGATGCTTTCAACAGTGTTGATATTATTTTAAAGATCTAATTGCATCTCTCCCTTCCTTGTATTAGAAATACAGCAGAGCTGTACCCCTCCACCAGTGATTAAAAACGGTGTTCTTCTTAGCCCTCTCTTGGCTAGCTACAGAAATGGTTCTTCAGTAGAATATGGTTGCCAGCTTTACCATTTTTTGGATGGACCTAGCACTGTTTACTGCAAACAAGGAAACTGGACAGAACAACCGACTTGCTTGGGTAAGGTTTGTAAGGAAAAACAAAAAGTGACATGTAATGTAGAAAGGAAAAGCTGGAAAGGACCTCTAGATAATCTTTTAATGACTCCCTTTTCTCTTTCATTTGAGCTAACAGATTTCAGAAACATGAGGCTGAACCATTATCAACTACACCTAGCCCACCGCTGCTAAGTGTCTTCTGGCCTGTTCTTAGTTCCTCTGTTTTCCTGAGTGAAGAGTTCTAGAACTTAGCTAGCCCCATTATTTTGGAAGGTTTTCCAATTTCTTTATCTCCCACGTCCCCCATTCAGTGGATTTCTTCCTGTCTTTCGAAAGATGTGTAGAAGAAATGACTGCAGTCATTGCCTAGATAGTTTTTTGGTTAGGGTTAGCGAGGAACGTGACTTGGACTTTCATTTTTAAACTTCCAGCCTTTGTTTTTGTTGTGTCCTTGTATCCACCACTTAATTCTGGACTTCCTGATTTTTCCATGTTGCTCTTATGTATGCTGCTCGAAACAACGTATAGAACTCCCACTAGGAGTTTACAAATGTAGGCAGGAATACTACTTCTGACGACTTACAAGAGTTCTTTGTTTATCCTTCCTTCCTTCCTGTAATGAAGTGATTCCTACACCACACATCCACTTGCCCGGCATCCTTTGCTGAATGTATTCACTTTAAGTTTTTAATCTACAGTGAAAATGCAAATAAATAACTGATTCTGTTTAAATTATTTATTTCTAAGTGAATAAAACATACTTACTCAGGATTGAAAGGCCCAGGTCAGCGTTCTTGGATCTCAATGATCATATTTAACAAATTCTGTGAAATAATGAAAACTCATCAGCTATGAATATTGTGTATGTTCTAAGCATCCCGTTAACTGCATTATCCTATCCGTGTCTTCTGAGATTTCTTTTCAGTCCCCACCCAATCAGTTTGGAAATAGCCTGTACTGTAGGTAGTTTGGGGAAATATCCATGCCAATATTTTGTTACAGTGCTGTTGTTAGAATGTGCGATAGGTAATTTCTCCTTGCCTTTCCTTCAGAAAATCATTAATAGGGGCCTCTGTCAAGCACTGATTCTCTTGAGACTTGCAGAAATTTATTTTTTCAACTGCCCCTTTGTCAGGCTTTATTAAAGTGGAGCAGTGGATCCAAAAGTTAGAGGTTAATTGTCGGACAGAAAGCTAGGTTACCCAATTTGATCCTGGCACTAAGAAGTCTGTCAGAAAGCAACCAAAACGATACTGACCTTGAAGAGCCTGAAAAAGCCTAAAGAAAACCACAAAATCCTGGAGGAAAAAAAAAAAAAAGGGAAGATTTCTAAATACTTTATACAGTGACGAAACACAGGGGAAAAGAAAAAAAAGGCAAACAAAGAATTGTGAAAACACTTCTTTAGGTTAATAGCTTAAATTTCCTGTGTATTAGCTCCTACTGTCCCAGAAGGGCTTGCCAAGTGTGACAGGTTGGTTTGGATGGATTAATATTCCAGAAATATTTCATAAACTTTTCAAGTTACAGTAAACAAGTTTTGTTCTTCTTCAGTGGTATACCCAGGCTGCTGTATGTTTGCAAATATTTGTAGAAACCCGATTGTATCTGAAGTGTGTTTTCTGAGCTTATTATTTTTGAATGTTCTTTCTGTTACTTCAGCCTATTTCTTTGCTTTGGCTTTCTTTTTAAATGTGTTTTTAGTTCTATTTCTTGCAAGATTCCAAAACACTTTATAATTACTGGTTTAGATATCTCTTTCTCAATTCCTGCAAAAGGCAGTTAAGAAATCACTTCATAAAATCACAGAATATCCGAGTTGGAGGGGACCCACAAGGATCATCAAGTCCAACTCCTGGGTCCCCAAAGGACCGTCCAGAAAAATCAGATCATGTATCTGGGAGCATTGACCAAATTTGATTGCTTTTATTGAACTATGCTTTTATTTCCCAGATCCATGCATTCTTAATGTAACTGCTATAAACAGTAACAACATAGAGTTAAAATGGAGACAGGAAGAACTGATGTTCCTACATGGTGACCTCATAGAGTTTGAATGTAAAGAGGGGTATGATTTTCCCCAGACTACCCTTCCATCTCCTGGGAGGACGCAGTGTAACCATGGGAGACTGAAATACCCAAAATGTGTCGTTAAAGGTAAAGCAATATTTTTTTGCTCGTCCTTTTGAGTTCATCGGTGTCAGACTATTTAGAAACATTTGCTCCAGCAGTGGAGGCCTAGAATGTATTCTCAATAACAATAAAAGTTTAGTATCCGACAATACAGGTACGCACAGATATCCCTAAACAATACAGGTACATTGATAAGTATATCTGAGCATAGCAAAACCAATACAACTTCCTTGGATGGGAAGGCCGTGGAAGGGAGGAAGGAGCTGTTCTCCAAGCACAGGGAACTCAAAGCTCTGTAGAAAGACAGCTGTAAACAATGAAATGCGCACAAGGGGTTTCTTGTGGTTAGAATTAGACGGGAGGTTGCCCTCTGATTTGAGACATAATGCAGCAGTAATGAGCGTACGCTGAGAGCTGATAGTTATCTAGTGTTGGCAGTTTAAAGCTGCTGATTGGTAAGTTTCTTATGTTGAATGTTTCACAAAGATTTTTGATGTTATTCCAGCTCCTATGGAAAAATGTGACTCTCCACCTTCTATTGCAAATGGAGCTCTTACTCTCCCACCCCTGACCCAGTATGAGAGTGGTTCTTCAGTTCAGTATAGTTGCTATGACTATCATTTCTTGCAAGGATCTGAGAGAATCTACTGTTCTGCAGGCCAGTGGACTTCACCACCAGTTTGTATAGGTAGGCACGAGAAGATGCATAAGCTTTTATTTCTCCTATTGAGATGCTTTGCATTTGTAAATTGAGTATTGTCAGCTGGAACATTAAGATCTTAACTTCTTTTTTTTTTTTTTATTTAGAGATGACAGCTTTACCAGATGCAAGAGTAAGAGTTTGGCTATTGTATTAGATAAGTCTGACATGTCTGCAGTGTCCAAAAATACAGTGATGTCACATACAATATATAAAGAGAATGGGGAATAATAACCTGCATTCTCAGTGTCAATTCCAGTCACAATGACATGATTTCAAAAATAATCAATTTATTAACACTGACTATGTCTCTATTTTTCAGAGCCATGCACTTTGTCAAAAAATGAAATGGAGAAAAATAACGTGTTGCTGGAAGGGTTTTATGAGAACCAGGTTTACTTTTACCATGGGGATTATGTTGGATTTTACTGCAAACAGAACCATTTTGGAGAAGAATCTGGTACAACTTTATTTCAAGTGCAGTGTAAGAGAGGACAGCTAGCGTATCCAAGATGTGTCGAAAGAGGAAAATAAGTGTGAACCTCAGGAAGGTTCATAGGAAAGGTATGTTGTTTATCTGGTATTAAAAGGTGCATTAATACTGTTTCATATTTCAAGATGACTGCAGTTGACTTTCAGAAATGGGTGTTCAGTGGCATAGTTGAACCTGAGCCAAGGTGGGGGGGAAGTGGTATGTGGCACGAGGACTGGGAAATCAGCAAAACAATGCAATGTTGACACACCATGTGTGGAAATTTTAGGAAGTAGTAGTTCTTTGAGGCTTATAATGCTAAACTTGAGAACGCATCACAATCTGGAGAACTTGAGCAAAGCACCATTACAAGAACATGCTGAACAAGTAGTGTCCTGTGTTGTAAGGATCTTGGTGGTTTTGACATGATTGCATTTATGACACCAGAATATACCTAAATTGAGAGATAATTTTGTGCCCTTCAAACTGTAATTTAACAGTGAGAGAGGAGAAGCCCATTACTCTTGTACAACTCAACAGCACCCATGTCTTCTTCCTTAGGTAAGAAGTCTCCAAAGAACGTGGCTCAAGGGACAAGAAAGGGAGAAAGCATTTTAAGAGAATGTGTGTAAGGGATGAAAACATTTAAAATACAGAAATATGTGAGTTCCGCTCAGTAGTTAATTATTAATCTTAAATAAAAAGTCAAGCAAACAGCTTTATTTGCTATTTGAGAACATTTCAACTATTCAAATGATCCGCTGTAACTACTTTGTAGGATTCCTTTGAAACTTGCACGCTTGTACTCTTGGGGCTCTGGCCTGTGAGAATGTGGCATGGCTGAAGATCCAAGGAAAATTCAGGAATACAGAAAATGCTTGCCTCACGTCAATTTTGTAAAATAAACACAGAAATGCACAGTGTTCTCCTATCACTCTGTGTGTCTGAGAAGAGTCTGTATCCCTTTCTCTGTACTTTCCCAACAGGAAGCCAAAAACAGAAGGAAGGTCTCCTCCCAGCTTTGTCATCCTAAACATTCAGCAAAGAAAGGGGGGGTTGGTTTGTTTGTGAAAGGCATGATAAGAATAACTATTTTGTGTTTCTGTTAGTGCCTTTCCTCACATAGCAGAGCCTTCTAATAGCATCAGAATAGCCATATATCTCAGTTCTGTTGTTTCATGGCAAAAGTGCTAGTTTGGGAGCAGGCAGATGATATGATAATGCTTCTTCATCGAGTTTGGCATGTGCAAATGTTTTCAAGATTGGTCTTGTATTTGTTAGCCTTTCTGCTTACGTAATAACCTTGCGTTTATGCAAGATTTCTGCCAACTTCAGCAAAAAGCCATTCAGATGTATTTATAGACTGTAATTTCTGTATTCCGGTTAAGTTCTTGCCTCCTTCTTTGAGGAACTCGGAACGAAGCACGTGAATATTTGGGAAATCTAAGAAGACCCTTCTTTTTAAAGAGCAGACCTAATGGAAAAGGAGGGAAAAGGATTCAAGTCTTTCTCTGGAATATTTACTGAGAGTAGCATTCGGAGCGATTTCCCATGTTTGAATAGATGGTGATTTGCTTTCTGAAGTCATGATACAGAATTGCTGGATTTTAAAAGTCAGTCAGTTCTCATGGGCCTTGGATGATTACAGGATAGTAATTTCCGTGGGTTGGACAGAGCAGGAGGATAGTAATTTCTACTGTGACCTTTCTGTTCTACAGCACATACAGATCTAAGACCCCGCTCCACTGATCCAACGTTAAAGCGACACCTTGGCCCCAGGAGAACAGCCGCTCCAGCCCATGGTCAGGTGCTGGATTCTGGCTGCCCCTGCACGTAGTGGGCTCAGACTCCTCCACAGTGTTGGACATCTGTACATGGAGTTCCTCTTCCTCTGTCCTGTTGTTTCCACTATAGGCTGTCAGCATAAGCTGCTAGAGACCTTTCTAATCACATGGACCCTAACCACTTGGTTTTATCTGTATGTGAGTCCAGATAAGGATTGTCACCAGAATCTCTACAACCCTCTGGTCTCCCCACCCCAGTGTTTTACAGAAATTGTGAAGTTGGCAGCTGGCAAAAGAGCAAATTTGTCCACTGCAGCCTTGCTACCCAGCTTGTAGCAGGTTCGTCTTTTCAGAGCTGGGTAAATACAGCCATGTTCTCTCTTACCTGAGCCATACTTTCAGGTAGTCTTCAGCCCGTGGCATCAGTGCAGCAGGCTGCTCTTGCTGAGCATCCTCCTGTACTGGGTCAAAGCCAAAGTGATCAAACACATCCTTTTCTAGGAATAGTCGTCTTCTACTTGGGTGTGGAGATCAGATCTTTTAAAATCTGCCTGTATTTTCTCAGGCAAAAATAAGAAAGCATGATCTTGCACAGGCAGAACGCTTGTGCTTTTCTTGCTTTGTATAAATAAGCCTACCTACATGCCTTTTAATGAAAATTATGCAAGCATATTAGAGCTGACTGGAAATGGCTGCTGGATCAACAGTTGCTGTTTTAGGAAGATAATTCAGTGTTTTCCAGGAACCGAGTTACAAATGATGCCTGAAGTTAATGATCTATTCACTGGCAGGAATGGTGGCAGATAATAGAGCACAGACAGGAGTGGCGTGTTCTCCTGGGCTGGGACCATGGTGTCAGTTTAAAGCGGACCAGAGGAGCAGGGCCTTTTGGTGCTATACTAAACACAAAAGCTCCTGAGTGGAGAGCCTGATCTTTCTGAAGCACAGGAGGATTAGAAGGTGAGGAAGTGAGACAGAGAGATGGCCCACAGTGATATCTGAAAAGCTTTGTCATATACTGTTTGTGGGGTTCTTTGCTTCATATGGCCTTTTGCAAGGGCAGCTGGGATGGGGCTTTGAGCAATCTGGTCTGCTGGGAGGTGTCCCTGCCCATGGCAGGGGGTTGGAACTGGATGATCTTTAAGGTCGCTTCCAACCCAAACCATTCTATGGTATTGCGAAACTGCCAGGACTCCATAAACAACAGTGCTTAGGGTCGTGTTGGGCTAGTAATACAAGTATTAGACTAGTATTAACGTAGTAAGCGTTAGTGTTTTCGTTAGGCTGTTAAGGTTTCAATAAGGCTGTTGATAAATTCTTGGCTCCACATATAAGGTAATTTTTGCCCGTAAAAAAAAATTTATGTTATGACACTGGAAAAACGAGATGTGTGCTATATTGTCTTTTCTAAACACACCGTGAGTCTTTGCTGATGGGTTTCATAAGTGTGCTGTGTCAAGTTCAGTCTGAAAGGTTTTGTGAAAAATTACTGAAGAATTTTTGCAACAATTGCTTGCTTTATATCAGTGCGGCATGACTACTGTGTCGCAAGAAAATTAGGGGAGGAGTTTGCAAGGGCAACCCTCGGAAAGGTGGGAGTTGAATACAAGTATATGCAATTTGGAGTAGAGAAAACAGCAAGTCTTCTGCAGAGGACATCTTTAATTTCTAAAGCTTGGAAATGACACTGCTGAGCCTCACCACAGGGTTTCTGCTGTGGATGTGTTGTGCTATACATAAAGGTAAGTCATTAAATGGAAATCCATGCTTTTAACTGATGTGTAGTGACCGGTGACAATCAAGAATAAGGAACTGAAAAATAAATTATCTGCCACTTTTAATAGAACCTGTTTCAGAAGTTCTGAATGAGAATTATATTTTAGAACGGTGTATTTGAGAATATTTGCTTTTTTTTTTTGTCTGAGTTCGCTTCTTTGCTTTGTGCCTGAACTTAATGCCTCACATAACGAACCTGCCTTATTACAAGACATAACTCCCTCAACATACATACATATAAATTTCTTTGTATTTCAATTTAGCCGCTGTTATTTTGAATACAGGCTATTAAAATGCAGAATTCTGATTTGATTTTAAAATATTATACAACTCTTAGGGTATTTTGTCATTTCAGTAAGTTCTGTGACGAATGCAGCCTGAAGAAGGTCTTCACTGAATATGTACCTTTACTAAAATGACTGGTTTTAAACTCTATAATTGATCCATTTTATACTATTCAGCATATCAATACTCTTCTCCCTCCACACAGGCACATCTTAGAAGTGCTTTCCATGCGCATACCTTATACCTTGAAAGAACGATCCAAGTTCTTTCATTTCAAAGGGACGGAACTAATTTTGGTAATTTGAGACAAACTGCTTTAATCAAAGAATTAAAGAAAATAGAGCATCATGGCTGTAAGTGTAAAACACTAGTTTAGTATAACACTGGAAAACAAGAGCCGTTCTCTGAGAAATTCAGAAGTTTATTCATCTTTTCAATTCAAGTGTTTTTAGTTTAGTAACTGCCTCTTATGTGGAGACTGTGAAAATAGTACAGAAGCACACAATTTCTTAGAGCAAAGAGATTTATTAGTACAGTCTATTCCCAAAGGCAGGGATGTAGGTTATCTGCATATTATTCAACTCCTGTGTAGCACCATTCTTTGGAGATCTCATTACTCTGCAGTATCTACCAAATGAAAAGAATTTTTCTATATTTTCTGCTGGAACAGCATGCGAACACCCACTTGTCATTCATTTTGAAGAACTTGGTGGTAGGAATAAATCAGGATACAAACAACAACGTGCAGCCAAATAACAGAAACCTGTGCACAGCTTCTGCAGGAGCAGCGTGTGAAGACCCACCTCTCATTGAGTTTGGCAAAATCGTTAGTGGCGTTAAATCAGGATATGAGGAAAATGACAGAGTGCAATACACATGCAATCCTGGGTACGCTTTATCAGGATCAGAATGGATAACATGCCATGGAAAAGTCTGGATGCCTGGGCCACCTCAGTGTTTGGGTAAGGGTAACTTTTTTTGCTGTTTGACTTGGCAACGGTGGACATTTCTCATTCTCTTGCACCATGTACCATTACAAAACAGCAACTGGGAGCCAGAATGTACTACCCCAAAGGCTGTTCTGCTGCCATTGCTGTTCACACCTCATTGTTTTCTCCACGGAGAACTGTAGTAGCTGTGACCCATGTGAGATGCATGAACCCTGCAGAATGAGTGCTGTGGCTCTGGTGCCAGCAGAAATCACAAGGGTGATGACAGTAAAGACAGGCACCCTGCAGGGAAAGTCCTTTTCCATAACCTCTGAGAACAGTGGATAAGTTGGAAGGTTTGAACAAAAAATCAAGGTCTGTAACTGCCACGGTCTTGCACAGTCCTGTGGGGAAAGCCTTGTTGAGCCACCTCTGCACAAGCAGAACCCCTTGGGAGGACGTGCTATGCCTGTGGAAAGGAAGGCTGACAGCTTTTTGTTCTTCATCTCCTGCACCTCTGGCTGAGGCATCCTTTGCCTAGACAGGGTGGAAGGTTAGAAGGGGGGCTCTGGATTTCCTAACTCCTCCTGAGTGGTAGCTCCCTTGTCGTGCTGCAGTCCATGACCCTGTTTTGAGTTACATTGAACGTCTGTGGTAAACGGACAGCAGGAAGAGTCCTGCAGGTGCTCCCGTTTTCACCCATCTGTTTTAGGATGCTTCTTGGAGTCTTACTTTTTTGGACCCTGCAGTAGTCTTCTGCATGTCAAAAGAAATAACCCTTTCATCTCACTTGGTCTATGTATTTTATCTAGTGGCTACATGGTTAAATTCCCTAGGACAGTAGTATATGCTGATGATATAAAAGGCATCTTTTTGGTGGGAAAATTCCACTCATTCTAGGTGTATCACATTACCAAAAGTTTCAAGTTTGCATATCTTTTCAGAAATACCATGTGGAAGGATTCCAGCAGTTGCCAATGCTGCATTTGAAGGCAGGAGCAAGGAGAAGTATGAGCCTGGTGAAACAATTCGCTACCAGTGTCATGAAGGATTTCAGGTCACTGGTCCCCCTGAAATTTTTTGCAGAAGGGGAAATTGGTCAACACCACCATTTTGTGAAGGTATAGGTTGTACTTCTAAGTAGTCTATGACCCTTCTTAGTCTTTCAGGAACACTAATTAATATAACGCCAACCCATACATGCAAGTGAGTCAGACCAGTAGAGCTGATCATTGAGTTGCTTTTAATAGACTGCTACAACACCTATTTTTCTGGTCCCTGAGAAGCAACAAGCAGGACTGATCAGCAAAGAAATCTTTTCCCCTTCTGGTCTGAAGCCGGTAGCCACAGCTTCGCTCACTGCTTAGATCAAGCAGTCGGAGGGTTATGGAGAAAAGGGTGTTGGCTGCAAAGAGTGACATAGCTGGTAGCCTTACATATCTTGATTTTGTATCACTAGAAATTTCAGTCTATGCAAGTTACCTTCAAATAGTAAATAAACCACTTTGTTCTCCAGCGCTTTGGCACACAATGCTGTATGGCATCAGTCTGCACATTCGGCTGGTCTCTGCAACTCCTTTCCTCTTTTTAAGTCACTTTAGGCAAAAAAAATAATTGCCTGGTGAAGCGTTGCAGAATGAAAACCATAGTAACTTCCTTTCCTACTTGTAGAAAAGGACCTACCTTACACAAATCGTCTGTCCTCATCAGGAACAATGGTGCTTGTGAATGCGCTATTCTGTGATAGCCATACTACTGTCCTACTATTCTTAAACGCACCTCTCTTTTCAGATGTTAGCTGTGGAGCCCCACCTGAAATTCCCAATGCTCATATTACCAGCACTCAACAGCAGAGGTATCTGCCTGGTGCCAAAGTGCATTATGAATGTGTAAGCAATTCTCAAATTATGGGTGTAAATTATGTCATTTGTTCAGATGGACACTGGACAAAAGTGCCAAGTTGCAGAGGTAGGAATTTTTGCTTTCATTCTGGCTGTTAGCTTCGTGTGGGGACAGTTTGGATTACCTAAATACTAGACAGACTTTACCTTTTTTAGTTTTGTTTTCTTTGTGTACTGCAACATTGTACCTACTACTGCTTCCTTGCACAGAACTTTAATTTAGCTTAATGCTTCTAGAAATACTATGGATATTTTCATCAACAGCAAAAATATCTTGAAGAAAAAAGGCCTAGAATGTGCTGACTTGTTATTCTTCTCTGTGATACGAGTAATTTCCAGACTACACCCTTTTACTGACCTTCAGTAGAAAGATGTGTAAGGGCTCCTCTGTTGTGTTCAGCCCTGTCAGAGAGTATCAGAATGGCAGAAATACTAGAGGAGAGAAACAGGTGTTCTTCTCTGAGGCTCCACTATGACAGAGATCCCAGCAGAGCCTCAGGAACTAAAACATGCAGGTCGGCTAGGGTCTGCAATGACAAGAATGTTCCTCTGAAGAGGAGCTGTGCTGTCCTCCTATTCCCTGCCCAAATCTGTGGCTGGAGGCTGAACAAGTGCAATTTGGCATTCATACGCCTCCATGGAGTCAACTTTACTTACCTGTCCATGAGCACTACAGGCTGATAACTTCTTCCAGAGCTCTACATTCAGCAGAGAGCCAGCTTGGCTGCTACATCTGTGATTTTCAGAAGCGCTCAGGTTCTCATCAGAGGGCCCTGGCCTTGCAAGGAGGCTTTTTGTGGCAAACGGTGTAGCTACAGAAATGTTGGCTTTTTCTAGAAGCTCTGACCGTCCCTGTCATCTCCTGAGAATGTGGAAGGTGTTCTGCTGCCATTGTCATGTTAATTCACATTTCTGGGGTTCACAGTGTTTAGAAACACTCATGGCCAAGGAAAAAAGAGGAGGGGAAAATAATCAAGTCATGTTGGTAAGGCAATATTGTCTCTTGCGCTTAAGAACATCATCTGGGCAGTAACAAGATGATTCTCTTAATGTAGTTTGTATAGGAGAACACGTGAGGGCGTACAAATTGAGTGCAGAAATGTCTCTTTTCAGATGTGACGTGTGAACCTCCTCCAGAAATTGCTGGTGGAAAAGTTCAAGGTGTTAAAAAGCCAAGGTATTTGCCTGGGGATACAGCTCACTATCAGTGCTGGCAAGGTTTTCTGATGACAGGGGCTTCCACCGTAACATGTCAGAATGGGACCTGGACAGAGCTGCCCCAGTGCAAAGGTGAGTTCTCTCTCCCTCCATGCAGTAGACTGTCAGTGAAGATTGCCCTCAACTAGCTCAGTGGCATTTAGGTCTCCAAATTTCAGTCTCAGGACTGTGAGCAAGTGCAACAGTATCTGTCAGACTCAGGAAAAAGGGATTTTCCCTGGTATCTCTCCATTTGTGGTGGCAGGATGTGTTTAATGGAAGTCTACCAGATGAGTAACCTGGATGGCTTCACTCAAGGGGTGCCACATCTGGAAAAGCACCCTGAGGCTGAGAGCAACTGCTGGCCAGGTCTGGATTTTGAGACTCCAACCTTTCACTTCTGCAAATCTGCTTTCTGAGAATGCCTAATGTCAAGAGAGTGAGAAATCGTGCTGTGTGTGCTGGAGAACAGAGCTCACAGTTCTCCTGCCAGCTGACATCCAGAAAATGCAAGTGGTGCATTGCCTTTGTGAATGCCATGTAATTGACTCCACTGTTACATTACCTGCGGGTCGTAGCTGATGGGTGAGCTAACACCTGGTACCATGTTGGTGCCCAGGATTTCACGAGCACATTGAATAATCTCATTTGATTTCATGAGGCATATGCGAGGTTTCAGCACATGAACCAATGCAGTGTCATTTGACTGGGACACTGCCCAGCTGGCAGCTGAACGGGGTGCAGAAGTACCAGATGAATTAAGACCGGGGTCCATATTGTTGCTGAGCATAATGCCAAGTGCAAACAGCAGCATTACTGATGCCGATGACCCAGTGCAGGATCTTCTCAAAGCAACGCCCATTAGAAGGCCAGGCTTCACAGCAGGGTGTTGCTTCAACAGGTATAAAAATCCAAGAAGCTGCAGGGCCCGACTTTCAAAAGTAAGAAATCAGGCATAATGCATTCATGGTGGCTTGCGTAGACTCCCCAGTGGCTGTAAGTGGTCCACAGAGACAAAAAGCTATCTCACTAGGAACTGAAATGGTGCAGCCCAGTGTCATTTTTTCTGGTTTGCAAACTGATCCACTCTTGTCCGTGTTCAGGCAGCACAGGGAGCGGGGGGGAGTCAGGCTCTTCTGCAGAAAGAGCTGTGCCAAATACACTACGCCGTTACGTGGGCCCAGTGCAAGTCCTGCAGAAAGATGCAAACGCTCCAGCAAGGACAAATGAATTAACTGGTAGTTTTGAATCCTGGCAGCAGAGGAATGAGAAACTTGCTCTTGTCCATTTGCCACGCATTTGGTGTCAAGGTGACAGTTTTCTCTCTGCTTTCCTCCAAGTCTCTCGAAGTACTGCCTACATGGTCTTCTGAAGAATTTGTGGCTAGGCCTCTGTTGCAGCTAAACTCTGATAGCTTTCTTTTTAATGTTTAATGTTCTTCCAGGGGAAGGTAGAAAATGTGGCCCACCTCCAGATATTGAAAATGGAGACATCCTTTCCTTCCAGTTGAAACAATACCCCCAAGGTGCAACTCTGAAATACAAGTGTGCAAGATTCTACATCCTGAAAGGACCTGAGCAAATCACTTGTACTGACGGGCAGTGGACAAATCCCCCAGTGTGCTTGGGTAGGTGGAAGCTCGTGCTGCGTGGCCAAGAGCTGTGTGAGCTGCTCGTTGTCTTTTTCTCAGGCCCTGCGGGCGCTTCACTTGTGAAGCAGCACTTGTGCTGGGGCTGCGACGCTGACAGGGCAGAACAGCAGCTGGTGCTTCTCCTGTGCAGAAGGAATTTCCTCTGGAGGTCAGCTCGTGTTGCCGCCTCTGCTGCCTGCTGTCCCTCCCTGCCCCCAGTCACCAACAGATCCAGGAGGAGGGGAGTTTGGCTGAGCCGCTTCTTTGGGGCCGCTCCACCGGTGTGGCGTGCTCCTGAGCTGGGGACGCTGCTATGGTCCGCAGGCTGTGAGGAGGGAGGGTGGGTTGGTGTGAGTGCAAGGAAATCCAGGGCCACGAGGAAATGAATTTGAGAAGTGCTGGGACGAGGGCAAGGAGAGAGCCCAAAAAAGACACAGGGAAGTTCATTGCTGCCTGCTGAGTGCCCCCACCCCAGGCTGTGCTTCCCCCTTGTCCTGTGAGACTGTCAGAGGGCAAAGGCCTCTCCGCAGCGGTGTGCAGCCCGCATCTCAGCCGTCATCTTTTTTCCCTTTTCTTTTGTTGAGAATGTCTTTCCTGTTGGAAAACTCAGAGGGTGAAAGCACATTGCTGGAAGAGGTTTGTGATGTGAAGAACATCTGTAGGCCTTGGGAGGGTGTGTGGGTGTGTGGTTTGAAATGTATATGTTGTGCATCTGTGTGAACTGATCACATCCTTCTCTTGCCTTTTCCAAGCGGCTTGTACTGTCTCTGAAGAAGATATGGACAGAAACAATATTGAGCTGAGATGGAGAGGAGGAAGAAAGCTGTACTCGACATCAGGAGATTTTGTTGAATTTGACTGTAAAATAGGATATGTGCAGGACCCAGCATCTTCCCCATTCAGAGTGCAGTGTATGGACGGGACATTAGAATACCCACGGTGCAAGCAAGAAAGTAAGTCACCTCCACTCTGGCACTGCTTGACCGCTGCCTTTTTGCAGTTTTAGTGCAGAAGCTGAGAGGAAAGCCCATAGCAAGTGTACCTGGGGAAGTAATAGCGGAGCACCAAGGTGTGAGAGCACCCTGCAAAGCTGCAGGCTATGAGGGGAGGTGCCCCCAAGAAGCCGCCGACTGGCGTACGTGAGCTGGAAAGGCTCCTGGGGAACGGGCTCCCTGGGGCTCATGAGGGTTACTGGTGCTGGGCCTGCCCGGCCGCTTCCAGGCAGGACAGAAGGGCTGGTAAGTTCCCTGCAAGTGGCTTCCCTGAAACTGGAAGGTGCCATTTCCCTGACTGTGGCAGGGCTGAAGAGCAGGAAACCATTTCCTTGCAGGCTCTCCCAAGCCTGCCTGTGTAGGCAGGGCTTTGTCCCAGCAAGCTTCTCTCCTGCTTCCCTCTTGCAGCCACAGCTGCGCCCCCTTTGCACCTGTGGCCTTCCCAGCTCCTCTCTGGTTGTGCTGTGCTCTGGTGTGTGTGGAGGCAGGGGGTCAATGCCCATTGCAGGCCTTCATGGCTTCTGCAGCAGGAAACCTGTGCTTGCCTCCTCCTACAATTTCCCCAAGCCCCGATAACTGCGACATTGCTGAAGGGTAGGAAATGGGCTTTTGCCTTTCATCATCGGCACTGTGCATTGATACAGGAGGGGACAGATGCGGCGGGGATGCAGCACAGGAGAATAAGTAGTTTCAGGCACTCAGCTGGTACCAACAGCGTCAGAGGATCAGTTGACAATACGAGGTCTACATGCAAATTATGGAAGTACCTTTTGTTGTGGTTGTGGCTTTTCTTTTCTTTTCTTTTTTTCCTTTTACCTATTTATTTATTTATTTATTTATCTTCCCCAGAGGACTGTACAGTGCTTGAGATGGCTATGGAGAGGAACAATATTAAACTAAGACAGTCAAGGAGAAGATCTTACACGTATCGCTCTGAGGAGTATATTTTGTTTACATGCAAGATTTCCTACCGGGAAGTTTCAAACCCAGAGGATTTTAATGTACAGTGCCAGGACGGAGTGATTAACTATCCCAGATGTGAATGTAAGTGCTCTGTGTCGAAGGTACAGTGCTCTGTAGAACTGTGGATAACAACCCAACAGTGCAAACTGATAACCTCTTTGGAGCTCTGTGGTTCAGCAGAGATCCAGCTTGGCTGCTACATCTGTGATTTTCAGAAGCGCTCAGGTTCTCAGTAGAGGGCCATTGCCTTGCAAGGAGGCTTTTTGTGGCAAACGGTGTAGCTACAGAAATGTTGGCTTTTTCTAGAAGCTCTGACTGTCCCTGTCATCTCCTGAGAATGTGGAAGGTGTTCTGCTGCCATTGTCATGTTAATTCACATTTCTGGGGTTCACAGTGTTTAGAAACACTCATGGCCAAGGAAAAAAGAGGAGGGGAAAATAATCAAGTCATGTTGGTAAGGCAATATTGTCTCTTGCGCTTAAGAACATCATCTGGGCAGTAACAAGATGATTCTCTTAACTGTAGTTTGTGTAGAAGAACACGTGAGGGCGTACAACTTGAGTGCAGAAATGTCTCTTTTCAGATGTGACGTGTGAACCTCCTCCAGAAATTGCTGGTGGAAAAGTTCAAGGTGTTAAAAAGCCAAGGTATTTGCCTGGGGAGACAGCTCACTATCAGTGCTGGCAAGGTTTTCTGATGACGGGGGCTTCCACCGTAACATGTCAGAATGGGACCTGGACAGAGCTGCCCCAGTGCAAAGGTGAGTTCTCTCTCCCTCCATGCAGTAGACTGTCAGTGAAGATTGCCCTCAACTAGCTCAGTGGCATTTAGGTCTCCAAATTTCAGTCTCAGGACTGTGAGCAAGTGCAACAGTATCTGTCAGACTCAGGAAAAAGGGATTTTCCCTGGTATCTCTCCATTTGTGGTGGCAGGATGTGTTTAATGGAAGTCTACCAGGTGAGTAACCTGGATGGCTTCACTCAAGGGGTGCCACATCTGGAAAAGCACCCTGAGGCTGAGAGCAACTGCTGGCCAGGTCTGATTTTGAGACTCCAACCTTTCACTTCTGCAAATCTGCTTTCTGAGAATGCCTAATGTGAAGAGAGTGAGAAATTGTGCTGCCTGTGCTGGAGAACAGAGCTCACAGCTCTCCTGCCAGCTGACATCCAGAAAATGCAAGTGGTGCATTGCCTTTGTGAATGCCATGTAATTGACTCCACTGTTACATTACCTGCGGGTCGTAGCTGATGGGTGAGCTAACACCTGGTACCATGTTGGTGCCCAGGATTTCACGAGCACATTGAATAATCTCATTTGATTTCATGAGGCATATGCGAGGTTTCAGCACATGAACAAATGCAGCTTTTCTTGTCAAGGTGACAGTTTTCTCTCTGCTTTCCTCCAAGTCTCTTGAAGTACTGCCTAGGTGCTGTTCTGAAGAATTTGTGGCTAGACCTCTATTGCAGATAAACTCTGATAGCTTTCTTTCTAATGGGTAATTTTCTTCCAGGGAAGGGTAGAAAATGTGGCCCACCTCCAGATATTGAAAACGGAGACATCCTTTCCTTCCCATTGCCAGAATATGACCAAGGTGAAACTGTGAAATACAAGTGTGCAAGTTTCCACATCCTGAAAGGACCTGAGCAAATCACTTGTACTGATGGGCAGTGGACAAATCCCCCAGTGTGCTTGGGTAGGTGGAAGCTCGTGCTGCGTGGCCAAGAGCTGTGTGAGCTGCTCGTTGTCTTTTTCTCAAGCCCTGCGGGCGCTTCACTTGTGAAGCAGCACTTGTGCTGGGGCTGCGACGCTGACAGGGCAGAACAGCAGCTGGTGCTTCTCCTGTGCAGAAGGAATTTCCTCTGGAGGTCAGCTCGTGTAGCCGCCTCTGCTGCCTGCTGTCCCTCCCTGCCCCCAGTCACCAACAGATCCAGGAGGAGGGGAGTTTGGCTGAGCCGCTTCTTTGGGGCCGCTCCACCGGTGTGGCGTGCTCCTGAGCTGGGGACGCTGCTACGGTCCGCAGGCTGTGAGGAGGGAGGGTGGGTTGGTGTGAGTGCAAGGAAATCCAGGGCCACGAGGAAATGAATTTGAGAAGTGCTGGGACGAGGGCAAGGAGAGAGCCCAAAAAAGACACAGGGAAGTTCATTGCTGCCTGCTGAGTGCCCCCACCCCAGGCTGTGCTTCCCCCTTGTCCTGTGAGACTGTCAGAGGGCAAAGGCCTCTCCGCAGCGGTGTGCAGCCCGCATCTCAGCCGTCATCTTTTTTCCCTTTTCTTTTGTTGAGAATGTCTTTCCTGTTGGAAAACTCAGAGGGTGAAAGCACATTGCTGGAAGAGGTTTGTGATGTGAAGAACATCTGTAGGCCTTGGGAGGGTGTGTGGGTGTGTGGTTTGAAATGTATATGTTGTGCATCTGTGTGAACTGATCACATCCTTCTCTTGCCTTTTCCAAGCGGCTTGTACTGTCTCTGAAGAAGATATGGACAGAAACAATATTGAGCTGAGATGGAGAGGAGGAAGAAAGCTGTACTCGACATCAGGAGATTTTGTTGAATTTGACTGTAAAATAGGATATGTGCAGGACCCAGCATCTTCCCCATTCAGAGTGCAGTGTATGGACGGGACATTAGAATACCCACGGTGCAAGCCAGGAAGTAAGTCACCTCCACTCTGGCACTGCTTGACCGCTGCCTTTTTGCAGTTTTAGTGCAGAAGCTGAGAGGAAAGCCCATAGCAAGTGTACCTGGGGAAGTAATAGCGGAGCACCAAGGTGTGAGAGCACCCTGCAAAGCTGCAGGCTATGAGGGGAGGTGCCCCCAAGAAGCCGCCGACTGGCGTACGTGAGCTGGAAAGGCTCCTGGGGAACGGGCTCCCTGGGGCTCATGAGGGTTACTGGTGCTGGGCCTGCCCGGCCGCTTCCAGGCAGGACAGAAGGGCTGGTAAGTTCCCTGCAAGTGGCTTCCCTGCAATTGGAAGGTGCCATTTCCCTGACTGTGGCAGGGCTGAAGAGCAGGAAACCATTTCCTTGCAGGCTCTCCCAAGCCTGCCTGTGTAGGCAGGGCTTTGTCCCAGCAAGCTTCTCTCCTGCTTCCCTCTTGCAGCCACAGCTGCGCCCCCTTTGCACCTGTGGCCTTCCCAGCTCCTCTCTGGTTGTGCTGTGCTCTGGTGTGTGTGGAGGCAGGGGGTCAATGCCCATTGCAGGCCTTCATGGCTTCTGCAGCAGGAAACCTGTGCTTGCCTCCTCCTACAATTTCCCCAAGCCCCGATAACTGCGACATTGCTGAAGGGTAGGAAATGGGCTTTTGCCTTTCATCATCGGCACTGTGCATTGATACAGGAGGGGACAGATGCGGCGGGGATGCAGCACAGGAGAATAAGTAGTTTCAGGCACTCAGCTGGTACCAACAGCGTCAGAGGATCAGTTGACAATACGAGGTCTACATGCAAATTATGGAAGTACCTTTTGTTGTGGTCGTGGCTGTTCTTTTCTTTTTCTATTTTTTCTCTTATTTTTTTTTTTCTTCCCAAGGGAACTGTAGATTGAGTGAGACAGAAATGAAGAGGAACAATATTAAACTAAGACAGTCAAGGAGAAGATCTAACAGATATCGCTCTAAGGAGACTATTTCGTTTACATGCCCTTTTTCCTACCGGGAAGTCTCAAACCCAGAGGATTTTGAGGCACAGTGCAAGGATGGAGTCATTAACTACTCCCGATGTGAACATAAGTGCTGTGTGTGGAGGGCACAGTGCTCTGTAGAATTGTGGACAAGAAGGGAGGGTCAGCTTTAGGGGCCTTCACTTAACCCTCTACCAGTTTGTGTCTGTCGTGGGGCTGCTCCTGTTCCAAGGGGTCCGGGGAATCAAATTGAAGCAATGGGAATGCTAGGCAACTTTGCTATCTGCTGCTCTCAAGAAACATGGCTGTGTGCCAGCCTTGGTGTTCATTCCTTTTCCACTTTTTCTCTTTACATTCCAGGGTATTTTGGATAAATGGAAGGGGCATGAAGGAGCCCAGCTGGAGAAATGAAAGATCCTTTGACCAACCCAGTGATTTGAGCTCAACTTTCCCTGGAGTTTGCTGTTTCATTGTGCTTTGTTTGCAGCTTAGCCAATGTTCTGTGTTGGAATTTGCTTTTTTTTTTTCCCTTTGAATTGTTGTATGATTGTTTTTACACTTAACCATTTTTGTAAAGGTATTTGCATTTTATCCATTCAAATGACTGTACTTCCTTCTTACTTTTGTTCTGTATCGATCTCACTGTTGTTTTGTTAACATTTGCATCCTGAAGTAGGCTGGCTTTGGTGGCATACTGAGACGTGAATTAAAGCATGCAGCTAATTTGCTCATCAGCAAGTAGGGTGTGTGTGGTCTTCTCTGCTCCTAGCTTCTTCTCCATGTGCTTGCCTGGAATTCAGTCTGGGGTCATGGCAGAGATGAGTGTCCTGACAGCCTCGTCATGATGTGAAGGTGAGTGGTCTCCTTTAAACAACTCAGGGAAGTCTGTGGATCATAGGCCCTTATTCTTATGCATGGCTTGAGCCTCTGTGATAATTGGTGGGAGGAGGTATCAAGAGTAGACATAGGTGAGGAGTGTAGAGGGAATAGAAATACATACACTTATATACGCTTTTTTTTTGATTTTTTTCACCAAAGTCTATTGCATAAGCTTCATTTTATGAGTAGCTGAGTCTATTGCACATGCTTCATATAGCAGTAGCTGAGTGAATGATTGTTGTCTTCTGTGACTGTAAACTACACTTATAAGTCTGTCCTGTATATGTAATTTATTTTCACGTTTTAGCGTTTACCTTCAGTCATTTCGTACCCCTTCTGTTGATAATCTCTGAACATGCAGATTCAAGAGTATTTTGATCCTTTGTTTGATAATTCACTGAGGTTTATTCTGAACTCCATATGGGTTTAACATTTCAAGCAACAAATAAAGACAATCTCAGCACAGAAAAGCAACCAATCCGTATTGACTGTAAACCAGCAGGAGTCGAGACTGGACATAGGTGAGGAGTGTAGAAGGAACAGAAATAGTCTGAAAATCAGTAAGCTAAATCTAGAGTATCTGAAACTGAAACTTCTAAAAAGAAGTTCACTTACATACACTTTTTTGGTATGAAAATTTTAGACCAAAGTCTGTTGCTATGCTGATGCTTTCAACAGTGTTGATATTATTTTAAAGATCTAATTGCATCTTTCCCTTCCTTGTATTAGAAATACAGCAGAGCTGTACCCCTCCACCAGTGATTAAAAACGGTGTTCTTCTTAGCCCTCTCTTGGCTAGCTACAGAAATGGTTCTTCAGTAGAATATGGTTGCCAGCTTTACCATTTTTTGGATGGACCTAGCACTGTTTACTGCAAACAAGGAAACTGGACAGAACAACCGACTTGCTTGGGTAAGGTTTGTAAGGAAAACCAAAAAGTGACATGTAATGTAGAAAGGAAAAGCTGGAAAGGACCTCTAGATAATCTTTTAATGACTCCCTTTTCTCTTTCATTTGAGCTAACAGATTTCAGAAACATGAGGCTGAACCATTATCAACTACACCTAGCCCACCGCTGCTAAGTGTCTTCTGGCCTGTTCTTAGTTCCTCTGTTTTCCTGAGTGAAGAGTTCTAGAACTTAGCTAGCCCCATTATTTTGGAAGGTTTTCCAATTTCTTTATCTCCCACGTCTCCCATTCAGTGGATTTCTTCCTGTCTTTCGAAAGATGTGTAGAAGAAATGACTGCAGTCATTGCCTAGATAGTTTTTTGGTTAGGGTTAGTGAGGAACGTGACTTGGACTTTCATTTTTAAACTTCCAGCCTTTGTTTTTGTTGTGTCCTTGTATCCACCACTTAATTCTGGACTTCCTGATTTTTCCATGTTGCTCTTATGTATGCTGCTCGAAACAACGTATAGAACTCCCACTAGGAGTTTACAAATGTAGGCAGGAATACTACTTCTGACGACTTACAAGAGTTCTTTGTTTATCCTTCCTTCCTTCCTGTAATGAAGTGATTCCTACACCACACATCCACTTGCCCGGCATCCTTTGCTGAATGTATTCACTTTAAGTTTTTAATCTACAGTGAAAATGCAAATAAATAACTGATTCTGTTTAAATTATTTATTTCTAAGTGAATAAAACATACTTACTCAGGATTGAAAGGCCCAGGTCAGCGTTCTTGGATCTCAATGATCATATTTAACAAATTCTGTGAAATAATGAAAACTCATCAGCTATGAATATTGTGTATGTTCTAAGCATCCCGTTAACTGCATTATCCTATCCGTGTCTTCTGAGATTTCTTTTCAGTCCCCACCCAATCAGTTTGGAAATAGCCTGTACTGTAGGTAGTTTGGGGAAATATCCATGCCAATATTTTGTTACAGTGCTGTTGTTAGAATGTGCGATAGGTAATTTCTCCTTGCCTTTCCTTCAGAAAATCATTAATAGGGGCCTCTGTCAAGCACTGATTCTCTTGAGACTTGCAGAAATTTATTTTTTCAACTGCCCCTTTGTCAGGCTTTATTAAAGTGGAGCAGTGGATCCAAAAGTTAGAGGTTAATTGTCGGACAGAAAGCTAGGTTACCCAATTTGATCCTGGCACTAAGAAGTCTGTCAGAAAGCAACCAAAACGATACTGACCTTGAAGAGCCTGAAAAAGCCTAAAGAAAACCACAAAATCCTGGAGGAAAAAAAAAAAAAAGGGAAGATTTCTAAATACTTTATACAGTGATGAAACACAGGGGAAAAGAAAAAAAAGGCAAACAAAGAATTGTGAAAACACTTCTTTAGGTTAATAGCTTAAATTTCCTGTGTATTAGCTCCTACTGTCCCAGAAGGGCTTGCCAAGTGTGACAGGTTGGTTTGGATGGATTAATATTCCAGAAATATTTCATAAACTTTTCAAGTTACAGTAAACAAGTTTTGTTCTTCTTCAGTGGTATACCCAGGCTGCTGTATGTTTGCAAATATTTGTAGAAACCCGATTGTATCTGAAGTGTGTTTTCTGAGCTTATTATTTTTGAATGTTCTTTCTGTTACTTCAGCCTATTTCTTTGCTTTGGCTTTCTTTTTAAATGTGTTTTTAGTTCTATTTCTTGCAAGATTCCAAAACACTTTATAATTACTGGTTTAGATATCTCTTTCTCAATTCCTGCAAAAGGCAGTTAAGAAATCACTTCATAAAATCACAGAATATCCGAGTTGGAGGGGACCCACAAGGATCATCAAGTCCAACTCCTGGGTCCCCAAAGGACCGTCCAGAAAAATCAGATCATGTATCTGGGAGCATTGACCAAACTTGATTGCTTTTATTGAACTATGCTTTTATTTCCCAGATCCATGCATTCTTAATGTAACTGCTATAAACAGTAACAACATAGAGTTAAAATGGAGACAGGAAGAACTGATGTTCCTACATGGTGACCTCATAGAGTTTGAATGTAAAGAGGGGTATGATTTTCCCCAGACTACCCTTCCATCTCCTGGGAGGACGCAGTGTAACCATGGGAGACTGAAATACCCAAAATGTGTCGTTAAAGGTAAAGCAATATTTTTTTGCTCGTCCTTTTGAGTTCATCGGTGTCAGACTATTTAGAAACATTTGCTCCAGCAGTGGAGGCCTAGAATGTATTCTCAATAACAATAAAAGTTTAGTATCCGACAATACAGGTACGCACAGATATCCCTAAACAATACAGGTACATTGATAAGTATATCTGAGCATAGCAAAACCAATACAACTTCCTTGGATGGGAAGGCCGTAGAAGGGAGGAAGGAGCTGTTCTCCAAGCACAGGGAACTCAAAGCTCTGTAGAAAGACAGCTGTAAACAATGAAATGCGCACAAGGGGTTTCTTGTGGTTAGAATTAGACGGGAGGTTGCCCTCTGATTTGAGACATAATGCAGCAGTAATGAGCGTACGCTGAGAGCTGATAGTTATCTAGTGTTGGCAGTTTAAAGCTGCTGATTGGTAAGTTTCTTATGTTGAATGTTTCACAAAGATTTTTGATGTTATTCCAGCTCCTATGGAAAAATGTGACTCTCCACCTTCTATTGCAAATGGAGCTCTTACTCTCCCACCCCTGACCCAGTATGAGAGTGGTTCTTCAGTTCAGTATAGTTGCTATGACTATCATTTCTTGCAAGGATCTGAGAGAATCTACTGTTCTGCAGGCCAGTGGACTTCACCACCAGTTTGTATAGGTAGGCACGAGAAGATGCATAAGCTTTTATTTCTCCTATTGAGATGCTTTGCATTTGTAAATTGAGTATTGTCAGCTGGAACATTAAGATCTTAACTTCTTTTTTTTTTTTTTATTTAGAGATGACAGCTTTACCAGATGCAAGAGTAAGAGTTTGGCTATTGTATTAGATAAGTCTGACATGCCTGCAGTGTCCAAAAATACAGTGATGTCACGTACAATACATAAAGAGAATGGGGAATAATAACCTGCATTCTCAGTGTCAATTCCAGTCACAATGACATGATTTCAAAAATAATCAATTTATTAACACTGACTATGTCTCTATTTTTCAGAGCCATGCACTTTGTCAAAAAATGAAATGGAGAAAAATAACGTGTTGCTGGAAGGGTTTTATGAGAACCAGGTTTACTTTTACCATGGGGATTATGTTGGATTTTACTGCAAACAGAACCATTTTGGAGAAGAATCTGGTACAACTTTATTTCAAGTGCAGTGTAAGAGAGGACAGCTAGCGTATCCAAGATGTGTCGAAAGAGGAAAATAAGTGTGAACCTCAGGAAGGTTCATAGGAAAGGTATGTTGTTTATCTGGTATTAAAAGGTGCATTAATACTGTTTCATATTTCAAGATGACTGCAGTTGACTTTCAGAAATGGGTGTTCAGTGGCATAGTTGAACCTGAGCCAAGGTGGGGGGGAAGTGGTATGTGGCACGAGGACTGGGAAATCAGCAAAACAATGCAATGTTGACACACCATGTGTGGAAATTTTAGGAAGTAGTAGTTCTTTGAGGCTTATAATGCTAAACTTGAGAACGCATCACAATCTGGAGAACTTGAGCAAAGCACCATTACAAGAACATGCTGAACAAGTAGTGTCCTGTGTTGTAAGGATCTTGGTGGTTTTGACATGATTGCATTTATGACACCAGAATATACCTAAATTGAGAGATAATTTTGTGCCCTTCAAACTGTAATTTAACAGTGAGAGAGGAGAAGCCCATTACTCTTGTACAACTCAACAGCACCCATGTCTTCTTCCTTAGGTAAGAAGTCTCCAAAGAACGTGGCTCAAGGGACAAGAAAGGGAGAAAGCATTTTAAGAGAATGTGTGTAAGGGATGAAAACATTTAAAATACAGAAATATGTGAGTTCCGCTCAGTAGTTAATTATTAATCTTAAATAAAAAGTCAAGCAAACAGCTTTATTTGCTATTTGAGAACATTTCAACTATTCAAATGATCCGCTGTAACTACTTTGTAGGATTCCTTTGAAACTTGCACGCTTGTACTCTTGGGGCTCTGGCCTGTGAGAATGTGGCATGGCTGAAGATCCAAGGAAAATTCAGGAATACAGAAAATGCTTGCCTCACGTCAATTTTGTAAAATAAACACAGAAATGCACAGTGTTCTCCTATCACTCTGTGTGTCTGAGAAGAGTCTGTCTCCCTTTCTCTGTACTTTCCCAACAGGAAGCCAAAAACAGAAGGAAGGTCTCCTCCCAGCTTTGTCATCCTAAACATTCAGCAAAGAAAGGGGGGGTTGGTTTGTTTGTGAAAGGCATGATAAGAATAACTATTTTGTGTTTCTGTTAGTGCCTTTCCTCACATAGCAGAGCCTTCTAATAGCATCAGAATAGCCATATATCTCAGTTCTGTTGTTTCATGGCAAAAGTGCTAGTTTGGGAGCAGGCAGATGATATGATAATGCTTCTTCATCGAGTTTGGCATGTGCAAATGTTTTCAAGATTGGTCTTGTATTTGTTAGCCTTTCTGCTTACGTAATAACCTTGCGTTTATGCAAGATTTCTGCCAACTTCAGCAAAAAGCCATTCAGATGTATTTATAGACTGTAATTTCTGTATTCCGGTTAAGTTCTTGCCTCCTTCTTTGAGGAACTCGGAACGAAGCACGTGAATATTTGGGAAATCTAAGAAGACCCTTCTTTTTAAAGAGCAGACCTAATGGAAAAGGAGGGAAAAGGATTCAAGTCTTTCTCTGGAATATTTACTGAGAGTAGCATTCGGAGCGATTTCCCATGTTTGAATAGATGGTGATTTGCTTTCTGAAGTCATGATACAGAATTGCTGGATTTTAAAAGTCAGTCAGTTCTCATGGGCCTTGGATGATTACAGGATAGTAATTTCCGTGGGTTGGACAGAGCAGGAGGATAGTAATTTCTACTGTGACCTTTCTGTTCTACAGCACATACAGATCTAAGACCCCGCTCCACTGATCCAATGTTAAAGCGACACCTTGGCCCCAGGAGAACAGCCGCTCCAGCCCATGGTCAGGTGCTGGATTCTGGCTGCCCCTGCACGTAGTGGGCTCAGACTCCTCCACAGTGTTGGACATCTGTACATGGAGTTCCTCTTCCTCTGTCCTGTTGTTTCCACTATAGGCTGTCAGCATAAGCTGCTAGAGACCTTTCTAATCACATGGACCCTAACCACTTGGTTTTATCTGTATGTGAGTCCAGATAAGGATTGTCACCAGAATCTCTACAACCCTCTGGTCTCCCCACCCCAGTGTTTTACAGAAATTGTGAAGTTGGCAGCTGGCAAAAGAGCAAATTTGTCCACTGCAGCCTTGCTACCCAGCTTGTAGCAGGTTCGTCTTCTCAGAGCTGGGTAAATACAGCCATGTTCTCTCTTACCTGAGCCATACTTTCAGGTAGTCTTCAGCCCGTGGCATCAGTGCAGCAGGCTGCTCTTGCTGAGCATCCTCCTGTACTGGGTCAAAGCCAAAGTGATCAAACACATCCTTTTCTAGGAATAGTCGTCTTCTACTTGGGTGTGGAGATCAGATCTTTTAAAATCTGCCTGTATTTTCTCAGGCAAAAATAAGAAAGCATGATCTTGCACAGGCAGAACGCTTGTGCTTTTCTTGCTTTGTATAAATAAGCCTACCTACATGCCTTTTAATGAAAATTATGCAAGCATATTAGAGCTGACTGGAAATGGCTGCTGGATCAACAGTTGCTGTTTTAGGAAGATAATTCAGTGTTTTCCAGGAACCGAGTTACAAATGATGCCTGAAGTTAATGATCTATTCACTGGCAGGAATGGTGGCAGATAATAGAGCACAGACAGGAGTGGCGTGTTCTCCTGGGCTGGGACCATGGTGTCAGTTTAAAGCGGACCAGAGGAGCAGGGCCTTTTGGTGCTATACTAAACACAAAAGCTCCTGAGTGGAGAGCCTGATCTTTCTGAAGCACAGGAGGATTAGAAGGTGAGGAAGTGAGACAGAGAGATGGCCCACAGTGATATCTGAAAAGCTTTGTCATATACTGTTTGTGGGGTTCTTTGCTTCATATGGCCTTTTGCAAGGGCAGCTGGGATGGGGCTTTGAGCAATCTGGTCTGCTGGGAGGTGTCCCTGCCCATGGCAGGGGGTTGGAACTGGATGATCTTTAAGGTCGCTTCCAACCCAAACCATTCTATGGTATTGCGAAACTGCCAGGACTCCATAAACAACAGTGCTTAGGGTCGTGTTGGGCTAGTAATACAAGTATTAGACTAGTATTAACGTAGTAAGCGTTAGTGTTTTCGTTAGGCTGTTAAGGTTTCAATAAGGCTGTTGATAAATTCTTGGCTCCACATATAAGGTAATTTTTGCCCGTAAAAAAAAATTTATGTTATGACACTGGAAAAACGAGATGTGTGCTATATTGTCTTTTCTAAACACACCGTGAGTCTTTGCTGATGGGTTTCATAAGTGTGCTGTGTCAAGTTCAGTCTGAAAGGTTTTGTGAAAAATTACTGAAGAATTTTTGCAACAATTGCTTGCTTTATATCAGTGCGGCATGACTACTGTGTCGCAAGAAAATTAGGGGAGGAGTTTGCAAGGGCAACCCTCGGAAAGGTGGGAGTTGAATACAAGTATATGCAATTTGGAGTAGAGAAAACAGCAAGTCTTCTGCAGAGGACATCTTTAATTTCTAAAGCTTGGAAATGACACTGCTGAGCCTCACCACAGGGTTTCTGCTGTGGATGTGTTGTGCTATACATAAAGGTAAGTCATTAAATGGAAATCCATGCTTTTAACTGATGTGTAGTGACCGGTGACAATCAAGAATAAGGAACTGAAAAATAAATTATCTGCCACTTTTAATAGAACCTGTTTCAGAAGTTCTGAATGAGAATTATATTTTAGAACGGTGTATTTGAGAATATTTGCTTTTTTTTTTTGTCTGAGTTCGCTTCTTTGCTTTGTGCCTGAACTTAATGCCTCACATAACGAACCTGCCTTATTACAAGACATAACTCCCTCAACATACATACATATAAATTTCTTTGTATTTCAATTTAGCCGCTGTTATTTTGAATACAGGCTATTAAAATGCAGAATTCTGATTTGATTTTAAAATATTATACAACTCTTAGGGTATTTTGTCATTTCAGTAAGTTCTGTGACGAATGCAGCCTGAAGAAGGTCTTCACTGAATATGTACCTTTACTAAAATGACTGGTTTTAAACTCTATAATTGATCCATTTTATACTATTCAGCATATCAATACTCTTCTCCCTCCACACAGGCACATCTTAGAAGTGCTTTCCATGCGCATACCTTATACCTTGAAAGAACGATCCAAGTTCTTTCATTTCAAAGGGACGGAACTAATTTTGGTAATTTGAGACAAACTGCTTTAATCAAAGAATTAAAGAAAATAGAGCATCATGGCTGTAAGTGTAAAACACTAGTTTAGTATAACACTGGAAAACAAGAGCCGTTCTCTGAGAAATTCAGAAGTTTATTCATCTTTTCAATTCAAGTGTTTTTAGTTTAGTAACTGCCTCTTATGTGGAGACTGTGAAAATAGTACAGAAGCACACAATTTCTTAGAGCAAAGAGATTTATTAGTACAGTCTATTCCCAAAGGCAGGGATGTAGGTTATCTGCATATTATTCAACTCCTGTGTAGCACCATTCTTTGGAGATCTCATTACTCTGCAGTATCTACCAAATGAAAAGAATTTTTCTATATTTTCTGCTGGAACAGCATGCGAACACCCACTTGTCATTCATTTTGAAGAACTTGGTGGTAGGAATAAATCAGGATACAAACAACAACGTGCAGCCAAATAACAGAAACCTGTGCACAGCTTCTGCAGGAGCAGCGTGTGAAGACCCACCTCTCATTGAGTTTGGCAAAATCGTTAGTGGCGTTAAATCAGGATATGAGGAAAATGACAGAGTGCAATACACATGCAATCCTGGGTACGCTTTATCAGGATCAGAATGGATAACATGCCATGGAAAAGTCTGGATGCCTGGGCCACCTCAGTGTTTGGGTAAGGGTAACTTTTTTTGCTGTTTGACTTGGCAACGGTGGACATTTCTCATTCTCTTGCACCATGTACCATTACAAAACAGCAACTGGGAGCCAGAATGTACTACCCCAAAGGCTGTTCTGCTGCCATTGCTGTTCACACCTCATTGTTTTCTCCACGGAGAACTGTAGTAGCTGTGACCCATGTGAGATGCATGAACCCTGCAGAATGAGTGCTGTGGCTCTGGTGCCAGCAGAAATCACAAGGGTGATGACAGTAAAGACAGGCACCCTGCAGGGAAAGTCCTTTTCCATAACCTCTGAGAACAGTGGATAAGTTGGAAGGTTTGAACAAAAAATCAAGGTCTGTAACTGCCACGGTCTTGCACAGTCCTGTGGGGAAAGCCTTGTTGAGCCACCTCTGCACAAGCAGAACCCCTTGGGAGGACGTGCTATGCCTGTGGAAAGGAAGGCTGACAGCTTTTTGTTCTTCATCTCCTGCACCTCTGGCTGAGGCATCCTTTGCCTAGACAGGGTGGAAGGTTAGAAGGGGGGCTCTGGATTTCCTAACTCCTCCTGAGTGGTAGCTCCCTTGTCCTGCTGCAGTCCATGACCCTGTTTTGAGTTACATTGAACGTCTGTGGTAAACGGACAGCAGGAAGAGTCCTGCAGGTGCTCCCGTTTTCACCCATCTGTTTTAGGATGCTTCTTCTTGGAGTCTTACTTTTTTGGACCCTGCAGTAGTCTTCTGCATGTCAAAAGAAATAACCCTTTCATCTCACTTGGTCTATGTATTTTATCTAGTGGCTACATGGTTAAATTCCCTAGGACAGTAGTATATGCTGATGATATAAAAGGCATCTTTTTGGTGGGAAAATTCCACTCATTCTAGGTGTATCACATTACCAAAAGTTTCAACTTTGCATATCTTTTCAGAAATACCATGTGGAAGGATTCCAGCAGTTGCCAATGCTGCATTTGAAGGCAGGAGCAAGGAGAAGTATGAGCCTGGTGAAACAATTCGCTACCAGTGTCATGAAGGATTTCAGGTCACTGGTCCCCCTGAAATTTTTTGCAGAAGGGGAAATTGGTCAACACCACCATTTTGTGAAGGTATAGGTTGTACTTCTAAGTAGTCTATGACCCTTCTTAGTCTTTCAGGAACACTAATTAATATAACGCCAACCCATACATGCAAGTGAGTCAGACCAGTAGAGCTGATCATTGAGTTGCTTTTAATAGACTGCTACAACACCTATTTTTCTGGTCCCTGAGAAGCAACAAGCAGGACTGATCAGCAAAGAAATCTTTTCCCCTTCTGGTCTGAAGCCGGTAGCCACAGCTTCGCTCACTGCTTAGATCAAGCAGTCGGAGGGTTATGGAGAAAAGGGTGTTGGCTGCAAAGAGTGACATAGCTGGTAGCGTTACATATCTTGATTTCGTATCACTAGAAATTTCAGTCTATGCAAGTTACCTTCAAATAGTAAATAAACCACTTTGTTCTCCAGCGCTTTGGCACACAATGCTGTATGGCATCAGTCTGCACATTCGGCTGGTCTCTGCAACTCCTTTCCTCTTTTTAAGTCACTTTAGGCAAAAAAAATAATTGCCTGGTGAAGCGTTGCAGAATGAAAACCATAGTAACTTCCTTTCCTACTTGTAGAAAAGGACCTACCTTACACAAATCGTCTGTCCTCATCAGGAACAATGGTGCTTGTGAATGCGCTATTCTGTGATAGCCATACTACTGTCCTACTATTCTTAAACGCACCTCTCTTTTCAGATGTTAGCTGTGGAGCCCCACCTGAAATTCCCAATGCTCATATTACCAGCACTCAACAGCAGAGGTATCTGCCTGGTGCCAAAGTGCATTATGAATGTGTAAGCAATTCTCAAATTATGGGTGTAAATTATGTCATTTGTTCAGATGGACACTGGACAAAAGTGCCAAGTTGCAGAGGTAGGAATTTGTGCTTTCATTCTGGCTGTTAGCTTCGTGTGGGGACAGTTTGGATTACCTAAATACTAGACAGACTTTACTTTTTTTAGTTTTGTTTTCTTTGTGTACTGCAACATTGTACCTACTACTGCTTCCTTGCACAGAACTTTAATTTAGCTTAATGCTTCTAGAAATACTATGGATATTTTCATCAACAGCAAAAATATCTTGAAGAAAAAAGGCGTAGAATGTGCTGACTTGTTATTCTTCTCTGTGATACGAGTAATTTCCAGACTACACCCTTTTACTGACCTTCAGCAGAAAGATGTGTAAGGGCTCCTCTGTTGTGTTCAGCCCTGTCAGAGAGTATCAGAATGGCAGAAATACTAGAGGAGAGAAACAGGTGTTCTTCTCTGAGGCTCCACTATGACAGAGATCCCAGCAGAGCCTCAGGAACTAAAACATGCAGGTCGGCTAGGGTCTGCAATGACAAGAATGTTCCTCTGAAGAGGAGCTGTGCTGTCCTCCTATTCCCTGCCCAAATCTGTGGCTGGAGGCTGAACAAGTGCAATTTGGCATTCATACGCCTCCATGGAGTCAACTTTACTTACCTGTCCATGAGCACAGCAGGCTGATAACTTCTTCCAGAGCTCTACATTCAGCAGAGAGCCAGCTTGGCTGCTACATCTGTGATTTTCAGAAGCGCTCAGGTTCTCATCAGAGGGCCATGGCCTTGCAAGGAGGCTTTTTGTGGCAAACGGTGTAGCTACAGAAATGTTGGCTTTTTCTAGAAGCTCTGACTGTCCCTGTCATCTCCTGAGAATGTGGAAGGTGTTCTGCTGCCATTGTCATGTTAATTCACATTCCTGGGGTTCACAGTGTTTAGAAACACTCATGGCCAAGGAAAAAAGAGGAGGGGAAAATAATCAAGTCATGTTGGTAAGGCAATATTGTCTCTTGCGCTTAAGAACATCATCTGGGCAGTAACAAGATGATTCTCTTAATGTAGTTTGTATAGGAGAACACGTGAGGGCGTACAAATTGAGTGCAGAAATGTCTCTTTTCAGATGTGACGTGTGAACCTCCTCCAGAAATTGCTGGTGGAAAAGTTCAAGGTGTTAAAAAGCCAAGGTATTTGCCTGGGGAGACAGCTCACTATCAGTGCTGGCAAGGTTTTCTGATGACGGGGGCTTCCACCGTAACATGTCAGAATGGGACCTGGACAGAGCTGCCCCAGTGCAAAGGTGAGTTCTCTCTCCCTCCATGCAGTAGACTGTCAGTGAAGATTGCCCTGAACTAGCTCAGTGGCATTTAGGTCTCCAAATTTCAGTCTCAGGACTGTGAGCAAGTGCAACAGTATCTGTCAGACTCAGGAAAAAGGGATTTTCCCTGGTATCTCTCCATTTGTGGTGGCAGGATGTGTTTAATGGAAGTCTACCAGGTGAGTAACCTGGATGGCTTCACTCAAGGAGTGCCACATCTGGAAAAGCACCCTGAGGCTGAGAGCAACTGCTGGCCAGGTCTGATTTTGAGACTCCAACCTTTCACTTCTGCAAATCTGCTTTCTGAGAATGCCTAATGTGAAGAGAGTGAGAAATCGTGCTGCGTGTGCTGGAGAACAGAGCTCACAGCTCTCCTGCCAGCTCACATCCAGAAAATGCAAGTGGTGCATTGCCTTTGTGAATGCCATGTAATTGACTCCACTGTTACATTACCTGCGGGTCGTAGCTGATGGGTGAGCTAACACCTGGTACCATGTTGGTGCCCAGGATTTCACGAGCACATTGAATAATCTCATTTGATTTCATGAGGCATATGCGAGGTTTCAGCACATGAACCAATGCAGTGTCATTTGACTGGGACACTGCCCAGCTGGCAGCTGAACGGGGTGCAGAAGTACCAGATGAATTAAGACCGGGGTCCATATTGTTGCTGAGCATAATGCCAAGTGCAAACAGCAGCATTACTGATGCCGATGACCCAGTGCAGGATCTTCTCAAAGCAACGCCCATTAGAAGGCCAGGCTTCACAGCAGGGTGTTGCTTCAACAGGTATAAAAATCCAAGAAGCTGCAGGGCCCGACTTTCAAAAGTAAGAAATCAGGCATAATGCATTCGTGGTGGCTTGCGTAGACTCCCCAGTGGCTGTAAGTGGTCCACAGAGACAAAAAGCTATCTCACTAGGAACTGAAATGGTGCAGCCCAGTGTCATTTTATCTGGTTTGCAAACTGATCCACTCTTGTCCGTGTTCAGGCAGCACAGGGAGCGGGGGCGAGTCAGGCTCTTCTGCAGAAAGAGCTGTGCCAAACACACTACGCCGTTACGTAGGCCCAGTGCAAGTCCTGCAGAAAGATGCAAACACTCCAGCAAGGACAAATGAATTAACTGGTAGTTTTGAATCCTGGCAGCAGAGGAATGAGAAGCTTGCTCTTGTCCATTTGCCACGCATTTGGTGTCAAGGTGACAGTTTTCTCTCTGCTTTCCTCCAAGTCTCTCGAAGTACTGCCTACATGGTCTTCTGAAGAATTTGTGGCTAGGCCTCTGTTGCAGCTAAACTCTGATAGCTTTCTTTTTAACGGGTAATGTTCTTCCAGGGGAAGGTAGAAAATGTGGCCCACCTCCAGATATTGAAAATGGAGACATCCTTTCCTTCCAGTTGAAACAATACCCCCAAGGTGCAACTCTGAAATACAAGTGTGCAAGATTCTACATCCTGAAAGGACCTGAGCAAATCACTTGTACTGACGGGCAGTGGACAAATCCCCCAGTGTGCTTGGGTAGGTGGAAGCTCGTGCTGCGTGGCCAAGAGCTGTGTGAGCTGCTCGTTGTCTTTTTCTCAGGCCCTGCGGGCGCTTCACTTGTGAAGCAGCACTTGTGCTGGGGCTGCGATGCTGACAGGGCAGAACAGCAGCTGGTGCTTCTCCAGTGCAGAAGGAATTTCCTCTGGAGGTCAGCTCGTGTAGCCGCCTCTGCTGCCTGCTGTCCCTCCCTGTCCCCAGTCACCAACAGATCCAGGAGGAGGGGAGTTTGGCTGAGCCGCTTCTTTGGGGCCGCTCCACCGGTGTGGCGTGCTCCTGAGCTGGGGACGCTGCTATGGTCCGCAGGCTGTGAGGAGGGAGGGTGGGTTGGTGTGAGTGCAAGGAAATCCAGGGCCACGAGGAAATGAATTTGAGAAGTGCTGGGACGAGGGCAAGGAGAGAGCCCAAAAAAGACACAGGGAAGTTCATTGCTGCCTGCTGAGTGCCCCCACCCCAGGCTGTGCTTCCCCCTTGTCCTGTGAGACTGTCAGAGGGCAAAGGCCTCTCCGCAGCGGTGTGCAGCCCGCATCTCAGCCGTCATCTTTTTTCCCTTTTCTTTTGTTGAGAATGTCTTTCCTGTTGGAAAACTCAGAGGGTGAAAGCACATTGCTGGAAGAGGTTTGTGATGTGAAGAACATCTGTAGGCCTTGGGAGGGTGTGTGGGTGTGTGGTTTGAAATGTATATGTTGTGCATCTGTGTGAACTGATCACATCCTTCTCTTGCCTTTTCCAAGCGGCTTGTACTGTCTCTGAAGAAGATATGGACAGAAACAATATTGAGCTGAGATGGACTGGAGGAAGAAAGCTGTACTCGACATCAGGAGATTTTGTTGAATTTGACTGTAAAATAGGATATGTGCAGGACCCAGCATCTTCCCCATTCAGAGTGCAGTGTATGGACGGGACATTAGAATACCCACGGTGCAAGCAAGAAAGTAAGTCACCTCCACTCTGGCACTGCTTGACCGCTGCCTTTTTGCAGTTTTAGTGCAGAAGCTGAGAGGAAAGCCCATAGCAAGTGTACCTGGGGAAGTAATAGCGGAGCACCAAGGTGTGAGAGCACCCTGCAAAGCTGCAGGCTATGAGGGGAGGTGCCCCCAAGAAGCCGCCGACTGGCGTACGTGAGCTGGAAAGGCTCCTGGGGAACGGGCTCCCTGGGGCTCATGAGGGTTACTGGTGCTGGGCCTGCCCGGCCGCTTCCAGGCAGGACAGAAGGGCTGGTAAGTTCCCTGCAAGTGGCTTCCCTGAAACTGGAAGGTGCCATTTCCCTGACTGTGGCAGGGCTGAAGAGCAGGAAACCATTTCCTTGCAGGCTCTCCCAAGCCTGCCTGTGTAGGCAGGGCTTTGTCCCAGCAAGCTTCTCTCCTGCTTCCCTCTTGCAGCCACAGCTGCGCCCCCTTTGCACCTGTGGCCTTCCCAGCTCCTCTCTGGTTGTGCTGTGCTCTGGTGTGTGTGGAGGCAGGGGGTCAATGCCCATTGCAGGCCTTCATGGCTTCTGCAGCAGGAAACCTGTGCTTGCCTCCTCCTACAATTTCCCCAAGCCCCGATAACTGCGACATTGCTGAAGGGTAGGAAATGGGCTTTTGCCTTTCATCATCGGCACTGTGCATTGATACAGGAGGGGACAGATGCGGCGGGGATGCAGCACAGGAGAATAAGTAGTTTCAGGCACTCAGCTGGTACCAACAGCGTCAGAGGATCAGTTGACAATACGAGGTCTACATGCAAATTACGGAAGTACCTTTTGTTGTGGTTGTGGCTTTTCTTTTCTTTTCTTTTTTTCCTTTTACCTATTTATTTATTTATTTATTTATCTTCCCCAGAGGACTGTACAGTGCTTGAGATGGCTATGGAGAGGAACAATATTAAACTAAGACAGTCAAGGAGAAGATCTTACACGTATCGCTCTGAGGAGTATATTTTGTTTACATGCAAGATTTCCTACCGGGAAGTTTCAAACCCAGAGGATTTTAATGTACAGTGCCAGGACGGAGTGATTAACTATCCCAGATGTGAATGTAAGTGCTCTGTGTCGAAGGTACAGTGCTCTGTAGAACTGTGGATAACAACCCAACAGTGCAAACTGATAACCTCTTTGGAGCTCTGTGGTTCAGCAGGGAGCCAGCTTGGCTGCTACATCTGTGATTTTCAGAAGCGCTCAGGTTCTCAGTAGAGGGCCATTGCCTTGCAAGGAGGCTTTTTGTGGCAAACGGTGTAGCTACAGAAATGTTGGCTTTTTCTAGAAGCTCTGACTGTCCCTGTCATCTCCTGAGAATGTGGAAGGTGTTCTGCTGCCATTGTCATGTTAATTCACATTTCTGGGGTTCACAGTGTTTAGAAACACTCATGGCCAAGGAAAAAAGAGGAGGGGAAAATAATCAAGTCATGTTGGTAAGGCAATATTGTCTCTTGCGCTTAAGAACATCATCTGGGCAGTAACAAGATGATTCTCTTAACTGTAGTTTGTGTAGAAGAACACGTGAGGGCGTACAACTTGAGTGCAGAAATGTCTCTTTTCAGATGTGACGTGTGAACCTCCTCCAGAAATTGCTGGTGGAAAAGTTCAAGGTGTTAAAAAGCCAAGGTATTTGCCTGGGGAGACAGCTCACTATCAGTGCTGGCAAGGTTTTCTGATGACGGGGGCTTCCACCGTAACATGTCAGAATGGGACCTGGACAGAGCTGCCCCAGTGCAAAGGTGAGTTCTCTCTCCCTCCATGCAGTAGACTGTCAGTGAAGATTGCCCTCAACTAGCTCAGTGGCATTTAGGTCTCCAAATTTCAGTCTCAGGACTGTGAGCAAGTGCAACAGTATCTGTCAGACTCAGGAAAAAGGGATTTTCCCTGGTATCTCTCCATTTGTGGTGGCAGGATGTGTTTAATGGAAGTCTACCAGGTGAGTAACCTGGATGGCTTCACTCAAGGGGTGCCACATCTGGAAAAGCACCCTGAGGCTGAGAGCAACTGCTGGCCAGGTCTGATTTTGAGACTCCAACCTTTCACTTCTGCAAATCTGCTTTCTGAGAATGCCTAATGTGAAGAGAGTGAGAAATTGTGCTGCCTGTGCTGGAGAACAGAGCTCACAGCTCTCCTGCCAGCTGACATCCAGAAAATGCAAGTGGTGCATTGCCTTTGTGAATGCCATGTAATTGACTCCACTGTTACATTACCTGCGGGTCGTAGCTGATGGGTGAGCTAACACCTGGTACCATGTTGGTGCCCAGGATTTCACGAGCACATTGAATAATCTCATTTGATTTCATGAGGCATATGCGAGGTTTCAGCACATGAACAAATGCAGCTTTTCTTGTCAAGGTGACAGTTTTCTCTCTGCTTTCCTCCAAGTCTCTTGAAGTACTGCCTAGGTGCTGTTCTGAAGAATTTGTGGCTAGACCTCTATTGCAGATAAACTCTGATAGCTTTCTTTCTAATGGGTAATTTTCTTCCAGGGAAGGGTAGAAAATGTGGCCCACCTCCAGATATTGAAAACGGAGACATCCTTTCCTTCCCATTGCCAGAATATGACCAAGGTGAAACTGTGAAATACAAGTGTGCAAGTTTCCACATCCTGAAAGGACCTGAGCAAATCACTTGTACTGATGGGCAGTGGACAAATCCCCCAGTGTGCTTGGGTAGGTGGAAGCTCGTGCTGCGTGGCCAAGAGCTGTGTGAGCTGCTCGTTGTCTTTTTCTCAGGCCCTGCGGGCGCTTCACTTGTGAAGCAGCACTTGTGCTGGGGCTGCGACGCTGACAGGGCAGAACAGCAGCTGGTGCTTCTCCTGTGCAGAAGGAATTTCCTCTGGAGGTCAGCTCGTGTAGCCGCCTCTGCTGCCTGCTGTCCCTCCCTGCCCCCAGTCACCAACAGATCCAGGAGGAGGGGAGTTTGGCTGAGCCGCTTCTTTGGGGCCGCTCCACCGGTGTGGCGTGCTCCTGAGCTGGGGACGCTGCTACGGTCCGCAGGCTGTGAGGAGGGAGGGTGGGTTGGTGTGAGTGCAAGGAAATCCAGGGCCACGAGGAAATGAATTTGAGAAGTGCTGGGACGAGGGCAAGGAGAGAGCCCAAAAAAGACACAGGGAAGTTCATTGCTGCCTGCTGAGTGCCCCCACCCCAGGCTGTGCTTCCCCCTTGTCCTGTGAGACTGTCAGAGGGCAAAGGCCTCTCCGCAGCGGTGTGCAGCCCGCATCTCAGCCGTCATCTTTTTTCCCTTTTCTTTTGTTGAGAATGTCTTTCCTGTGCTTGCCTCCTCCTACAATTTCCCCAAGCCCCGATAACTGCGACATTGCTGAAGGGTAGGAAATGGGCTTTTGCCTTTCATCATCGGCACTGTGCATTGATACAGGAGGGGACAGATGCGGCGGGGATGCAGCACAGGAGAATAAGTAGTTTCAGGCACTCAGCTGGTACCAACAGCGTCAGAGGATCAGTTGACAATACGAGGTCTACATGCAAATTATGGAAGTACCTTTTGTTGTGGTCGTGGCTGTTCTTTTCTTTTTCTATTTTTTCTCTTATTTTTTTTTTCTTCCCAAGGGAGCTGTAGATTGAGTGAGACAGAAATGAAGAGGAACAATATTAAACTAAGACAGTCAAGGAGAAGATCTAACAGATATCGCTCTAAGGAGACTATTTCGTTTACATGCCCTTTTTCCTACCGGGAAGTCTCAAACCCAGAGGATTTTGAGGCACAGTGCAAGGATGGAGTCATTAACTACTCCCGATGTGAACATAAGTGCTGTGTGTGGAGGGCACAGTGCTCTGTAGAATTGTGGACAAGAAGGGAGGGTCAGCTTTAGGGGCCTTCACTTAACCCTCTACCAGTTTGTGTCTGTCGTGGGGCTGCTCCTGTTCCAAGGGGTCCGGGGAATCAAATTGAAGCAATGGGAATGCTAGGCAACTTTGCTATCTGCTGCTCTCAAGAAACATGGCTGTGTGCCAGCCTTGGTGTTCATTCCTTTTCCACTTTTTCTCTTTACATTGCAGGGTATTTTGGATAAATGGAAGGGGCATGAAGGAGCCCAGCTGGAGAAATGAAAGATCCTTTGACCAACCCAGTGATTTGAGCTCAACTTTCCCTGGAGTTTGCTGTTTCATTGTGCTTTGTTTGCAGCTTAGCCAATGTTCTGTGTTGGAATTTGCTTTTTTTTTTTCCCTTTGAATTGTTGTATGATTGTTTTTACACTTAACCATTTTTGTAAAGGTATTTGCATTTTATCCATTCAAATGACTGTACTTCCTTCTTACTTTTGTTCTGTATTGATCTCACTGTTGTTTTGTTAACATTTGCATCCTGAAGTAGGCTGGCTTTGGTGGCATACTGAGACGTGAATTAAAGCATGCAGCTAATTTGCTCATCAGCAAGTAGGGTGTGTGTGGTCTTCTCTGCTCCTAGCTTCTTCTCCATGTGCTTGCCTGGAATTCAGTCTGGGGTCATGGCAGAGATGAGTGTCCTGACAGCCTCGTCATGATGTGAAGGTGAGTGGTCTCCTTTAAACAACTCAGGGAAGTCTGTGGATCATAGGCCCTTATTCTTATGCATGGCTTGAGCCTCTGTGATAATTGGTGGGAGGAGGTATCAAGAGTAGACATAGGTGAGGAGTGTAGAGGGAATAGAAATACATACACTTATATACGCTTTTTTTTTGATTTTTTTCACCAAAGTCTATTGCATAAGCTTCATTTTATGAGTAGCTGAGTCTATTGCACATGCTTCATATAGCAGTAGCTGAGTGAATGATTGTTGTCTTCTGTGACTGTAAACTACACTTATAAGTCTGTCCTGTATATGTAATTTATTTTCACGTTTTAGCGTTTACCTTCAGTCATTTCGTACCCCTTCTGTTGATAATCTCTGAACATGCAGATTCAAGAGTATTTTGATCCTTTGTTTGATAATTCACTGAGGTTTATTCTGAACTCCATATGGGTTTAACATTTCAAGCAACAAATAAAGACAATCTCAGCACAGAAAAGCAACCAATCCGTATTGACTGTAAACCAGCAGGAGTCGAGACTGGACATAGGTGAGGAGTGTAGAAGGAACAGAAATAGTCTGAAAATCAGTAAGCTAAATCTAGAGTATCTGAAACTGAAACTTCTAAAAAGAAGTTCACTTACATACACTTTTTTGGTATGAAAATTTTAGACCAAAGTCTGTTGCTATGCTGATGCTTTCAACAGTGTTGATATTATTTTAAAGATCTAATTGCATCTTTCCCTTCCTTGTATTAGAAATACAGCAGAGCTGTACCCCTCCACCAGTGATTAAAAACGGTGTTCTTCTTAGCCCTCTCTTGGCTAGCTACAGAAATGGTTCTTCAGTAGAATATGGTTGCCAGCTTTACCATTTTTTGGATGGACCTAGCACTGTTTACTGCAAACAAGGAAACTGGACAGAACAACCGACTTGCTTGGGTAAGGTTTGTAAGGAAAACCAAAAAGTGACATGTAATGTAGAAAGGAAAAGCTGGAAAGGACCTCTAGATAATCTTTTAATGACTCCCTTTTCTCTTTCATTTGAGCTAACAGATTTCAGAAACATGAGGCTGAACCATTATCAACTACACCTAGCCCACCGCTGCTAAGTGTCTTCTGGCCTGTTCTTAGTTCCTCTGTTTTCCTGAGTGAAGAGTTCTAGAACTTAGCTAGCCCCATTATTTTGGAAGGTTTTCCAATTTCTTTATCTCCCACGTCTCCCATTCAGTGGATTTCTTCCTGTCTTTCGAAAGATGTGTAGAAGAAATGACTGCAGTCATTGCCTAGATAGTTTTTTGGTTAGGGTTAGCGAGGAACGTGACTTGGACTTTCATTTTTAAACTTCCAGCCTTTGTTTTTGTTGTGTCCTTGTATCCACCACTTAATTCTGGACTTCCTGATTTTTCCATGTTGCTCTTATGTATGCTGCTCGAAACAACGTATAGAACTCCCACTAGGAGTTTACAAATGTAGGCAGGAATACTACTTCTGACGACTTACAAGAGTTCTTTGTTTATCCTTCCTTCCTTCCTGTAATGAAGTGATTCCTACACCACACATCCACTTGCCCGGCATCCTTTGCTGAATGTATTCACTTTAAGTTTTTAATCTACAGTGAAAATGCAAATAAATAACTGATTCTGTTTAAATTATTTATTTCTAAGTGAATAAAACATACTTACTCAGGATTGAAAGGCCCAGGTCAGCGTTCTTGGATCTCAATGATCATATTTAACAAATTCTGTGAAATAATGAAAACTCATCAGCTATGAATATTGTGTATGTTCTAAGCATCCCGTTAACTGCATTATCCTATCCGTGTCTTCTGAGATTTCTTTTCAGTCCCCACCCAATCAGTTTGGAAATAGCCTGTACTGTAGGTAGTTTGGGGAAATATCCATGCCAATATTTTGTTACAGTGCTGTTGTTAGAATGTGCGATAGGTAATTTCTCCTTGCCTTTCCTTCAGAAAATCATTAATAGGGGCCTCTGTCAAGCACTGATTCTCTTGAGACTTGCAGAAATTTATTTTTTCAACTGCCCCTTTGTCAGGCTTTATTAAAGTGGAGCAGTGGATCCAAAAGTTAGAGGTTAATTGTCGGACAGAAAGCTAGGTTACCCAATTTGATCCTGGCACTAAGAAGTCTGTCAGAAAGCAACCAAAACGATACTGACCTTGAAGAGCCTGAAAAAGCCTAAAGAAAACCACAAAATCCTGGAGGAAAAAAAAAAAAAAGGGAAGATTTCTAAATACTTTATACAGTGACGAAACACAGGGGAAAAGAAAAAAAAGGCAAACAAAGAATTGTGAAAACACTTCTTTAGGTTAATAGCTTAAATTTCCTGTGTATTAGCTCCTACTGTCCCAGAAGGGCTTGCCAAGTGTGACAGGTTGGTTTGGATGGATTAATATTCCAGAAATATTTCATAAACTTTTCAAGTTACAGTAAACAAGTTTTGTTCTTCTTCAGTGGTATACCCAGGCTGCTGTATGTTTGCAAATATTTGTAGAAACCCGATTGTATCTGAAGTGTGTTTTCTGAGCTTATTATTTTTGAATGTTCTTTCTGTTACTTCAGCCTATTTCTTTGCTTTGGCTTTCTTTTTAAATGTGTTTTTAGTTCTATTTCTTGCAAGATTCCAAAACACTTTATAATTACTGGTTTAGATATCTCTTTCTCAATTCCTGCAAAAGGCAGTTAAGAAATCACTTCATAAAATCACAGAATATCCGAGTTGGAGGGGACCCACAAGGATCATCAAGTCCAACTCCTGGGTCCCCAAAGGACCGTCCAGAAAAATCAGATCATGTATCTGGGAGCATTGACCAAATTTGATTGCTTTTATTGAACTATGCTTTTATTTCCCAGATCCATGCATTCTTAATGTAACTGCTATAAACAGTAACAACATAGAGTTAAAATGGAGACAGGAAGAACTGATGTTCCTACATGGTGACCTCATAGAGTTTGAATGTAAAGAGGGGTATGATTTTCCCCAGACTACCCTTCCATCTCCTGGGAGGACGCAGTGTAACCATGGGAGACTGAAATACCCAAAATGTGTCGTTAAAGGTAAAGCAATATTTTTTTGCTCGTCCTTTTGAGTTCATCGGTGTCAGACTATTTAGAAACATTTGCTCCAGCAGTGGAGGCCTAGAATGTATTCTCAATAACAATAAAAGTTTAGTATCCGACAATACAGGTACGCACAGATATCCCTAAACAATACAGGTACATTGATAAGTATATCTGAGCATAGCAAAACCAATACAACTTCCTTGGATGGGAAGGCCGTGGAAGGGAGGAAGGAGCTGTTCTCCAAGCACAGGGAACTCAAAGCTCTGTAGAAAGACAGCTGTAAACAATGAAATGCGCACAAGGGGTTTCTTGTGGTTAGAATTAGACGGGAGGTTGCCCTCTGATTTGAGACATAATGCAGCAGTAATGAGCGTACGCTGAGAGCTGATAGTTATCTAGTGTTGGCAGTTTAAAGCTGCTGATTGGTAAGTTTCTTATGTTGAATGTTTCACAAAGATTTTTGATGTTATTCCAGCTCCTATGGAAAAATGTGACTCTCCACCTTCTATTGCAAATGGAGCTCTTACTCTCCCACCCCTGACCCAGTATGAGAGTGGTTCTTCAGTTCAGTATAGTTGCTATGACTATCATTTCTTGCAAGGATCTGAGAGAATCTACTGTTCTGCAGGCCAGTGGACTTCACCACCAGTTTGTATAGGTAGGCACGAGAAGATGCATAAGCTTTTATTTCTCCTATTGAGATGCTTTGCATTTGTAAATTGAGTATTGTCAGCTGGAACATTAAGATCTTAACTTCTTTTTTTTTTTTTTTATTTAGAGATGACAGCTTTACCAGATGCAAGAGTAAGAGTTTGGCTATTGTATTAGATAAGTCTGACATGTCTGCAGTGTCCAAAAATACAGTGATGTCACGTACAATATATAAAGAGAATGGGGAATAATAACCTGCATTCTCAGTGTCAATTCCAGTCACAATGACATGATTTCAAAAATAATCAATTTATTAACACTGACTATGTCTCTATTTTTCAGAGCCATGCACTTTGTCAAAAAATGAAATGGAGAAAAATAACGTGTTGCTGGAAGGGTTTTATGAGAACCAGGTTTACTTTTACCATGGGGATTATGTTGGATTTTACTGCAAACAGAACCATTTTGGAGAAGAATCTGGTACAACTTTATTTCAAGTGCAGTGTAAGAGAGGACAGCTAGCGTATCCAAGATGTGTCGAAAGAGGAAAATAAGTGTGAACCTCAGGAAGGTTCATAGGAAAGGTATGTTGTTTATCTGGTATTAAAAGGTGCATTAATACTGTTTCATATTTCAAGATGACTGCAGTTGACTTTCAGAAATGGGTGTTCAGTGGCATAGTTGAACCTGAGCCAAGGTGGGGGGGAAGTGGTATGTGGCACGAGGACTGGGAAATCAGCAAAACAATGCAATGTTGACACACCATGTGTGGAAATTTTAGGAAGTAGTAGTTCTTTGAGGCTTATAATGCTAAACTTGAGAACGCATCACAATCTGGAGAACTTGAGCAAAGCACCATTACAAGAACATGCTGAACAAGTAGTGTCCTGTGTTGTAAGGATCTTGGTGGTTTTGACATGATTGCATTTATGACACCAGAATATACCTAAATTGAGAGATAATTTTGTGCCCTTCAAACTGTAATTTAACAGTGAGAGAGGAGAAGCCCATTACTCTTGTACAACTCAACAGCACCCATGTCTTCTTCCTTAGGTAAGAAGTCTCCAAAGAACGTGGCTCAAGGGACAAGAAAGGGAGAAAGCATTTTAAGAGAATGTGTGTAAGGGATGAAAACATTTAAAATACAGAAATATGTGAGTTCCGCTCAGTAGTTAATTATTAATCTTAAATAAAAAGTCAAGCAAACAGCTTTATTTGCTATTTGAGAACATTTCAACTATTCAAATGATCCGCTGTAACTACTTTGTAGGATTCCTTTGAAACTTGCACGCTTGTACTCTTGGGGCTCTGACCTGTGAGAATGTTGCATGGCTGAAGATCCAAGGAAAATTCAGGAATACAGAAAATGCTTGCCTCACGTCAATTTTGTAAAATAAACACAGAAATGCACAGTGTTCTCCTATCACTCTGTGTGTCTGAGAAGAGTCTGTCTCCCTTTCTCTGTACTTTCCCAACAGGAAGCCAAAAACAGAAGGAAGGTCTCCTCCCAGCTTTGTCATCCTAAACATTCAGCAAAGAAAGGGGGGGTTGGTTTGTTTGTGAAAGGCATGATAAGAATAACTATTTTGTGTTTCTGTTAGTGCTTTTCCTCACATAGCAGAGCCTTCTAATAGCATCAGAATAGCCATATATCTCAGTTCTGTTGTTTCATGGCAAAAGTGCTAGTTTGGGAGCAGGCAGATGATATGATAATGCTTCTTCATCGAGTTTGGCATGTGCAAATGTTTTCAAGATTGGTCTTGTATTTGTTAGCCTTTCTGCTTACGTAATAACCTTGCGTTTATGCAAGATTTCTGCCAACTTCAGCAAAAAGCCATTCAGATGTATTTATAGACTGTAATTTCTGTATTCCGGTTAAGTTCTTGCCTCCTTCTTTGAGGAACTCGGAACGAAGCACGTGAATATTTGGGAAATCTAAGAAGACCCTTCTTTTTAAAGAGCAGACCTAATGGAAAAGGAGGGAAAAGGATTCAAGTCTTTCTCTGGAATATTTACTGAGAGTAACATTCGGAGCGATTTCCCATGTTTGAATAGATGGTGATTTGCTTTCTGAAGTCATGATACAGAATTGCTGGATTTTAAAAGTCAGTCAGTTCTCATGGGCCTTGGATGATTACAGGATAGTAATTTCCATGGGTTGGACAGAGCAGGAGGATAGTAATTTCTACTGTGACCTTTCTGTTCTACAGCACATACAGATCTAAGACCCCGCTCCACTGATCCAACGTTAAAGCGACACCTTGGCCCCAGGAGAACAGCCGCTCCAGCCCATGGTCAGGTGCTGGATTCTGGCTGCCCCTGCACGTAGTGGGCTCAGACTCCTCCACAGTGTTGGACATCTGTACATGGAGTTCCTCTTCCTCTGTCCTGTTGTTTCCACTATAGGCTGTCAGCATAAGCTGCTAGAGACCTTTCTAATCACATGGACCCTAACCACTTGGTTTTATCTGTATGTGAGTCCAGATAAGGATTGTCACCAGAATCTCTACAACCCTCTGGTCTCCCCACCCCAGTGTTTTACAGAAATTGTGAAGTTGGCAGCTGGCAAAAGAGCAAATTTGTCCACTGCAGCCTTGCTACCCAGCTTGTAGCAGGTTCGTCTTTTCAGAGCTGGGTAAATACAGCCATGTCCTCTCTTACCTGAGCCATACTTTCAGGTAGTCTTCAGCCCGTGGCATCAGTGCAGCAGGCTGCTCTTGCTGAGCATCCTCCTGTACTGGGTCAAAGCCAAAGTGATCAAACACATCCTTTTCTAGGAATAGTCGTCTTCTACTTGGGTGTGGAGATCAGATCTTTTAAAATCTGCCTGTATTTTCTCAGGCAAAAATAAGAAAGCATGATCTTGCACAGGCAGAACGCTTGTGCTTTTCTTGCTTTGTATAAATAAGCCTACCTACATGCCTTTTAATGAAAATTATGCAAGCATATTAGAGCTGACTGGAAATGGCTGCTGGATCAACAGTTGCTGTTTTAGGAAGATAATTCAGTGTTTTCCAGGAACCGAGTTACAAATGATGCCTGAAGTTAATGATCTATTCACTGGCAGGAATGGTGGCAGATAATAGAGCACAGACAGGAGTGGCGTGTTCTCCTGGGCTGGGACCATGGTGTCAGTTTAAAGCGGACCAGAGGAGCAGGGCCTTTTGGTGCTATACTAAACACAAAAGCTCCTGAGTGGAGAGCCTGATCTTTCTGAAGCACAGGAGGATTAGAAGGTGAGGAAGTGAGACAGAGAGATGGCCCACAGTGATATCTGAAAAGCTTTGTCATATACTGTTTGTGGGGTTCTTTGCTTCATATGGCCTTTTGCAAGGGCAGCTGGGATGGGGCTTTGAGCAACCTGGTCTGCTGGGAGGTGTCCCTGCCCATGGCAGGGGGTTGGAACTGGATGATCTTTAAGGTCGCTTCCAACCCAAACCATTCTATGGTATTGCGAAACTGCCAGGACTCCATAAACAACAGTGCTTAGGGTCGTGTTGGGCTAGTAATACAAGTATTAGACTAGTATTAACGTAGTAAGCGTTAGTGTTTTCGTTAGGCTGTTAAGGTTTCAATAAGGCTGTTGATAAATTCTTGGCTCCACATATAAGGTAATTTTTGCCCGTAAAAAAAAATTTATGTTATGACACTGGAAAAACGAGATGTGTGCTATATTGTCTTTTCTAAACACACCGTGAGTCTTTGCTGATGGGTTTCATAAGTGTGCTGTGTCAAGTTCAGTCTGAAAGGTTTTGTGAAAAATTACTGAAGAATTTTTGCAACAATTGCTTGCTTTATATCAGTGCGGCATGACTACTGTGTCGCAAGAAAATTAGGGGAGGAGTTTGCAAGGGCAACCCTCGGAAAGGTGGGAGTTGAATACAAGTATATGCAATTTGGAGTAGAGAAAACAGCAAGTCTTCTGCAGAGGACATCTTTAATTTCTAAAGCTTGGAAATGACACTGCTGAGCCTCACCACAGGGTTTCTGCTGTGGATGTGTTGTGTTGTACATAAAGGTAAGTCATTAAATGGAAATCCATGCTTTTAACTGATGTGTAGTGACCGGTGACAATCAAGAATAAGGAACTGAAAAATAAATTATCTGCCACTTTTAATAGAACCTGTTTCAGAAGTTCTGAATGAGAATTATATTTTAGAACGGTGTATTTGAGAATATTTGCTTTTTTTTTTTTGTCTGAGTTCGCTTCTTTGCTTTGTGCCTGAACTTAATGCCTCACATAACGAACCTGCCTTATTACAAGACATAACTCCCTCAACATACATACATATAAATTTCTTTGTATTTCAATTTAGCCGCTGTTATTTTGAATACAGGCTATTAAAATGCAGAATTCTGATTTGATTTTAAAATATTATACAACTCTTAGGGTATTTTGTCATTTCAGTAAGTTCTGTGACGAATGCAGCCTGAAGAAGGTCTTCACTGAATATGTACCTTTACTAAAATGACTGGTTTTAAACTCTATAATTGATCCATTTTATACTATTCAGCATATCAATACTCTTCTCCCTCCACACAGGCACATCTTAGAAGTGCTTTCCATGCGCATACCTTATACCTTGAAAGAACGATCCAAGTTCTTTCATTTCAAAGTGATGGAACTAATTTTGGTAATTTGAGACAAACTGATTTAATCAAAGAATTAAAGAAAATAGAGCATCATGGCTGTAAGTGTAAAACACTAGTTTAGTATAACACTGGAAAACAAGAGCCGTTCTCTGAGAAATTCAGAAGTTTATTCATCTTTTCAATTCAAGTGTTTTTAGTTTAGTAACTGCCTCTTATGTGGAGACTGTGAAAATAGTACAGAAGCACACAATTTCTTAGAGCAAAGAGATTTATTAGTACAGTCTATTCCCAAAGGCAGGGATGTAGGTTATCTGCATATTATTCAACTCCTGTGTAGCACCATTCTTTGGAGATCTCATTACTCTGCAGTATCTACCAAATGAAAAGAATTTTTCTATATTTTCTGCTGGAACAGCATGCGAACACCCACTTGTCATTCATTTTGAAGAACTTGGTGGTAGGAATAAATCAGGATACAAACAACAACGTGCAGCCAAATAACAGAAACCTGTGCACAGCTTCTGCAGGAGCAGCGTGTGAAGACCCACCTCTCATTGAGTTTGGCAAAATCGTTAGTGGCGTTAAATCAGGATATGAGGAAAATGACAGAGTGCAATACACATGCAATCCTGGGTACGCTTTATCAGGATCAGAATGGATAACATGCCATGGAAAAGTCTGGATGCCTGGGCCACCTCAGTGTTTGGGTAAGGGTAACTTTTTTTGCTGTTTGACTTGGCAACGGTGGACATTTCTCATTCTCTTGCACCATGTACCATTACAAAACAGCAACTGGGAGCCAGAATGTACTACCCCAAAGGCTGTTCTGCTGCCATTGCTGTTCACACCTCATTGTTTTCTCCACGGAGAACTGTAGTAGCTGTGACCCATGTGAGATGCATGAACCCTGCAGAATGAGTGCTGTGGCTCTGGTGCCAGCAGAAATCACAAGGGTGATGACAGTAAAGACATAGGCACCCTGCAGGGAAAGTCCTTTTCCATAACCTCTGAGAACAGTGGATAAGTTGGAAGGTTTGAACAAAAAATCAAGGTCTGTAACTGCCACGGTCTTGCACAGTCCTGTGGGGAAAGCCTTGTTGAGCCACCTCTGCACAAGCAGAACCCCTTGGGAGGACGTGCTATGCCTGTGGAAAGGAAGGCTGACAGCTTTTTGTTCTTTATCTCCTGCACCTCTGGCTGAGGCATCCTTTGCCTAGACAGGGTGGAAGGTTAGAAGGGGGGCTCTGGATTTCCTAACTCCTCCTGAGTGGTAGCTCCCTTGTCCTGCTGCAGTCCATGACCCTGTTTTGAGTTACATTGAATGTCTGTGGTAAACGGACAGCAGGAAGAGTCCTGCAGGTGCTCCCGTTTTCACCCATCTGTTTTAGGATGCTTCTTGGAGTCTTACTTTTTTGGACCCTGCAGTAGTCTTCTGCATGTCAAAAGAAATAACCCTTTCATCTCACTTGGTCTATGTATTTTATCTAGTGGCTACATGGTTAAATTCCCTAGGACAGTAGTATATGCTGATGATATAAAAGGCATCTTTTTGGTGGGAAAATTCCACTCATTCTAGGTGTATCACATTACCAAAAGTTTCAAGTTTGCATATCTTTTCAGAAATACCATGTGGAAGGATTCCAGCAGTTGCCAATGCTGCATTTGAAGGCAGGAGCAAGGAGAAGTATGAGCCTGGTGAAACAATTCGCTACCAGTGTCATGAAGGATTTCAGGTCACTGGTCCCCCTGAAATTTTTTGCAGAAGGGGAAATTGGTCAACACCACCATTTTGTGAAGGTATAGGTTGTACTTCTAAGTAGTCTATGACCCTTCTTAGTCTTTCAGGAACACTAATTAATATAACGCCAACCCATGCGTGCAAGTGAGTCAGACCAGTAGAGCTGATCATTGAGTTGCTTTTAATAGACTGCTACAACACCTATTTTTCTGGTCCCTGAGAAGCAACAGGCAGGACTGATCAGCAAAGAAATCTTTTCCCCTTCTGGTCTGAAGCCGGTAGCCACAGCTTCGCTCACTGCTTAGATCAAGCAGTCAGAGGGTTATGGAGAAAAGGGTGTTGGCTGCAAAGAGTGACATAGCTGGTAGCCTTACATATCTTGATTTCGTATCACTAGAAATTTCAGTCTATGAAAGTTACCTTCAAATAGTAAATAAACCACTTTGTTCTCCAGCGCTTTGGCACACAATGCTGTATGGCATCAGTCTGTACATTCGGCTGGTCTCTGCAACTCCTTTCCTCTTTTTAAGTCACTTTAGGCAAAAAAAATAATTGCCTGGTGAAGCGTTGCAGAATGAAAACCATAGTAACTTCCTTTCCTACTTGTAGAAAAGGACCTACCTTACACAAATCGTCTGTCCTCATCAGGAACAATGGTGCTTGTGAATGCGCTATTCTGTGATAGCCATATTACTGTCCTACTATTCTTAAACGCACCTCTCTTTTCAGATGTTAGCTGTGGAGCCCCACCTGAAATTCCCAATGCTCATATTACCAGCACTCAACAGCAGAGGTATCTGCCTGGTGCCAAAGTGCATTATGAATGTGTAAGCAATTCTCAAATTATGGGTGTAAATTATGTCATTTGTTCAGATGGACACTGGACAAAAGTGCCAAGTTGCAGAGGTAGGAATTTGTGCTTTCATTCTGGCTGTTAGCTTCGTGTGGGGACAGTTTGGATTACCTAAATACTAGACAGACTTTACTTTTTTTAGTTTTGTTTTCTTTGTGTACTGCAACATTGTACCTACTACTGCTTCCTTGCACAGAACTTTAATTTAGCTTAATGCTTCTAGAAATACTATGGATATTTTCATCAACAGCAAAAATATCTTGAAGAAAAAAGGCCTAGAATGTGCTGACTTGTTATTCTTCTCTGTGATACGAGTAATTTCCAGACTACACCCTTTTACTGACCTTCAGTAGAAAGATGTGTAAGGGCCCCTCTGTTGTGTTCAGCCCTGTCAGAGAGTATCAGAATGGCAGAAATACTAGAGGAGAGAAACAGGTGTTCTTCTCTGAGGCTCCACTATGACAGAGATCCCAGCAGAGCCTCAGGAACTAAAACATGCAGGTCGGCTAGAGTCTGCAATGACAAGAATGTTCCTCTGAAGAGGAGCTGTGCTGTCCTCCTATTCCCTGCCCAAATCTGTGGCTGGAGGCTGAACAAGTGCAATTTGGCATTCATACGCCTCCATGGAGTCAACTTTACTTACCTGTCCATGAGCACAGCAGGCTGATAACTTCTTCCAGAGCTCTACAGTTCAGCAGAGAGCCAGCTTGGCTGCTACGTCTGTGATTTTCAGAAGCGCTCGGGTTCTCAGCAGAGGGCCCTGGCCTTGCAAGGAGGCTTTTTGTGGCAAACGGTGTAGCTACAGAAATGTTGGCTTTTTCTAGAAGCTCTGACTGTCCCTGTCATCTCCTGAGAATGTGGAAGGTGTTCTGCTGCCATTGTCATGTTAATTCACATTCCTGGGGTTCGCAGTGTTTAGAAACACTCATGGCCAAGGAAAAAAGAGGAGGGGAAAATAATCAAGTCATGTTGGTAAGGCAATATTGTCTCTTGCGCTTAAGAACATCATCTGGGCAGTAACAAGATGATTCTCTTAACTGTAGTTTGTGTAGGAGAACACGTGAGGGCGTACAAATTGAGTGCAGAAATGTCTCTTTTCAGATGTGACGTGTGAACCTCCTCCAGAAATTGCTGGTGGAAAAGTTCAAGGTGTTAAAAAGCCAAGGTATTTGCCTGGGGAGACAGCTCACTATCAGTGCTGGCAAGGTTTTCTGATGACGGGGGCTTCCACCGTAACATGTCAGAATGGGACCTGGACAGAGCTGCCCCAGTGCAAAGGTGCTTTCTCCCTCCATGCAGTAGACTGTCAGTGAAGATTGCCCTCAACTAGCTCAGTGGCATTTAGGTCTCCAAATTTCAGTCTCAGGACTGTGAGCAAGTGCAACAGTATCTGTCAGACTCAGGAAAAAGGGATTTTCCCTGGTATCTCTCCATTTGTGGTGGCAGGATGTGTTTAATGGAAGTCTACCAGGTGAGTAACCTGGATGGCTTCACTCAAGGGGTGCCACATCTGGAAAAGCACCCTGAGGCTGAGAGCAACTGCTGGCCAGGTCTGATTTTGAGACTCCAACCTTTCACTTCTGCAAATCTGCTTTCTGAGAATGCCTAATGTGAAGAGAGTGAGAAATCGTGCTGCGTGTGCTGGAGAACAGAGCTCACAGCTCTCCTGCCAGCTGACATCCAGAAAATGCAAGTGGTGCATTGCCTTTGTGAATGCCATGTAATTGACTCCACTGTTACATTACCTGCGGGTCGTAGCTGATGGGTGAGCTAACACCTGGTACCATGTTGGTGCCCAGGATTTCACGAGCACATTGAATAATCTCATTTGATTTCATGAGGCATATGCGAGGTTTCAGCACATGAACCAATGCAGTGTCATTTGACTGGGACACTGCCCAGCTGGCAGCTGAACGGGGTGCAGAAGTAGCAGATGAATTAAGACCGGGGTCCATATTGTTGCTGAGCATAATGCCAAGTGCAAACAGCAGCATTACTGATGCCGATGACCCAGTGCAGGATCTTCTCAAAGCAACGCCCATTAGAAGGCCAGGCTTCACAGCAGGGTGTTGCTTCAACAGGTATAAAAATCCAAGAAGCTGCAGGGCCCGACTTTCAAAAGTAAGAAATCAGGCATAATGCATTCATGGTGGCTTGCGTAGACTCCCCAGTGGCTGTAAGTGGTCCACAGAGACAAAAAGCTATCTCACTAGGAACTGAAATGGTGCAGCCCAGTGTCATTTTTTCTGGTTTGCAAACTGATCCACTCTTGTCCGTGTTCAGGCAGCACAGGGAGCGGGGGGGAGTCAGGCTCTTCTGCAGAAAGAGCTGTGCCAAATACACTACGCCGTTACGTAGGCCCAGTGCAAGTCCTGCAGAAAGATGCAAACACTCCAGCAAGGACAAATGAATTAACTGGTAGTTTTGAGTCCTGGCAGCAGAGGAATGAGAAACTTGCTCTTGTCCATTTGCCACGCATTTGGTGTCAAGGTGACAGTTTTCTCTCTGCTTTCCTCCAAGTCTCTCGAAGTACTGCCTACATGGTCTTCTGAAGAATTTGTGGCTAGGCCTCTGTTGCAGCTAAACTCTGATAGCTTTCTTTTTAATGTTTAATGTTCTTCCAGGGGAAGGTAGAAAATGTGGCCCACCTCCAGATATTGAAAATGGAGACATCCTTTCCTTCCAGTTGAAACAATACCCCCAAGGTGCAACTCTGAAATACAAGTGTGCAAGTTTCTACATCCTGAAAGGACCTGAGCAAATCACTTGTACTGACGGGCAGTGGACAAATCCCCCAGTGTGCTTGGGTAGGTGGAAGCTCGTGCTGCGTGGCCAAGAGCTGTGTGAGCTGCTCGTTTTCTTTTTCTCAGGCCCTGCGGGCGCTTCACTTGTGAAGCAGCACTTGTGCTGGGGCTGCGATGCTGACAGGGCAGAACAGCAGCTGGTGCTTCTCCTGTGCAGAAGGAATTTCCTCTGGAGGTCAGCTCGTGTAGCCGCCTCTGCTGCCTGCTGTCCCTCCCTGTCCCCAGTCACCAACAGATCCAGGAGGAGGGGAGTTTGGCTGAGCCGCTTCTTTGGGGCCGCTCCACCGGTGTGGCGTGCTCCTGAGCTGGCAAGCAGGGCAAGCAGGCGATCAGGCCCAGTCAGCATGGGTTTGTGAAAGGCAGGTCCTGCTTGACGAACCTGATCTCCTTCTATGACCAAGTGACGCGCTTGGTGGATGAGGGAAAGGCTGTGGACGTGGTCTACCTTGACCTCAGTAAGGCTTTTGACACCGTTCCCCACAACATTCTCCTCGAGAAACTGGCTGCTCGGGGCTTGGACTGGCGTACGCTTCGCTGGGTTAGAAACTGGCTGGATGGCCGGGCCCAGAGAGTTGTGGTGAATGGAGTCAAATCTGGTTGGAGGCCGGTCACTAGTGGAGTCCCCCAGGGCTCGGTACTGGGGCCGGTCCTCTTTAATATCTTTATTGATGATCTGGATGAGGGCGTCCAGTGCACCCTCAGTAAGTTTGCAGATGACACCAAGCTAAGTGCGTGTGTCGATCTGCTCGAGGGCAGGAAGGCTCTGCAGGAGGATCTGGATAGGCTGGAGCGATGGGCTGAGGTCAACTGTATGAAGTTCAACAAGGCCAAGTGCCGGGTCCTGCACCTGGGCTGCAACAACCCCAAGCAGAGCTACAGGCTGGGAGATGAGTGGCTGGAAAGCTGCCTGGCAGAGAAGGACCTGGGAGTATTGGTGGATAGTCGGCTGAATATGAGCCAGCAGTGTGCTCAGGTGGCCAAGAAGGCCAACGGCATCCTGGCCTGTATAAGAAGCAGTGTGGCCAGCAGGTCGAGGGAAGTGATTGTGCCCCTGTACTCGGCTCTGGTGAGGCCGCACCTCGAGTACTGTGTTCAGTTTTGGGCCCCTCGCTACAGGAAGGACATGGACGTGCTTGAGCGAGTCCAGAGAAGGGCGACCAAGCTGGTGAGGGGTCTGGAGAACAAGTCTTACGAGGAGCAGCTGAGGGAGCTGGGCTTGTTCAGCCTGGAGAAGAGGAGGCTCAGGGGCGACCTCATCGCTCTCTACAGTTACCTGAAAGGAGGCTGTAGAGAGGTGGGGGTTGGTCTGTTCTCCTACGTGCCTGGTGACAGGACGAGGGGGAATGGGCTAAAGTTGCGACAGGGGAGTTTTAGGTTGGATGTTAGGAAGTACTTCTTTACCGAAAGGGTTATTAAGCATTGGAACGGGCTGCCCAGGGAGGTGGTGGAGTCACCATCCCTGGAGGTCTTTAAAAGACGTTTAGATGTAGAGCTTAGGGATATGGTTTAGTGGAGTACTTAGTGTTAGGTCGGAGGTTGGACTCGATGATCTTGAGGTCTCTTCCAACCTAGAGAAATCTGTGAATCTGTGAATCTGTGAGCTGGGGACGCTGCTATGGTCCGCAGGCTGTGAGGAGGGAGGGTGGGTTGGTGTGAGTGCAAGGAAATCCAGGGCCATGAGGAAACGAATTTGAGAAGTGCTGGGACGAGGGCAAGGAGAGAGCCCAAAAAAGACACAGGGAAGTTCATTGCTGCCTGCTGAGTGCCCCCACCCCAGGCTGTGCTTCCCCCTTGTCCTGTGAGACTGTCAGAGGGCAAAGGCCTCTCCGCAGCGGTGTGTGGCAACTCAGCCATCATTGTTTTTTTCCCTTTTGCTTTGTTGGACACATGATGTATCTGCATGAACTGATGACATTGTTCTCTTGCCTTTTCCAAGCGGCTTGTACAACATCTGAAGAAGATATGGACAGAAACAACATTGAGCTGAAATGGACTGGAGAAAGAAAGCTGTATTTAAAATCGGGCGATTTTGTTGAATTTGATTGTAAAATAGGATATGTGCAGGACCCAGCATCTTCCCCATTCAGAGTGCAGTGTATGGACGGGACATTAGAATACCCACGGTGCCAGCCAGGAAGTAAGTCACCTCCACTCTGTCACTGCTTGACCGCTGCCTTTTTGCAGTTTTAGTGCAGAAGCTGAGAGGAAAGCCCATAGCAAGTGTACCTGGGGAAGTAATAGCGGAGCACCAAGGTGTGAGAGCACCCTGCAAAGCTGCAGGCTATGAGGGGAGGTGCCCCCAAGAAGCCGCCGACTGGCGTACGTGAGCTGGAAAGGCTCCTGGGGAACGGGCTCCCTGGGGCTCATGAGGGTTACTGGTGCTGGGCCTGCCCGGCCGCTTCCAGGCAGGGCAGAAGGGCTGGTAAGTTCCCTGCAAGTGGCTGAAATTGGAAGGTGCCATTTCCCTGACTGTGGCAGGGCTGAAGAGCAGGAAACCATTTCCTTGCAGGCTCTCCCAAGCCTGCCTGTGTAGGCAGGGCTTTGTCCCGGCATTAGGGATTGAAAGGGTTCTTGAATGATTATGTAGCCCAATCCCCTGCCGGAGCAGGTACACCTAAATAGGGTCACACAAGAACGCATCCAGGCAGGTTTTGAAAGTCTCCAGAGATGTAGACTCCACAACCCCCCGGTCAGCCTGTTCCAGTGTTCTGTCAGCCACACTGTAAAAACGTTTTGTCTCATATTTAAGCGGAACCTCCTATGTTTTGGCTTGCACCCATTGCCCCTTTTCCTGTCATTGGGTGTCACTGAGAAGAGTCTGGCTCAATCCTCCTGACTCTCGCCCTTTATATATTTATAGACATTAATAAGGACACCCCTCAGTCTCCTCTTCTCCAAGCTAAAGAGACCCAGCTCCCTCTGTCTTTCCTTGTAAGGAAGATGCTGCACTCCCTTAATCATCCTTGTGGCTCTGCTCTGGACTCTCTCAAGCAGTTCCTTGTCCTTCTTGAACTGGCGCCCAGAACTGGATGCAATATTTTCCTTTTTATTTATTTATTTTTTATCTTCCCCAGAGGACTGTACAGTGCTTGAGATGGCTATGGAGAGGAACAATATTAAACTAAGACAGTCAAGGAGAAGATCTTACACGTATCGCTCTGAGGAGTATATTTTGTTTACATGCAAGATTTCCTACCGGGAAGTTTCAAACCCAGAGGATTTTAATGCACAGTGCCAGGACGGAGTGATTAACTATCCCAGATGTGAATGTAAGTGCTCTGTGTCGAAGGTACAGTGCTCTGTAGAGCTGTGGGTAACAACCCAACAGTGCAAACTGATAACCTCTTCGGAGCTCTATGGTTCAGCAGAGAGCCAGCTTGGCTGCTACATCTGTGATTTTCAGAAGCGCTCAGGTTCTCAGCAGAGGGCCATGGCCTTGCAAGGAGGCCTTTTTGTGGCAAACGGTGTAGCTACAGAAATGTTGGCTTTTTCTAGAAGCTCTGACTGTCCCTGTCATCTCCTGAGAATGTGGAAGGTGTTCTGCTGCCATTGTCATGTTAATTCACATTTCTGGGGTTCGCAGTGTTTAGAAACACTCATGGCCAAGGAAAAAAGAGGAGGGGAAAATAATCAAGTCATGTTGGTAAGGCAATATTGTCTCTTGCGCTTAAGAACATCATCTGGGCAGTAACAAGATGATTCTCTTAACTGTAGTTTGTGTAGAAGAACACGTGAGGGCGTACAACTTGAGTGCAGAAATGTCTCTTTTCAGATGTGACGTGTGAACCTCCTCCAGAAATTGCTGGTGGAAAAGTTCAAGGTGTTAAAAAGCCAAGGTATTTGCCTGGGGAGACAGCTCACTATCAGTGCTGGCAAGGTTTTCTGATGACGGGGGCTTCCACCGTAACATGTCAGAATGGGACCTGGACAGAGCTGCCCCAGTGCAAAGGTGAGTTCTCTCTCCCTCCATGCAGTAGACCGTCAGTGAAGATTGCCCTCAAGCTAGTAGGTGGCATTTAGGTCTCACTGTTTTAGACCATCATCTTTTTTCCCTTTTCTTTTGTTGAGAATGTCTTTCCTGTTGGAAAACTCAGAGTGTGAGAGCACATTGCTGGAAGAGGTTTGTGATGTGAAGTACATCTGTAGGCTCTGGGGGGAAAAATGTATGTGCTGCCTCTCTATGAGCTGATGACATTCTTCTCTTGCCTTTTCCAAGCGGCTTGTACGGCCTCTGAAGAAGATATGGACAGAAACAATATTGAGCTGAGATGGAGAGGAGAAAGAAAGCTGTACTCGACATCAGGAGATTTTGTTGAATTTGATTGTAAAATAGGATATGTGCAGGACCCAGCATCTTCCCCATTCAGAGTGCAGTGTATGGATGGGACATTAGAATACCCATGGTGCAAGCCAGGAAGTAAGTCACTTCCACTCTGTCACTGCTTGACCGCTGCCTTTTTGCAGTTTTAGTGCAGAAGCTGAGAGGAAAGCCCATAGCAAGTGTGTCTTTTCTTTTCTTATTCTATTGTTTCTTTCTCTCTCTCTCTCTTTTTTTTTTTTTCTTCCCAAGGGAACTGTAGATTGAGTGAGACAGAAATGAAGAGGAACAATATTAAACTAAGACAGTCAAGGAGAAGATCTAACACATATCGCTCTAAGGAGACTATTTCGTTTACATGCCCTTTTTCCTACCGGGAAGTCTCAAACCCAGAGGATTTTGAGGCACAGTGCAAGGACGGAGTCATTAACTACCCCCGATGTGAATGTAAGTGCTCTGTGTGGAGGGCACAGTGCTCTGTAGAATTGTGGACAAGAAGGGAGGGTCAGCTTTAGGGGCCTTCACTTAACCCTCTACCAGTTTGTGTCTGTCGTGGGGCTGCTCCTGTTCCAAGGGGTCCGGGGAATCAAATTGAAGCAATGGGAATGCTAGGCAACTTTGCTATCTGCTGCTCTCAAGAAACATGGCTGTGTGCCAGCCTTGGTGTTCATTCCTTTTCCACTTTTTCTCTTTACATTCCAGGGTATTTTGGATAAATGGAAGGGGCATGAAGGAGCCCAGCTGGAGAAATGAAAGATCCTTTGACCAACCCAGTGATTTGAGCTCAACTTTCCCTGGAGTTTGCTGTTTCATTGTGCTTTGTTTGCAGCTTAGCCAAAGTTCTGTGTTGGAATTTGCCTTTTTTTTTTCCCTTTGAATTGTTGTATGATTGTTTTTACACTTAACCATTTTTGTAAAGGTATTTACATTTTATCCATTCAAATGACAGTACTTCCTTCTTACTTTTGTTCTGTATTGATCTCACTGTTATTTTGTTAACATTTGCATCCTGAAGTAGGCTGGCTTTGGTGGCATACTGAGACGTGAATTAAAGCGTGCAGCTAATTTGCTCATCAGCAAGTAGTGTGTGTGTGGTCTTCTCTGCTCCTAGCTTCTGCTCCATGTGCTTGCCTGGGAATTTAGCCTGGGGTTATGGCAACAAAGAACTGTCTAGTGATGTGGCCACTTATTGAGACCTCCTGCAGATATTTTGCTATGGCAGTGCCTTTGGTTATGTAATACTAGGGATGTGACACTCTTAGTGAAAGCCCCCTTGTGGGGCTTTCACATCATGGGGCCACATTTCAAAGAAAGGATTTGCATTCTTTGAAATCTGTGCTTAGCTTCTTGTTGTTTCTCTCTGTATCTTTTGAGGATGCATTTCAAATCAATGGAGAAAAGAATAGGCTCTTATTTCTTCATTTATTGCACTGGAATTAAGCAATTCATGATTAATGTGTCTCAATGTTTTTACCTCAGTATGTAATAGAATTCTTTCCTTGTTTAGTATACTTTTTCACTTTAGATCACTTTTGATTATATCTTTTAATAAGTGAAGATAGTGGGAGTTTTGATAATGGAATGAAATATTAATGGCTTGATAGGAGGCATGGATTTAATATCCTTCGTTGTCAGTAATGATTTTTTTTATTTAACTGGGAAGTATCAAACAAGTATCTTTCTCTTCACATGCTTGCTCACTCAAAATATTGATCAGAGCTTGACACATAATTGCTCTTCGTATAAAATTGTATAACTTTTTCCTTGATGGTTTGTTGGTTTTGGATAACTACCATAGAAAGGTATTTTTGTTAAAAATGTGTTGTGGTTTAACCCGGCCGGCAGCTGAACACCACACAGCCGTTCGCTCACCCTCCCCCCTCCCTCTCTGGGATGGGGGAGAGAAACGGGAAAGTGAAGCCTGTGAGTTGAGATAAAGACAGTTTATTAAGACAGGAATATAATAATAACAACAATAATAATAATGATAATAGTATTACTAGTAATAATGTGTACGAAACAAGTGATGCACAATGCAATTGCTCACCACCCGCTGACCGATGCCCAGCCTATCCCCGAGCAGCCGGCCCCCCACCCCGGCCAGCCACCCCTATATATTGTTTAGCATGACCCCAGATGGTATGGAATACCCCTTTGGCCAGTTTGGGTCAGCTGTCCTGGGTCTGTCCCCTCCCAGCTCCTGCTGCACCCCCAGCCTGCTCGCTGGCAGGACAGAGCGAGAAGCCGAAAAGTCCTTGGCCTGGTGTAAGCACTGCTCTGCAACAATTAAAACATCAGCATGTTATGAGCGCTCTTCTCATCCTAATCCAAAACATAGCACCCTACCAGCTACTATGAGGAAAATTAACTCTGTCCTAACTGAAACCAGGACAAAATGTGTCATGAACTTTCTAGTTCTACTATATTTGTACTTCTCTTTGTGTCTTATTTTATAGAATACACATCCTCAACAACTTAACAAACTAGTACATGTTTCCATCTGCCAGAATTTTATCTGGCAACATTATTTTTCCTTAATTTTATAAATATATATATACATATGTTGCTGTTGAAGCTGGTGTATATTCTTTCAAGAAGACAGTGACATTTATTCCCATTATCAGAAGAAGGTGAAGGTCTCCTGTTCCTGTCAGCCCTGCAATGAAGCATTGAAATGGGGAATAATTACCAATCATCATAATTACAGTTTATAGTGAAAATTCCTTAAATTAGGCAATATTTATGTAAATCATGGTACCAATGTTTTGTTTTGGGGAACAGATGATGGAAGGACATCTATTTTCAAGAAAGTCTGCATCATTCTTGTCAAATAGTGGCTGTCATTTTTAACAGTCAGGATAAATAAGGAAAATAATTTTCCTTTTTTAGAGGTAATATTTCCATCTGATTATTTGATAGAAGATTTGACTTTCTTTTCTTGATTGTTACTTACGCTGTCCATCTGACAGGATTACTGATGCCAGCAAGGAGCTCTTTACTGTGCGATCACCTTGACCTGGATATTTTATTCAGGACCAGAGCAGGTAAATTACATGTATATCAGCATATTTCATGTATGTTTGAAATAATATTTCATTATCACTGGAATCACTTCATTGATGTATACAGATGGATGCTATGTCGCACTTCAGATACTGTTGTTGCTCACACTTGGTTGCAGACTTTGGGCATTTAGATAGATTTAGCTGCATGCTGTTCACATTGGAAAAAGGAGTGTTTCATTCATTCTTTTCTGGTCCGAATTGGAATTCCAAATATTCCTTTTTTCTCCTTTTGTTTTGAGGTTTGGAATACTTTCATGTGCCTCTAAGACCAGAAATGAGAAGACTGTAGTTCTTACTTTAAGATCCAGCAGAAAGCAAATGAAATTTCTGAAAATAATGATGGGACAAAACCTCTTCAAGTCTGTGAACTGCCGTCTACCTAGCATTAGAAGCAGTGAGACTGTTTGCTAGACCAATATGTGCTTGGTTTTGATTGGGATAGAGTTAGTTTTCTTTCTAGTAGCTGGTACGGTGTCATATTTTGGATAGAGGGTGAGAATAATGCTGATAACATGTCGATGTTTTAGTTGTGCTGAGCAGTGCTTACACAGGGCCAAGGACTTTTCAGCTTCTTGTGCTGCCCTGCCAGCTGGGAGGCTGGGGATGCAGTAGGAGCTGGGAGGGGACAGACCCAGGACAGCTGACCCCGACTGGCCAAAGGGACCATATAACTGGGACCATTCCATACCATGTAAAGTGATGCTGAACAGTAAAACTGGGGCAGAGGGGCAGGGGGCAGCCCTTGATTAGGGAGTGGCTGAGCATCAGCCAGCTGATGGTGAGCAATTCTACTGTGCCTCACCTGCTTTATTTATTCTTTTTTTTTTTTTTTGGGGGGGGGGGGGGGTCTTTTCTTTCCTTTTCATTTTCTTTCTTATGTAACTGTCCTTATCTCAACCCATGAGTTCTTGCACTTTTCAGTTTTCTTCCCCATCCCACTGGCAGGAGAAGGAATGGTGAGTTTACAGCTGCATGATGCTTAGCTGCCTGCATGTCAGGTTTAACCACAACAGTCCTTTTGACACCCAATGCAGGGCATGAAGGCTTGAGACAATGACAGATCTGACCAGAGCATTTTAGAACAAATTTGTTATAAGCATTATAACTGTTTAATAGTTGCCAGTCACAATGTGGATATATTTGTTTATAATGTCAATTTATTTGCCGTCAAGGTTGTTTTTCTTAATTCCTTTCCTGTTGTTTATCTACTCTGGGGGCTCGCCAAAGTTTATGTTTTTGTCAGTGTGTATAGAGCATGTGCTCGTGTTACACTGACTGTTAACGTAATCTGGTATTTGTACTCAGTATTGCCATCGTTCTTGCACCTCAGGAACCTTCTTATGGAAACTATTATCATGTAGTTTTTACCTTTTCTCCTCCAGGCTAATTACAATAGCTCCTGAAAATCTTATGTATTCTTGGGATGTTCAAACTAGCACAATCCCATTGCTATGTCTCCTGCATGTGTTTATGGCTTTGGCTAAGGTTAACTGGCTATTTAACAATATCACCTAGAGATCTGCCCTGAGGCAGGATGGTTATGGTTGGCAGGGTGTATGGGAGGATATGGTCAAGTACCTATCACAATTGTCACTTTCCAATGGTTTCGGACTTCATCCATGAACAAATGCAGAATCCTAAAAAAAAGGTAGAATTTTTTAAAAAAGTATGTCCCTAGCCAGAGGTTCATAGCTCTCTGCTATGGAGAGGCCTGGCCTCTACCTATCAAACAAAAATCAATGCTATTCAGCACCCTAAAGAAGAGAATGCCACTGGATCCAATCCAGAGCACTACATCTACTGCAACTCTCACAACAGACACTGCAGCTGAACCAGAGAACTGACCTGTTCTTGTATCAATTGCCCTTATATTTAAGAATAAACAATGGAAGAGGAAGCCAATTTGTTTAGGAAAAGAAGAAACTTCTACTAGGAAGGGGAAGGAGGAAGAAGTGGATGAGGCAGACTACTGCAAAACAGGGCCATCACAAGAACAGGAGGGGGAAGAGGCAGATCTCATAAAAGACAGTAACCACCTGATACCTGTGGATAATGGCAGTAAAACACCTCTATAATTCCCCCCCCCCCCCCCCAGCAATACATCAGTGGCACACAAACACAGAATCTCAGAATCATTTAGGTTGGAGTAAACAGTGTGTTGTGGTGAGGCTTTTGCAATGCTTAAAGGTGGAAGTAACTCATGGAGTAGAGCGCTAGCTCTAACAAGCAAAATTATCGTGGTATCTTCTTCCTAAAAAGAAAATAAAATTACATAACTGGATAGAGTAGCTTGGTGATCCAGCTGTTGTTTGGTTCTGACTGCTTCTTTACTTCATCCTTTGTGCCCTGTTACCTTCGTCCTCAACTTGTGTTGCAGAGCTTTGAACTCCTAACCCAGTTGTGGCAACTTAGTTCTCAAGTTCTGGAAAGCTAACAGCATCATCATAGATGCATTTATCACAGTTTCTGCAGGTTAATACTTGCTTCATTCTGAAAAGACCTCTAAGATCATCAAGTCCACCTGTTAACCTAGAGCTGTCACGTGTACCACTTATCCATGTCCCTAAGCACCACGTCTGTGCGTCTTTTGAATACCTCCAGGGATGGTGACTCAACTGCTTCCCTGGGCAGCCTGTTCCAATGCTTCACAGTCCTTGCAGTGAAGAGGGAAACCAACCTGGCACAACTTGAGGCCATTCCCTCTTGTCCTATTGCTTCTTGCTTGGGAGAAGAGACCACCACCCACTCTGCTACAACCTTCTTTGAGGTAGTTGTAAAGAGTGGTGAGGTCTCCCCTGGGCCTTCTTTCCTCCAGGCTAAATAAGCCCAGCCGCCTCAACTGTTCCTCATAAGGTTTGTTCTCTAGACCTTCCACCACCTTTGTTGTCCTTCTTTGGGAATGCTCCAGCATCTCAATGTCTTTCTTGTAGAGAGGGGCCCAAAACTGAACATATTACTTGAGGTGTAGCCTCACCAGAGCCAAGTACCAGAACCGAGACAATCACCTCTCTAATCTGGCTGACCATGCTATTTCTGATACAAGTCAGGGTGCTCTTGGCCTTGGCCACCAGAGCACACTGCTGGCTCATATTCAGCCAGCTGTTGACCAATACTCCCAGGTCCCTTTCCACTGAACAGCTTTCCAGCCACTCTTCACAGAATCACAGAATTGTAGGGGTTGGTAGGGACCTCAAGAGATCATCGGGTCCAACCCCCCTGCCAAAGCAGGTTCCCTAGAGCAGGTTGCCCATGGAGGCGTCCAGATGGGCCTTGAATATCGCCAGAGGAGACCCCACAATCTCCCTGGACAGCCTGCTCCAGTGCTCTGTCACCCTTACCATGCAGAAGCTCTTTCGCATGTTGGTGCGGACCTTCTTGTGATCCATTTTTTGGCCATTGCCACTTGTCTTGTCCCCACAAACCACTGAAAAGAGGTTGGCCAAATCCCTCTGTCTCCTACACTTCAGATTTTTTTTAAAAATTAATAAGATCCCCTCTCAGTCTTCTTTTCTCCAGGCTGAACAGACCCAGGTCTCTCAGTCTTTCCTCATAGGGAAGATGTTTCAGGCCCTGTATCATCTTTGTGGCCCACCACTGGACTCTTTCCAGGAGAGCCCTGTCTTTTTTTTTTTTTTGTGCTGGGGAGCCCAGAACTGGACTCAGTACTCCAGGTGAGGCCTAACCAGGGCAGAGTAGAGGGGGAGGCTCACCTCCCTTGACCTGCTGGCCATGCTCCTTTTAATGCACACCAGGATCCCATTGGCCTTCTTGGCCACCAGGGCACACTGCTGGTTCATGGCCAACCTGTTGTCCACCAGGACGCCCAGGTCCTTCTCCGCAGAGCTCCTCTCCAGCAGGTCATCCCCCAGCCTGTACTGACACATGCGGTTGTTCCTTCCCAGGTGCAGGACTCTACACTTGCTCTTGTTAAACTTCATTTGGTTTCTTCCTGCCAAGCTCTCCAGCCTATCCAGGTCTAGCTGAATGGCAGCACAGCCTTCTGGTGTGTCAGCCACTCCGCCCAGCTTTGTATCATCGGCATGCTTGCTGAGGGCGGACAGCCTGTATCATTGCATGGGGTTGTGTCCCAGGTGCTTAACCTGGCACCTAACCTTGTTGAACCTCATACAGTTGGCCTCAGCACATCAGTCAAGCCTATCCAGAGCCCTTGAGCAGATCAACACTTGCACCTAACTTGGTGTTATCTGCAGTCTTACTGAGGGTGCACTCGATCCCCTCCTCCAGATCATTGAAAAAGATATTGAAGAGAACGGGCCCCAGTACTGAGCCTTGTGGGACACCACTTGTGACTGGCCTCCAGCTGGATTTAACTCCATTCACAACTCTTTTGGCCTGGCCACCAGCAAACTTTTCACCCAATGAGGCATATGCCCATCCAAGCCATGAGCAGCCAGTTACTCCAGAAGAATGCTGTGGGAAATGGTGCTAAAAGTTTTAGTAAAGTCTAGGTAGACAACATCCACAGCCTTTACCTCATCCAGTAAGCATGTCACCTTGTCATTGAAAGGCGATCAGATTAGTTGAGTAGGTCCGGCCATTCATAAACCCAAGCTGACCGGGCTGGATTACGTGGTTGTTCTGTATGTGCCAAGTGATGGCACTCAGGATGATCTGCTCCATAACATTCTCTGGCACCAAAGTCAGACTGATAATCTTGTAGTTCCCTGGGTCCTCCTTCCAGCATTTCTGGAGATGGAAATCACATTTGCTAGCTGTCAGTCAACTGGGACTTCCCCTGATAGCCAGGACTGCTGATAAATGATAGAAAGCTGCTTGGTGAGCATTTCCAACAGCTCCTGCATTACCCCTGCATGGATCCCATCTGGCCCCATCGAATCTGCCAAGAAGGCAAGCCTGCCTCCCAAGGAATCCAAGCTGCTTTCATTCCAAAATCTCGCCCTTCCATGAAATATTGCAGAAGCTCAAGTCATGCAAAAGAACTGGGGTCTATGATCCACAGACTTCCCTGAGTTGTTTAAAGGAGACCACTTACCTTCACATCATGATGAGGCTGTCAGGACACTCATCTCTGCCATGACCCCAGACTGAATTCCAGGCAAGCACATGGAGCAGAAGCTAGGAGCAGAGAAGACCACACACACACTACTTGCTGATGAGCAAATTAGCTGCACGCTTTAATTCACGTCTCAGTATGCCACCAAAGCCAGCCTACTTCAGGATGCAAATGTTAATAAAATAACAGTGAGATCAATACAGAACAAAAGTAAGAAGGAAGTACAGTCATTTGAATGGATAAAATGCAAATACCTTTACAAAAATGGTTAAGTGTAAAAACAATCATACAACAATTCAAAGGGAAAAAAAAAAAAAAGCAAATTCCAACACAGAACTTTGGCTAAGCTGCAAACAAAGCACAATGAAACAGCAAACTCCAGGGAAAGTTGAGCTCAAATCACTGGGTTGGTCAAAGGATCTTTCATTTCTCCAGCTGGGCTCCTTCATGCCCCTTCCATTTATCCAAAATACCCTGGAATGTAAAGAGAAAAAGTGGAAAAGGAATGAACACCAAGGCTGGTACACAGCCATGTTTCTTGAGAGCAGCAGATAGCAAAGTTGCCTAGCATTCCCATTGCTTCAATTTGATTCCCCGGACCCCTTGGAACAGGAGCAGCCCCACGACAGACACAAACTGGTAGAGGGTTAAGTGAAGGCCCCTAAAGCTGACCCTCCCTTCTTGTCCACAATTCTACAGAGCACTGTGCCCTCCACACAGAGCACTTACATTCACATCGGGGGTAGTTAATGACTCCGTCCTTGCACTGTGCCTCAAAATCCTCTGGGTTTGAGACTTCCCGGTAGGAAAAAGGGCATGTAAACGAAATAGTCTCCTTAGAGCGATATGTGTTAGATCTTCTCCTTGACTGTCTTAGTTTAATATTGTTCCTCTTCATTTCTGTCTCACTCAATCTACAGTTCCCTTGGGAAGAAAAAAAAAAATAAGAGAAAAAATAGAAGACGAAAAGAACAGCCACCGCCACAAGAGAAAGTACTCTCATAATTTGCCTGTAGACCTCGTATTGTCAACTGATCCTCTGATGCTGTTGGTACCAGCTGAGTGCCTGAAACTACTTATTCTCCTGTGCTGCATCCCCGCCGCATCTGTCCCCTCCTGTATCAATGCACAGTGCCGATGATGAAAGGCAAAAGCCCATTTCCTACCCTTCAGCAATGTCGCAGTTATCGGGGCTTGGGGAAATTGTAGGAGGAGGCAAGCACAGGTTTCCTGCTGCAGAAGCCATGAAGGCCTGCAATGGGCATTGACCCCCTGCCTCCACACACACCAGAGCACAGCACAACCAGAGAGGAGCTGGGAAGGCCACAGGTGCAAAGGGGGCGCAGCTGTGGCTGCAAGAGGGAAGCAGGAGAGAAGCTTGCTGGGCCAAAGCCCTGCCTACACAGGCAGGCTTGGGAGAGCCTGCAAGGAAATGGTTTCCTGCTCTTCAGCCCTGCCACAGTCAGGGAAATGGCACCTTCCAATTGCAGGGAAGCCACTTGCAGGGAACTTACCAGCCCTTCTGTCCTGCCTGGAAGCGGCCGGGCAGGCCCAGCACCAGTAACCCTCATGAGCCCCAGGGAGCCCGTTCCCCAGGAGCCTTTCCAGCTCACGTACGCCAGTCGGCGGCTTCTTGGGGGCACCTCCCCTCATAGCCTGCAGCTTTGCAGGGTGCTCTCACACCTTGGTGCTCCGCTATTACTTCCCCAGGTACACTTGCTATGGGCTTTCCTCTCAGCTTCTGCACTAAAACTGCAAAAAGGCAGCGGTCAAGCAGTGACAGAGTGGAGGTGACTTACTTCCTGGCTTGCACCATGGGTATTCTAATGTCCCGTCCATACACTGCACTCTGAATGGGGAAGATGCTGGGTCCTGCACATATCCAATTTTACAGTCAAATTCAATAAAATCTCCTGATGTCGAGTACAGCTTTCTTTCTCCTCTCCATCTCAGCTCAATATTGTTTCTGTCCATATCTTCTTCAGAGGCCGTACAAGCCGCTTGGAAAAGGCAAGAGAAGGATGTGATCAGTTCATACAGATGCACAACATACATATACATTTTTTTCCCCCTCCGAGACTACAGATGTATTTCACATCACAAACCTCTTCTACTATTGTGCTCTCACCCTCTGAGTTTTCCAACAGGAAAGACATTCTCAACAAAAGAAAAGGGAAAAAAGATGACGGCTGAGATGCGGGCTGCACACCGCTGCGGAGAGGCCTTTGCCCTCTGACAGTCTCACAGGACAAGGGGGAAGCACAGCCTGGGGTGGGGGCACTCAGCAGGCAGCAATGAACTTCCCTGTGTCTTTTTTGGGCTCTCTCCTTGCCCTCGTCCCAGCACTTCTCAAATTCGTTTCCTCGTGGCCCTGGATTTCCTTGCACTCACACCAACCCACCCTCCCTCCTCACAGCCTGCGGACCATAGCAGCGTCCCCAGCTCAGGAGCACGCCACACCGGTGGAGCGGCCCCAAAGAAGCGGCTCAGCCAAACTCCCCTCCTCCTGGATCTGTTGGTGACTGGGGGCAGGGAGGGACAGCAGGCAGCAGAGGCGGCTACACAAGCTGACCTCCAGAGGAAATTCCTTCTGCACTGGAGAAGCACCAGCTGCTGTTCTGCCCTGTCAGCGTCGCAGCCCCAGCACAAGTGCTGCTTCACAAGTGAAGCGCCCGCAGGGCCTGAGAAAAAGACAACGAGCAGCTCACACAGCTCTTGGCCACGCAGCACGAGCTTCCACCTACCCAAGCACACTGGGGGATTTGTCCACTGCCCGTCAGTACAAGTGATTTGCTCAGGTCCATTCAGGATGTAGAAACTTGCACACTTGTATTTCACAGTTTCACCTTGGTCATATTCTGGCAATGGGAAGGAAAGGATGTCTCCGTTTTCAATATCTGGAGGTGGGCCACATTTTCTACCCTTCCCTGGAAGAAAATTACCCATTAGAAAGAAAACCATCCGATTTTAGGTGCAACAGAACCCTGGCCACAAATTCTTCAAGAGATCACATAGGCAGTACTTCAAGAGACTTGGAGGAAAGCAGAGAGAAAACTGTCACCTTGATAAGCTGCATTTGTTCATGTGCTGAAACCTCGCATATGCCTCATGAAATCAAATGAGATTATTCAATGTGCTCGTGAAATCCTGGGCACCAACATGGTACCAGGTGTTAGCTCACCCATCAGCTACGACCCGCAGGTAATGTAACAGTGGAGTCAATTACATGGCATTCACAAAGGCAATGCACCACTTGCATTTTCTGGATGTCAGCTGGCAGGAGAGCTGTGAGCTCTGTTCTCCAGCGCAGGCAGCACAATTTCTCACTCTCTTCACATTAGGCATTCTCAGAAAGCAGATTTGCAGAAGTGAAAGGTTGGAGTCTCAAAATCAGACCTGGCCAGCAGTTGCTCTCAGCCTCAGGGTGCTTTTCCAGATGTGGCACCCCTTGAGTGAAGCCATCCAGGTTACTCACCTGGTAGACTTCCATTAAACACATCCTGCCACCACAAATGGAGAGATACCAGGGAAAATCCCTTTTTCCTGAGTCTGACAGATACTGTTGCACTTGCTCACAGTCCTGAGACTGAAATTTGGAGACCTAAATGCCACTGAGCTAGTTCAGGGCAATCTTCACTGACAGTCTACCGCATGGAGGGAGAGAGAACTCACCTTTGCACTGGGGCAGCTCTGTCCAGGTCCCATTCTGACATGTTACGGTGGAAGCCCCCGTCATCAGAAAACCTTGCCAGCACTGATAGTGAGCTGTCTCCCCAGGCAAATACCTTGGCTTTTTAACACCTTGAACTTTTCCACCAGCAATTTCTGGAGGAGGTTCACACGTCACATCTGAAAAGAGACATTTCTGCACTCAATTTGTACGCCCTCACGTGTTCTCCTATACAAACTACAGTTAAGAGAATCATCTTGTTACTGCCCAGATGATGTTCTTAAGCGCAAGAGACAATATTGCCTTACCAACATGACTTGATTATTTTCCCCTCCTCTTTTTTCCTTGGCCATGAGTGTTTCTAAACACTGGAATTCCTGAATCCCAGAAATGTGAATTAACATGACAATGGCAGCAGAACACCTTCCACATTCTCAGGAGATGACAGGGACAGTCAGAGCTTCTAGAAAAAGCCAACATTTCTGTAGCTACACCGTTTGCCACAAAAAGCCTCCTTGCAAGGCCAGGGCCCTCTGCTGAGAACCCGAGCGCTTCTGAAAATCACAGATGTAGCAGCCAAGCTGGCTCTCTGCTGAATGTAGAGCTCTGGAAGAAGTTATCAGCCTGTAGTGCTCATGGACAGGTAAGTAAAGTTGACTCCATGGAGGCGTATGAATGCCAAATTGCACTTGTTCAGCCTCCAGCCACAGATTTGGGCAGGGAATAGGAGGACAGCACAGCTCCTCTTCAGAGGAACATTCTTGTCATTGCAGACTCTAGCCGACCTGCATGTTTTAGTTCCTGAGGCTCTGCTGGGATCTCTGTCATAGTGGAGCCTCAGAGAAGAACACCTGTTTCTCTCCTCTAGTACTTCTGCCATTCTGATACTCTCTGACAGGGCTGAACACAACAGAGGAGCCCTTACACATCTTTCTACTGAAGGTCAGTAAAAGGGTGTAGTCTGGAAATTACTCGTATCACAGAGAAGAATAACAAGTCAGCACATTCTATGCCTTTTTTCTTCAAGATATTTTTGCTGTTGATGAAAATATCCATAGTATTTCTAGAAGCATTAAGCTAAATTAAAGTTCTGTGCAAGGAAGCAGTAGTAGGTACAATGTTGCAGTACACAAAGAAAACAAAACTAAAAAAGGTAAAGTCTTTCTAGTATTTAGGTGATCCAAACAGTCCCCACGAAGCTAACAGCCAGAATGAAAGCACAAATTCCTACCTCTGCAACTTGGCACTTTTGTCCATTGTCCCTCTGAACAAGTGACATAATTTACACCCATAATTTGATAATTACTTTCACATTCATAATGGACTTTGGCACCAGGCAGGTATTTCTCCTGTTGAGTGCTGGTAATATGAGCATTGAGAATTTCAGGTGGGGCTCCACAGCTAACATCTGAAAAGAGAGGTGCGTTTAAGAATAGTAGGACAGTAGTATGGCTATCACAGAATAGCGCATTCACAAGCACCATTGTTCCTGATGAGGACAGGTGATTTGTGTAAGGTAGGTCCTTTTCTACAAGTAGGAAAGGAAGTTACTATGGTTTTCATTCTGCAACGCTTCACCAGGCAATTATTTTTTTTGCCTAAAGTGACTTAAAAAGAGGAAAGGAGTTGCAGAGACCAGCCGAATGTGCAGACTGATGCCATACAGCATTGTGTGCCAAAGCGCTGGAGAACAAAGTGGTTTATTTACTATTTGAAGGTAACTTGCATAGACTGAAATTTCTAGTGATACGAAATCAAGATATGTAAGGCTACCAGCTATGTCACTCTTTGCAGCCAACACCCTTTTCTCCATAACCCTCTGACTGCTTGATCTAAGCAGGGAGCAAAGCTGTGGCTACCGGCTTCAGACCAGAAGGGGAAAAGATTTCTTTGCTGATCAGTCCTGCCTGTTGCTTCTCAGGGACCAGAAAAATAGGTGTTGTAGCAGTCTATTAAAAGCAACTCAATGATCAGCTCTACTGGTCTGACTCACTTGCACGCATGGGTTGGCGTTATATTAATTAGTGTTCCTGAAAGACTAAGAAGGGTCATAGACTACTTAGAAGTACAACCTATACCTTCACAAAATGGTGGTGTTGACCAATTTCCCCTTCTGCAAAAAATTTCAGGGGGACCAGTGACCTGAAATCCTTCATGACACTGGTAGCGAATTGTTTCACCAGGCTCATACTTCTCCTTGCTCCTGCCTTCAAATGCAGCATTGGCAACTGCTGGAATCCTTCCACATGGTATTTCTGAAAAGATATGCAAACTTGAAACTTTTGGTAATGTGATACACATAGAATGAGTGGATTGTTCCAACCAAAAAGATGCCTTTTATAGGAGCAACGTAGTCAATCACTGCCTGTGGATATAAAAGGTAGCATTCAGAAACTTAAATGTTAGTACCCTAAATAGATGTGAACTTCAGGCAATGTAAAGCTTTAGATTCTGTTTCTAGCCCTGCCAGAAAACTTTGGGAAAGGCTTCTGTCCTTTACTATACAGAAGTGATGTCTATCATTGAAGCACCAAAGTAATTTCTACTCACTAGTGAACTCCGTAGAAAACAGATCCTTGGATGATAAGGATGTGCCCATGACTCATCTGGCAGAGACTGACTCTGAACATAGATTGCAAATATACCACAGGAATACATAAAAAAATAAACTGTGTTCAACTGTATCAGCCTTGCCCCCCACCAGGATTGCATTGAAGACATTCACGAGGAAAAATAAGATTCCATAGCAAAATATAGAATTACTGTTTGTTGCTACAATTCAAGCTCCAGTTTAAAATTATTTCGAATTCATTGCTAAGTACATCCCAGGAAAAGTCTTGTTTGACATTACCAGAGCATGTAGGAGCTGAAGTCCAGTTTCCCATAGAACAAGTTATCTTTGATGGTCCATCTAACTTATATCCAGGATGACAAACCACATTTAGTGTAGCACCAGCCAGATAAATTGTTTTCCCTTCTTTTTCCATTTTTAAGTTTTGATTTTCCAGCCTGAGATCATCTACATATTCCACAGGTTGCGGTGGCAAGCAGGGATTTTCTTTAAAATATGGAGCACAAAGACAAACAGTATTACAAGACAATTAATATTCCAAAGACATGCAGTCTAAAACAGAAAAGGAAAAGAAAAAAAAAATCCAAACAAAAATTAAGTGGCTTGAAAGTAAGATGAAGAAATATGTAAGATTCACAAAGCAAAACTCCTTTCCTCTCTCCCTCAAAAAAATCCAAAAAGGATTTGTTTCTTTTTACTTTGAACCAAATTAGAGTCATGTCCCACATCTTGCCAAGGAGATACAGTTACAACTTAATAAAAAGAAAATGATAAAAATCATAGACAGAGAATCAGAAGAGATGTTGTTCTGTCCTGGTGAAAGTGAGTTTCTAGAATTGTAACTAAATTAAGCTTGTCCACCACTAATAAAATTATACCAATGTCATGGGGGGTTTCCTGATGACATAAGGAAAATACCAGAGTGCAGCAGAGCTTAAGAAGTATAACCTACCTCCCCAGACACAGAGTGGACTAAACCTCTACAAACTCCTCCTGAGTTGGGGTTGTCCAACTATGCTATTCTCTTACATGACTGTAGAAGGGGTGAACATAAATTATGTTTCATATACGTTTTTGGTTACTAGTGAGTTAGGTTTCATCAGCTGACACATCAAGTTGAAAGCATACGTTTCTCTGAATTCTCTGAATTCCGCAAGACAAAAGATCTAATTACAATCAAACTTCTTGTTTAGTAACTGTGACTGAGAATTTTATTGCAATATAATTTATTTTATGAGCAGCTCAAGCACTTTTTTCATTATTCTTCTCTATGTCTGACACATCAGTAGAAACAGAGTCTCCCAAGCAACAAAAGAGAAAAGAAACCATAGGGCATTAGAATTTTGCAGCTTAAAAATACAGGCTTGCTTGGCATGTTGTGCACATCAGTCACCAGCTCGCACCTCGTTTGTCCTGCACTCATCTATCTCCTACCCATTTCTGAAAACACTTTCTTCTACTTCTTAATGAACTTCTGCTTACAAGATATCATCTGCATCAGCAATGTTTGAACAGTTGGCTTGCGGATTCCTCAGCATTCCAAGCACGAATACAGGCTGAGCAGAGACTGTATTGAGAAAAACCCTCAGGAGAAGGACTTGGGAGTGTTGGTTGATGAAAAACTCAGTATAAGCCAGCAGTGTGTTCTTGCAGCTGAGAAGACCAACTGTATCCTGGGCTGCATCTAAAGAAGCATGGCCAGCAGGCCGAGGGAGGTGATTCTCCCCCTCTACTCTGCTCTTGTGAGACCCCACCTGGGGCACCCAGCACAAGAAGAGCATGGACATATTCAAATGAGTCCAGAGGAATGAATGCCATGGGGATGACCAGAGGGCTGGAGCACCTCTCCTATGGAGTCAAGATGAGGGGGTTAGGGTGGTTCAGCCTGGAGAAGAGAAGGCTCTGGGGAGACTTTACAGTGGCCTTCCAGTACCTAAAGGGGGCCTACAGGAAAGCTGGGGAGGGACTCTTTGTCAGGGAGTGTAGAGATAGGACAGGGGGTAATGGCTTTAAACTAAAACAGGGTAGATTTAGATTAGATACTAGGAAGAAATTCCTCACTCAAAGGGTGGTGAGGCACAGGAACATCCCAGAGAAGCTGTGGATGCTCCATCCCTGGCAGGGCCCAAGGCCAGACCAGATGGGGCTTTGGGCAACCTGGTCTGGTGGGAGGTGTCCCTCCCATGGCAGGGGGTTGGAACTGGGTGATCTTTAAGGTGCATTCCAATCCAAACCATTCTCTGGTTCTATGATTCCTTAGAACAGATGGCCAAAGTTATGCCATATCATTTATACTTGTATTACAGGAAAAAGTCACAAAAAGGAAAGGAGAAAAATCAAGTAAGATTAAAGACAGAAAAACAAACAAGCAAAGACTGCTAAAACTACATCCAAACAACATAAATAAACACACGGCTCCTGAGGAGCTGCCTGAAGGCTTTATGCTCCATCTCAGATGAGTCTGTCTAAATAAAAAAAAAACACAAACCAACCAACCAAAACACCCCACAAACGTACTACCCAACAGTTGGTCAACTGCACCTTCTTTAGCAACTTACATTCTATTGCTTTTCTGCACAATTACCTGTTTGTGACAGTCTTAACAACAATAACATCATCATTCTGCTAATGATGAGTGCAAGTACATAACACAGAAGTTCATAATAAAACAAAGAGAAAAAAAAATCCACTACTGACCAATGCAGCGTGGTGGTGACTGCCATCTCCCATTTATACATGTTATTTCATTCCCACCAATGAGCTGGAAACTCTCAAGACACGAAAAAGTTATTTTACTCCCATTCCTGTAATTTCTTTCAATTGGTATCTGTTTAGCACCATGCAGCTGAGGTGGAGGTGGGCAAGTGTTTTCACCTAAGGACACATATGCAGATCAAAACAGAACATAAGATAAAGTGTAACAGTTCATCACAGATTACAATACTAACAACCAAGAAAACACTGGCATTAGATAAGTCTTCAGTAGCTACATGGAGCTTCAACTAGTATCATAATCATTTTGTTCTGCCCCAAAAACACCAGAGCTTCCTTTAGATGCTCATGTTTTCAACATGTATTCACAGAACACATGGTCAGAAAAATACACCATCAATATATTTTTCTATGTCAGAATTGTGTTCAGTAATGTAAGCTGGTAGTCCCCTCTCTCCCTTACACAGCTGCACAAGCTTGTGTGCTTTCCCTGACTCTCTCTGTATGGTGAGGTATTTCAGGAAAACTGGTCCAGCTTCTGGGGTTCTCTTGGTTGTTTACAGTTTGTGTGGTTGGTTTTGTCAGTTTTTCTTTCTGATTGTTTGCTTTGTTGTTGTTGTTTTCCCCAGACATAGCTAATAGTAGAGTTAAATGAGAACCATGAAAGGAAACAAAGAAATAAATGTGAATTTTGCCACTCAAGGAATGAGGGGCAGCTCCTGTCATAGGAAAGGAAAAAGAAGGGAAAGAGGTAGATCTGAGCAGGAGGAAACCTCAAAAGCTTGGTTTGTTGCTTCACATGGTCTCAGAACACTGGGAAGGTAGGGACTGTTTTTGAAAGAGAATGCTAACTCGAGTGGCTGCCACCCTATGCACTTCTGCCACTTCCACACATCCCTTCCCATCGATATGCCATAAAGCAGGCAATGAGGCCATGATTGTTTTTACTCTTTTACAGGCAATATCCTGCTCTACCTATGGCTCTTGCAGGCAGTCCTGCAGGCATCTGACCTTTGGTGTGCTTTAGATTAGGGCAATCTGGCCAACTCAGCCTTTTTCCTGTTGTTTTGCTAAGAATGACTGGGAAAAAAAATAGAATAAAAAAAATAGCAATAGAAGAGCTTTGAATTTTAAAGAAAATAAAGTAACTTTGGCTGGAACTTGAGCTATGTGCTACTCCCATTTCCACCAGGGTACAGCCCTTTTGGAAGAAAAAAAGCTTAAATTTATCTTTGAATCTTTTCTCACAGCAGAAGTGACAGGGACAACTGTTCCAATTGTCATAGTAGATATTATTAAGTCTGCTTCACAAAAATAGTGTCTCTGAACCTAATTCACTGTTCAAATCATTCTCATCATTAGTTCCCATGACTATCCCATAGCATATAGTTGACTACACACACATATATAAGCGTGTAAGCATTTCTATTTCAGACTAGTGTCACAGAGATACTAATAAGCTTTAATAATGAGCATTTATCATTCCAATATAAAAAGAAGAAATCGTATGCATTGTAAAACCACACCTGTACAATCAATCTCCGGTGACCATTTTCCAGACACGCAAGTTGACTCTTTAATATTGTTGTCAGCTGATGTACATTTATACTGTATAACTCCATGTGGCTCAATCTCCTTTTTTGGCTCGGAAAAAGAACTAGGTTGTACAACCTCAACATCCATTGGAGGCACACAGCGATGAGATGTAGCTGAATAAAATCAACACAAACAGCTAAAGAACAGATTTGGTTCAGATAAGATGTACATATGCATTCACTGATGAAGAGGTCATTGGTTTCCTAATGCACACCCATGTGAAGATATTTTTTCATTTACAGTAGTTTGAAGTAACTCCTAAGATTCCTAGATTACAGAAACAAATTTTTGTTCTTGCTATCTAAAGCACAGACTGTTATTGCTCACAAAATTATTTTATTTTAACAGGATCCCTTCTGCTGAGTCCATTAACTGAAAAACTAAGCATTCATTTCTTCCTCAAAACTACAGAACAGTAGTAAGACAAACAAGAATAGAAACCTTCTTTTGCTTGCAGAAACAGGAGCATGGAGGTAGTACTATTCCACACTAAATATATACCAGGTATCAGTCTCCAGGGAAAGTGTATGTAAGTCATAACCAGGTTTTGCGTCCTTGACTGGTGATTCTGAGAGTGAGAAGACAAGCTAATGTGAAAGCTAAGTAGATTGTATTTTGTTCCAGATTCAATCCTCAACATAACTGCAAATACAGGTACAGCGTATCCAAATCACTGAGAAATATAAAATCACTTCTGTAGAAAGGGAAACTAAGAATAGAATATAATAAACTGTATTTCACTAAAGATAAATAGAAGCCAATATACTTTAGTCAAATTTATTCCAGCCAAAACACCTTCTTGTACAATATCACTTTTTTTTTTTTTTTTAAAAAAAAAAACCTACTGACTCCAATGCATTGGTTTTTTGCCTTAGGCAAAGGGTTTATTTTACATCTTTTAAAAAGACTTTACTTTCAACAGTTTATGCACCGTGAAACTAAATGGGAAGGTTAGAAAAAGAAAGAGAAAACTACTGATCAGAAATGAAAAGGACTAATCTACATAAAAATGGCAAGGATAAGATAAGACCAGCACATCATGGCTATTACTACTATTTCTAATTTCTATTAGGATTTTTAAAAATCAAAGTAGTATGTAGAGACACAAATCTCCATGTAATTAATACAATAGGCATGTGACTTTATTGCTGGTATGTCCCAAGGCTTCTGAAGGGTCTTTTTTGGAGAGGAACACTGGAAAATAGGTAAAAAACTACTGTCATAAGGTCATTGCACATCAAAGATGTGCAGTGCCATAATTGATGTGCCATCATATTTGATGTTACCCACTGTGTAACTGTCCATTTCTTTCCCCAGACTGACTCAGAGTATTTACTAATTTGTACCTTCAGAGTCTTTCCAGGATGAAGGACATGTTCACACTTAAAAGAGCAGTAAATAAAAAAGCACTTAGTTGAGATGCATAAAACCATAGTATCTCTGGCTACATATTGATTCCTGAAGTTCTTGAAATTTTGAATACAACAATGTTAAACTCATATCTGAAATATTATGGAAACAGATTACCATCACAAAGAGGTAAAGGCTTCCATTCCCCATTAAGACATTTTGTCCTCGTTCTTCCAGCATCGCCATTTTTACATCCATATAATACTTCATCACCAGGAGAAAACTGGGGCTGGTCTTTCTGGTGAAGAACAATATTCGGGATAGAGGAAGGTGATCCACATGGTGTTTTGTCTTCTGTTGAAAAGAGCAGAAATATTCCACAATTTTACTGGAGTCACATTTGAATATCTGAAAGAATTTAAATAAAAAGAATTACATTTGCATTTGGCGAGTCAAACCTACTCCTATTAACTAACAATACCTTCTACGGAGCTAAGGTATGTATATAATTTAGCCAGTTTACTAAATCCCTTTCCAGACCTTTCCCTTCTTTTTCCATCACTGTGATAACTCCACAGCTTGCTCCCCAAGTAGTTTCAGCTAAGGTTAATTTCCCAAATTCTGTTTTTCAAAGATACACGAATCCTGAAGTGTAAGAAAACCTTCAATTAATCCAGGTCATCTGGAACCTGATTCTGATTAATCAAAATTATATTCAGTTACACACCTACACATTTGTTATGTGCACTTTCAATTAGTGTTACTACAAGAGCCGAAACCCTCTGTAACATCACGTAGCGAGCTGCAGGGCTGTCGTCTCTATGTGCTAACTGTGGTTCCTGCTGTGGGCTGCCACTGTTGTTGTGGTAGTGAAAGTAAAGGTTAATGGTTTGCACGGTTGAGTGCAGTATATGGGTATTTCTTCTGAGGAAGGAAAAAGGGATGTAACAGGGTAGGGGCATACAGCCAGTTCTGAACAGGGAAGAGGAAAGACCCATGGTAATCTCAGAAATTGTATTTGAACAACTTTGCACTCAATCTTGAACCACTCTTTTTTTCCAACTTGTGCACAGAAACTGTTCTCTGTGGAACAAATATCAAAAAGATGTGAGCAATCATTCTCCTCCATGCTATACATTTTTAAAACATCAGTGTTGCTCTTGGAAGATGTGTCAGAATTCAGACAGCCAGAGACTACCAGACTTTCCAAGGGAATCACAAGTCTTTTGGTACCTCTGTCAGTACAGAATATTTTGTTGCTAATGGATTTTAGCCTGGTTTCTAAGGAAGGAGATCCACGATTGCACATCCCCTTCTGCCTGTTCCCAGACCCACCCCCCACCCCCCTCCCCCACACAAGTAGCTTTAGAATCTCCTGAACAGTTCAATAAAACATGGAAGATGATAGGTATTTGCAAAAGAAAGTTCTCATGAGCTCTGTGAAAATGAGGGGCAGCTGTAGCAGAAGAGCCACCTGTTGAAGATATTTCCATTTGATCTCTCCGTACACAAACAACACAAGGATCAGAGCTTGAGGAGATAAGTATCTTGAGTGAGTGGGTATTCCTGCATATTAAGACTTATTATGGGGAGAACAAGGAATTTGTATGGCACTTAGATGAGCAGTGCAGTTGATGTAGAAGATGTTTTGTAGGACAAAGTAAACTAGTCCATGAAAACACAACGTTTATTGGTTCTCTTCCTTAAGAACACTCCTAATTATTTCATGTAGCTACAGATTTTCAACTTATTCTATTCCGCTTCAATTCTGAGACACTGTCTTAACAAGTGAATGGTAGTTTGCACTCCTCCATACTCTGTGGTCTGAGGTACACCATCTAATGCCATGCACAGAAAGTGGGTGCTTCTGCCTAGGCAGAACACCTGACTGTAGCACCATTCACTATTTCAATATCAGCACTATAAAAAAATGTGGGACACCTAACTCTAGCCTAGGGAAGACAGCAACACAACGCATATACAGTCATCGCATTTGCAGCCCTGAGCCCCTGAAACATATAGTATTGTCATTGCTGGAAACAGGCGATGGCATTTGTACTGAGCTTACAAAGCCTCAGGATGGAGGCTTATCCGGCTTACTTTGTCAGAACATGTCCTGACCTACCTGGAGACTTAGTTTTACTTGTTTTTACAGTAACAGCATTTTTTTTCCTAGTGATCAGTTGGCATTAGCTCTTTTACTTTACTTTTGGTTATCTTTGTATGGCAACACCACAGTTTTTTATATATAGAATTATATAGGATACCAATGCAAGAAGGAGGAGGTGACCACTGTCCATCAACACATTCTATTTCCTTTGATCCAACCAATTTAAATATGGTGTCACATTCATATTTTGTTCTACTCCCATGCTGATACTGTTGCAGAAATCCAGAAGCAATACTTCCATTGGTAATCTCGGGTGGAGGTCCACAGCCTCTGGGATTCTCTGAAACCAAGATATTAATTTTATGCTCTTTACTCAGTACTATTAGCACACTTACACATTAAGTGCAACACAAAATAAACTGAGATTCTTGCTTAAAGTTAAGAAAAATCCACAGAACAGGTTAAACAGACATTGACTATTTGGATTCATGTTGGGCTGCAGCTCACAGTCTGAGATGAGTGACCCTGGCTCAGTCTACTCTCTTACTTGCATGTGCTGTCAATTTCCTACCGTGATAAAAGAAACAGTTGATGAAACCAAATCATTTTTAAGAGAAGAAAAGTGTTACACGGACATCAATTTCACAAACAAACAAACAAACAAAAACCTGCAAGAAACAATGGCATGTTATGCAAATCACTCAGAAAGCAATGTGTACCTCTAATGGAGTGAACTCCTGCCAAGGGAGCTTAATATGTTTTTGAGCTAAAGAGCCAACAACACAAAATATACTTGTTTTCAAATGCAAAAGAGAGTGAGCAAAAAGAAGGATGAAAGACAACAACGTAACTGATCAAGCAGGAAAGAAATGTGAGAAATATTAGATGCTCTTGCTACCTTGAACTTCCTTCAGAGGAAGAATAGGGGAATATATCTTCCCTTCTGCATGACATTGTTAATCCTACAGGATGAAACAGGAATTTCATAGTAAAAAGCCTTCACTGAGCTTTTTTTGCCTTGAATTCAGCTATGTATCATCTCCAAAAACTTTTTTATTTTTTATTTTATTTTTTTACAAAAACAGGATAGAGTAAGAGAGGGCATTGCTCGAATAAATAATTCCTGGCTGCCATATTGCAGCCTATTTATGTCTTTTTGAATAAATAATATTTTTTCATACATTGCAGTGAAATTTTGTGCAAGCCATTTACCAGCTCACTTTCAGTTATTGCAGAACTCCAGTTGGCATAATCGAAGATAACAGAATAAAGGCAACAAGAAAAATATTTGGGCTGATTACCAGACAAATGTTCTAGACATGTTCAATGTTTTTACACACAGAAAAGTGAACATCATTGAAAATCCAACTGCTCAGACTCTTTCATGAAATAGCAGAATAATACCACTTGTAGACCAGTACCTGCCCTTTTAGAGACAAGGTACCCACAAAAGTCTTCAGGACCCAGGCATTTTCATACATTTCCTACCACAATAAAGTCAACAGAAGAATTACCTTTACATGTTGGTGGTGATGGAGACCATCCAAAGTAATAGCACTGAGCAGAGGCAGGTCCCACTCTTTTGTATTTTTTTTCACAGAAAAAATTCACAACATCTCCATTGCTATATTTACCCTCCCTGGGAGAAATATATCCATTGGGCAATATTGGCATTTCACATTCTATTGCTACAAAGACAAAATATTTTAACATATAGTGTAAGACCTACAAAAAGTACATGACACACTACTACTAATGGAAAAGGGGGAAACCAGAAACAAAATATACAGACACACAGCCCTGAAAAAACTAACATGGAGACAATGACAAGATACAAACTTCCCAGTCACACTAATTGGTTGGCTATCAAAAAACTACAGGCACCACTTTCAAGATAATCAATCTAGTCTTTGCAACTAAGATTAAACCAGGGAGAACCTGGATGGGAAACAGCGCTGGAATTGACACAGCCATACAAACCCATGAGGGGACATGGAGGGGCAAGTGAGAGCAAGGAGAACAAAGATTGGGATAGGCAGAAAAGAGGTAAAAGGGACCAGTTGTGTAACACTGTGCCAGTCAGTATGCTTGCCTGGCCGAGCCCTGCACCTGATCACTGCAGTCTGTCCTATCATCTGCATTTTATTAAATCTGTTCTTAACTCTCTCACTGTGCAATGTCACTCTCTATCCCCATGTGTCTGTGTGCAGCAAGGTCTAGGTGCTAGCTACTGGTGAGAGCTACTGTATGTGTGTGAGTAAAAAAAATGGTGCCAGTTACTTAAGTAGGTGGGGTTCCAGTGCAGCTACTGGAGCCAGTGGGAGTCTTTACCTTCCAGCCACTGGAGTGGGAACAGTATGTGCCAAAAAAACAGCTACTGGGGGGACACTGGTGTGAGTGAGGCAAGCGAGGGCCTTGAGGGCTCCATGAACACATGTGCTTGTGAACCTAGAAAGTGCTGTGTGTGCACCTTGACTAGTGAAACTCTATCTTTACCAGCTGAAGAGGAGGAAGGGGACGTAGCTGTCTATGTTTTATCTGAGTCCTGTATGCACGTGTTGTTGAGGGCAAGCCTTGCCTGTGGCAATTCATGTGGCTGTGTCAGTGTCCTGTGTCTGTGAGTCTCGGATATGTGCTCAGCTTTGTTACTGGTTGAATCTGCAAAGGGAAAAGTGGCAGCTGCATCCCTTGGCCTTAGCAGAGGTCCCAGATCCCTGTGGCACTGGGCTGGATTCCAGCAGTCAGGCAGGAATGATTCTGGGCCAGAGCAGGTAGAGGAGGCAGCCCTGCTCTTGTCATGACTTAGCACTGATTAGAACAAAACCAAAGGAAAGAATAAAGCTTCACAAAGTTCATACAGTTACACTGGTCAGCAAGCACAAAAATATTTACCAAGACACTTGGGTGCTGGTTTCCATTCACCATTTATTTCACAACTTGTAGTACCAGTTGTCATATTATCTGCAGTTTGATATCCCTCTGAACATGAATATGCAATTGTATCTCCAGGCAGGAACACACTTTTATCTACATGGCCATCCAAAATGTGAACATGAGGTTTTCTACATGATCCTGTAGAAAAAAATAATGTTAGCGCATTTTGCAATCCAGAAACGTTGCCTGTTGGAAACATCATTACTGTAGGTACTTTAGTGTGTGCTAGGTTAGTGGACAATTCAGGATATTTAAAACATTAAAAATTCTGCATTGCCAACATATGAATTTAGAATATTATATGTAATGCATTCACAGAGTATCTATTGCATTCTGCATTCTAGAAAGAAGGAGTAGAATCTGGCACAAATACTTCTTCCTTGGATTCAATTCCTTTCCTTCCACTATTTATTTTTATTATAGGTGTCATATCACACAGTTTGTACTCCTGTTCCCCATGGCCTTTTGTGAGGTGATCAGAAAAAAACAACTGTGTAAAGTCAGTCTGAACCAAAAGGACAGGAGAAAATGCTAGCTAATGTTGGTCAGTATTACAAACCTTGGCATTATAACACTGGAAGATCCAAGTTCCTCTTTTAGTGTCCTATATCCCCGTACAGGAGAGGAAAGGACTTCTAAGAGGAGAAGGGCAACAACAGTATGGAAGTATTTTCAGAAAAGAACACTCTGGTCTTTTTCAAAAACGTGCTTTCTAGCCCCAGGGCAGAAAGCACAGCCTAATCTTTTATGCACAGTCATAACATCTTTCCAAATAGCGAATCATGTTTCTTATTTGGTCTCTTTTAAAGAAAGTTATTGACATAAATAATCCTTTGGCTCACAAGCATTTCTTCATAAATTGTCCCTCACAAGTGTGAAAGGTTCTCACCCTCTTATCAAAAAGACTGGAGAAACTGGGAGTAAGATTGGGTGTATGCACATTGTATCAGCTAAAATCACTGGAGAGGGCAGTGATTATCTACTTCATAACACTGAGGTTTGAACAAAATATCTCACCTAGAAGACAGAAGATATTTTCCCTGTGTACTCACTTCCATTTTGCTTTCTGTCTTTAATTCTTGGAACCCCAGAGAAGTTCATCTCTGGAGGCTCAGTCCTCTGTTTGACTCTCCCTCTGCTCTGTAAGAAACCTCTACCAATACAGATGAAGAAAATCAGAGTACATGGGATATCTTGTTTGCACCAGTGGTTGCAACAGGGAGCTCTGAAGTTGTACTACTCACGGATGCACTTTGGAGTTGGAGTCCAGCCATTCTCTTGACACTGTGTCTCTCCTGTGTCTTTTCCTTCTGGAGTTACAAAGCCATCATGACACGTATAGGTGACTTTCGCCTGTAAGCCAAATGTACCCGTTGCCGAGGGGAAAGAAGCATTGTCCAGCACAATATTCTTGCATGTTTCTGAAAGACAAAATTCTTTTCCAGTAAAACACTGCTAAACTATATATTTATAATATCCAGAAGACGGAGGACAAATGAAAACAGCAGTAGGATTTAGAACAATTTTTAGAGCAAATTATTTTCTACTTCTGTGTTAAGCTCCGTTCCTCGGGTACAACCAGAATGTGAAAAGTCGAAATTCAGTGTTACTAACTGGTATTTATATATTTATTTTTGGTATTTACAGCTGTGATGCTCAGTATTGACTAACACTAAGAATTATCAAATTTTATTTTGCTTGCTCATTGCTATGTGAAAATATCAGCGAGCGGCTGTCCAAAACATTCTACGGTAGGTGTCTCTTTCATGCTGGAATTGTTTCCTTAAAAAATGTTTTGATGGTCTAAAAGAAGGAATTTAGGTTGAATTATTTCTTTTGTCCAAATAAAATTGTTACCTAAAGTATCTAAAGTTTAGGTGAGACATCCTAGCAATTTCAGGCTTGCTGCAAGTCAGGTTCAAAAGCTGGAAAGGGTATTAGGAGAGAGAACCTTCCTGGTCCTCCCTCCTTCCAGTATTATGTCAGCTGGAAGGCAAGCAAAAGGGTATGAAGTGGCAGAGATAGAGGCTCTAAGGAGAGAAGAAATTACAGGCTGTTCAAAGGGAATGATTACCATTTATTACATTACTGCACTGCTGGGTTATAGAAAATTTCACTACTGAAGACCAAGAGGGTCTGACTCCCACCCCAGAGCTTACAGTCTGGGAGAACTGAATGAACCTGGTGTGGTCATTTTACAGGGCATCATTCTGCATGTTTGTATAGCTACTGACCTCAGTAGCATGCAGGGACTCAAGAGCTGCATGAGATAGCTGAGAGAATCATGGCACTGTGTTTCAGTTGTAAAGCACCTAGACTTAGAGTTATCCCATGCAGCAGTGATGGATTAACGTGGCTGATGTGATGATGGATTTATTGTTTTTTAGCTAGAAATTGTGACAAAATGTAAGCACACTCACTCTTACGGATACATCTTGGGAAAGGTGACCAGCCATTCTTTGTGCATGTAACTTCACCACCTTCACTTTCAGTACGATAGTCTTGGTCACAGACATATTGAATTCTTTCACCTTCCTTGTAAGTATAATGATGATAGTAGAAATAACCATTTTCCAGGTGTGTTACAGAGCATATTTCTAAAGAAGAAAGGTAAGTACATTTAACCACAGTAATCTGAACAGCTAAAACTCAGGTACAATAATGTTTAGGAAGACCATTACCAAAAAAGGGGCCTCCTAGCACCTTTCTTTATCATTCTATTCCCCAAAGACATCCATGCTCAAATCTGAATTAAAGTATGCTTTCTTTCACTGCCCTGAGGTTAACGTATCACAGGAACGGGAGTTCAAATGACCCCATAAAGCGGTAAGAAGTGATCTAGTAAACATTACTCCTTACCGTAATTCATAAGCAAGGCTGGCTAACTGCATTGCATGTAGTGTCATGAGCACTAGCTCTGGTACGGTCTACTAAGTCTCTCATATGTTGACGCCTGTGCTGAGACATTTTTTGGCATTTGCCCTCAGGAGATTTTACCATCTCAATTCAAATGCATCTCAAACCAGCTGTAGAGATTTTACCAACTGCTAAGCATGCTGGCTCTACGGATGGATGAAGGAATGCTGTGGCTCTGTTATTGGAGTAACTGGTCCTTTCCTCTGGGCAGGACTCCACTTGTCCCCTGCACTGAACTCCACTCCGCTCAGGGCAACAGGAGAAAGACCAACCTTTTGTTGATCTTTCAGGTCCTATCGATAGGTAGGAACTGTACTCTGACTGAAGATGTGGGATAGGAGAGAAGGCCTCAGCTCTCTGGTTTAAATGTTTTCTATCACTGAAAGATTAAGCCAGTGTATCTGGATCCCTTGCTGCAGCCATACTCACTCTCAGCTTATTGTGAGAGCGTGCCACCTGGCCAGTCCCAAATGTTATCCAAAAGGACTGGGCAATGGATCCTAGAAAGCAACCTCTAGACAAAGTGCCCAAGCCACTGAAGGAATAATACATTTACACAGAGAAGATGTTCTTAGAACGTCTTGCTGCATGTGCAGATGAAAGCAGATACATGCATGGGACCCAGAAGCCAGAGATGAAAAACATTTCCTAAATCTTATTCTTCTTATTTTTTTTAATCTCATGGATAAGTGCAGGAGTAAAGAACGTCCCAAATCCACATTTATCATTTCAGCCTTACTCACTTCAGAGTGTCACTTATCAAGTGGCTGAGCTCTGCAGACAGGATAACAGTCTGGATGAAGTTCCAGGGTTCAACTCAAGCAGTTATACTTTAACAAACTGTACGTTGCTGCTTCTTGCATTCCATCAGCACAATTTCTGCTGCACAGATCATCAATAATCATAACAAAATTGAGCATATAGTAGAAGTGCACTTACTGAGGCATTTTGGCTCTGGATTCCAGCCCCCTTTAGAACAGACCATTCGAACGACTCTTTCTCCACTTGGGGTTGAGTAGCCATTACGACAGTAGTACTCAACATACTGCCCAATCCTCATTGGAAAGTAAAAGCGTGCCATTCTTTCACTTATCTTGCCATTTTCTATCACTGGGTAGTCACAGGGTTTCTCTTGAAATAGAATTTAGCAGCAACAGTATCAACACACGAGGGACAAACAGTTCAGCACACGAAGTCCTAAATATTAGTTCAGATACCACTTCATTATTTGAGTGTTTCCTGGAACTGACAGAATCAGAACTGCACACCTTGGCAGATCTCAAGGAGTGCAGGATCAACAATGCTGTGCTTCTGGTGTCTTCATCAATGTCTACAGCTATGCTGGTTGCCTGTTTTCATTGCAATCAACAGAAATCCAGTCCATTTTCTTAGTGGACTCTAGAGGCTGATTCATGAAACCAAATGTAAGTATTAATTCTATGGTGAGATAACACAGTTTCTTCACAGGGTCTCAGCTAAGTGTACTATACTGACAATGGTGGGAACCCAGGCAGCTAGCTCAGATCTAGACACTAAAGTGCAGACTCTAACAATTGTTATAACAACTGTCACCATTTTTATTTGTCACTTCTGGGATCTTACACCAAAAGCTCTTCCTAGTTTTAAAACATAAGTGATTTTTCTTTTGTTTTCTCAGTTCCTCAAAAGAGCTTTTCAGGAACAAGTCAGGCTTAGAAGCAGCTTTCACTCAAAGATTACCCAGGGTGTCCTGCTTGGCCAAGGCAGCTAGGTTCCTCCTGAATTGCCCTGAACCAAAGCCCATATGCTGGGGGAGAGGGGTATGAGGAGGAGGGATCAGCCCCTGAACAGACCATTTAATAATGAGAGAGGTGGTTTCCAAAAGATTCCTCAATTTCAAAATCCACAAATAGAGAAATGCTTAATCCACTTGTTAACAAGGAACTTTTCTTGAATAGAACAAATTATCTTACCCAAAGGTTCATTTACAAGACTGATTTTGCCAGGGTTTCTATGTTTCTATGTTTTTCTTTCATTTTCAGTGATCAAAGAGCAAAGACCGATAAATTATGAAATTGCTGACTTTTGTTTTTCTACTGCACATAATGGGCAAAACTATCATTGTAATTAATGGAAGTTTAAGCCAAGAAAGAACTCATTACCAATCAATCAAGAGTATTTTGTTTTGCCATTTGACAGATTATAATAAAGCTGCAATTGTTCATAATATATCAACACAAAACTGCAACCAAAATTCTAAAGCTCTGGTTAACATGATGAAACATACTTTCCAACCATCACCTACGCATTGGTTTGGATACTTTAACACTCACTGTGTCCTCTTATCTTGACTGGAATGCTACTCCTCAGTTGGACCACAAACCTTCCTGTCAGGGAGCTGACTATTGCACACTTTCATATATAAGTTCACAAATCTAGTAACAGATAATACCCATGTTTATAAACATAATGTACATTTAGATTATACCATTGCTTCTTAGCTGTTTTTTCCAAGCCATCACATTAAGTTTTATAACACCAAGGAACACAATGAATAAGCATCTTTTATTTCCTATGGTGCTGAAGTTTTTCTCTTGAGATATTTCCAAAATAACAATTGTGTATATTGTGCCTTCATTCACAAGAGCTACTTACCAACACAATCTGGAGCAGGCACCCAGCCTCTGCTGGTGCATTGAGCTGTATTTTTGCCAGACAGTGTTCTCAAAAGATATCCAGGATTACAGTCTATTGTGATCATAGCCCCTTCCCTGTAGCTGTCTTCCTGAGGTCTAAAGTTCCCATTGGGAACTCTTGGAGGAGAGCATAAAATTTCTAAATGGAAAGAGAAAAATACAGTGCTAATTTGAAGAATGCCTTTATGTTAATTGCAGAAGTTTTTATCTTCACAGTCTATTGACCAAAATTGCATAAAATAACTTTCAAATGGAGATTTCTTAGGGAGCGAGGCAAACACATTCTTTATAAACTGGAGCCTGTCTTTTGTTTTGTTTTGTTTTGTTTGTTTTTCTACTTGCAATTCAGAAAATCACATCAACACACTCAGGGCTGGGAGTGGATGATTATACAGTCACCACAAGTTGGTCCTCCTGTGGAGTGAAGGTGGATGAATCAGCTGGATCCATGTGCTGCTTAATCATCTAGGCTCCGTGATAAGTCAAATAAGATCTAGAACAACTTCATGGTAGCATAAAGCTATAGGAACAAAGCAGGACAGAAATTATTTTATATTTTCCTACTATAGAATGACCTTTGAGAGGATTTATAATTGAATACAGCCCAAGCATCAGAGCCCAGTATATCCATGTCTGGAAGAATGCTTTGTTTGTCACTTCTCAAAAGCAGTATGCTGTTAAACCATAGGCAATGCATATTAATTAGTATCATTACTAATCTTGAAGCAGAAAGTTCAAGGACTGAGTGGGCACTAGGACTGACTACTCTTTATTTCTACAGAAGTCTTTCTGGAAGAGGTCCCAGGAAGGTGGGTGGTACATAACATCCTGTAACATTGCCCTTTTGCAAACTTTTTTTTTTCCAGTTTCAAGTGTTCTTTGGCAACTTCTTGAACATGATTCAATACACTATACAGATTTCTCCAAAATGTATATCAAATTATCTCAGCTAGGACATCATGTGCATATGTCTGTTTGTGGGATTTGGAGTTCTAATTAAAGTCTTTAAGTGCTGTAGCTGAGTGAAACTAAATTAAAATCAGTGACCCAGAGTGCTGATGTCCAACAGGACTGATGTCAGAAATCATGGATTTGTCATCTGAACTGCACAGAAGGCATTTGGGAGTTAGAAGGCATGAGGGAGTTTCATCACTGTAAATATATGAATTTGTAGAGATCCTCAGACAATTTCTGATAGGAAGTCTGAACATCATGAATAACGTGGTTGCTCAATTACAGTTCTGGTAATATTAAACAAACTGCTGTCCTCATCGTAGGCTAAGAGTCATGGACAGTGGCAGGATTCATGCAGACCATGTTACTTTAGTCTCTGATTATACATCACTTCAGGGCCAGATTGGTTCTTTAGGTTAGTGAATTTCAGACATACTGTACCTAATTCTTGACATAATGTCTGTGTAGAGAGCACGTTTCAGCTAGCTTTGTATATATTGCAACACTACAATTCCATTGTATTTTTCAGCCTAGACACTCACGGCCATCAATGGACAACTTACCCTTCTGAGATTGGACTACTTCACATTTCCTCTTATTCCTATGGAAATGGCCATAACCACATCAGACCGTTCTTCCTACAACCCTGTCTTACTATTTCCTGACTTTAAGTGAGGATTTAAATTTGAAAGGTATTTTGAAAGGTACTTTTTGTAATTTCCACTCATTTTTTTAAAAGGTGCACAGTACACTAACAATTTCTTATGGAAGTTCTATCAGTGAAACAGAGATCATTTTTGAATTGTTCCTCTTTCATTGGAATTGGTTCATCAGAATTAGTAGCCCAGAAATTTCAAAAGCAAATGTAACAATAAGCAAACAGGTGCTCAGTCTACTCAAACTATGGTAAGACTCAGGGACACTCAGGAAAAATGCAGAAATCAGTTCAGTAGGTCAGGAAAACCTACTATTGTCTTCAAACCTTCTGTTGTTTCACAGGTTCATACACGGTGAGATGCTGAGTGGCATTTTACTCTCTTAAAATTACAAGTAGCAGAATGTTGGCTATGTTGCCACAGCATCTCAGCTACTGAACACGGAAGACTTGAAGATGCATAAATTTGTAGCTCCCCCTCAGAGGACTGCTGCTGATTCATAAGCAAGTAGGTCATCAAGCTGAGACTATTAGCTTCCCTCAGTTTTATCCATACTGCTGCAATTCATATGGTATCCAGTATTTAACCCCCTCTTTTTATTTCCAGAACAGCCACTGACTTTCACCAGTTATATTCAAGTTAAAAGCAGTATACTTGAATTTCACTTAAAAAGGTATCATGTCTTGATTTGAAGACAACGGGACTTCAGAAACCATATCACTTCTCTAAGTTGGTTTCAAATGTTAATTTTCCTGTGCCATTAAAAATTTCAGATTCCTTCTATAGTTTTAATTTCTCCAGTATTAGTGTTTTTTTCTGCTTGCTTAAATACTCCTTTTAGTGTCTGATTTTCTTCCATCCCTTCACTAAAGCATTTTCACTGTATTTTGTAGAAGGTAAAGAGATTTATCCTTCCTATTCAAATTAAGAATTATTTATAAACCAAGAGTATTTTTGCTATGTTATCCCCACCAATTCAGGGTCACAGAATAAAAAAGGAACAGGATAAATTAAGCAGCTTCTAATGCTAAAGTATTTCATCATCCATCTCATTTATGCAGTACATGTGAGCCTATCTTCATAGGCCCATCCAACTATACTCAAGTATACGCAAGAAAGGCTGAATTAACCATTTTTTGCTATGGCCTCTCATGGAAAACTCATATCCAGTTGTTTTGTCCCTCAAATCCCTAGTCCTTCCAGATCTTCATGGTGTATTGGCAAGATGTGGATGATGATTATTTAAAAAAAAAAAAAAAACAATAAACTAATTATAATGATTATGATAATAATGAAATTACTTCCAAATACAACCAGTGTCCAAAATAACTTTAGGAAAAGGCAGACCAGTGCAGTAGGGGGTTGGATGCCATCCAGATTCAGTACATAGTGCATCTGCTCTTTCACCAAATGTGTATCCTTTTTCACAACCAAACTGCAGTTGTTCAGACTCCTTGTAAGATGACTTTGAGTTACGCACAAATCCATGAGGAATTGCTGGTACATTACAGATAATATCTGAAGTTGAGAAAGACAAAATACATATATTTTTATCAATTTTTATTTGCTGAAAATAAATGTTTATTGGAATATATATATATAGAAATATATTTTCCACGTGACTTCACAGAAATTATGTCAACATAAACGCTTTCATTTGGAAACCATCTGGAACTTATTTGAGAACTCTTCAATGACCTGATTGTAGGTGCCAAGTAGAAAGTACAGTGTAGCACAGCTACAGTAGTAAACTGATTCAAAAGACAGCTTTCAGGTCTATGCTTTGTTTTTAATGGCTTTCAGAATCAGTATATACAGTATGGGACATTTTAAAATAAGCAACTAGGCTAGCTGAAATTTAGGATTTTTTCCTTTTTCAGATAATTTCATTTTCTTGTAAGGAAAGCCTGAAGCTCTCTCATGTTCAGTAGATGATTAGTAAAATTTTAGCATCAACCGGAAAAAAAGCATTAAACTATCTGGCAAACTGACATTAGAATACCTAGCTATCTATAAAAGAACCCCAGCATCTTCAGCTCCTTGACAAAGCAGTAAAACTACTGAGATCTTGCAGTTTCCAAAATCTGAATTCCTAAAGTCAGATAATATTCATGGCTTTGTTTCCTAGGCTATAGAGAAGGACACCAAAGGGTTATCCTGGATTCGTCTGCTGGATTTACTTTATACTTCCCCTGAGACATATTTCATCATACCTATCTTTGTTTAATAAAATTCACTATATTCTACAAATGGTGCAAGGACATGTGTTTAATCCCATTTATGTTGTTCAAATTAAAATAAACAGGTGTTTCAAAGCGGCAAAATTTAGCTCTGACATTGTGAACAGACCATACATGTATCTGACATCCTAACAAACACACCTGGTCTTACGAACATATACTTCCAGATGAGATAATATGTAAATAATCTAAGAAACTTGATGGACCAAATATCTGACAGAGATTGTTACTTCCTGTGGTTCATTCTTATGTACTGACAAGCCAATCCCATACAATTCCAGTTTGCAAAATGGGAGGAATAACCCCATTCACCATGACAGGCTGGGGGCCAACTGACTGAAAAGCAGCTTTATAGAAAAAGACTTCACGGTCCTAGTGGACAAGTTGAACAGGAGGCAGCATCCCAGGCTACATTTGGACAAGCATTCTCAGCAGGTCCAAAGATGTGATCTTTGCTCTTTACTCAGCACTGTTAAGACCACATCTGGAGCACTATGTCCAGGTCTGAGCTCCCCAAAACAAGAGAGATGGACATTTTGGAGCAGGTCTAGTGAAAGTCACAAAGATAATTAAGGGAACTGACAGATAAAGAGAGGTTTAGGGAGTCTACAGAAGAGAAGGTTTATTGGGAATCTTATTAATTGTATGGGAATGCACAAAGCTGTGCCAGGGGAGGTTCAGACTGGACATTGCGAAAAAATTCTTTACTGTGAGACTAGTCAAACACCAGAACAGGCTTCCTAGTGAGTGGTTGATGCCTCTTGAACATTGACGGGAAAGGGGCATTTAGATGATGCCCTTAATAATATGCTTTAACTTTTGGTTAGCCCTGAAGTGGACAGGCAGTTAGACTTAATGATCTTTGTAGGTCCCTTCCAACTAAACTATTCTACTGTATTCTATATAAATTTCTGACTGTGATAGGTGAGGTGGAAGTAAAGATGATGGAACCTTGCCTTCTCATTGGCAGGTAGTGACAAGATGAGAAGCCACAGGCGCACAAAGAGGTACAGGAAATACCGCTTAAAATAGGAAAATAATTTTTACTTGGGGGTAGTCAAACAATGAACTGGGTTGCCCAGAGAGGCTGTGAAGTCCTCATCCTTGTGGATGTTCAAAAGCCTACTGGACATGATCCTGAGCAACTTGCCCTAGCTGACTCCATTTTGAGGGACCTCACCTATTCTGTTATTCTGTAGAAACTGAACATGAATTAACCTTCTAACTTGTCAAAACACAGTAGTTTGAAGAAAGAAAAATCCATCATGATTTCTTTGCATTTTACGTAGCTTATGAACATGAATGAATTAGAATCATACTTATTTTTTAAACTAGGTTCATATAGATTCAAAATAATTTGTAATTACTTTGGTTAAATAAACACTGAAGTGATTGAATCTTATGTAGGTACTGAAGCTAGTTTCAAAGAATTGAATGCAGCCTGGCAAACCATACAGCTTGTAGTGAAAATGCAGAACAAACAGGTGGTCCATTTTGACTACGTTATCATACAATATTCTCTGATTTCTCTTTCTAATCCTACTTTTGCAAATATGTAATAGATATTGTTCACAGACAAGCTATGCTTAATTGCTGTGCAATAAAGTGAAAGCTTTGTAGTTTCCTAGGTGGTAACCAGTCCCTAGAAGTCTGTGCGAATAAAGCTTATTGCAGATAATAGTGTTCCTTTTACCTTGGCATTGAGGTACATCGCTATCCCATCTTCCATCAGAAGAGCAATGTATTTCTTTAGATCCAACAAGCCTGTATTTTTCATTACATTTAAACTCTACAACCTGGCCAAAGGAATATTCTTGGTTTAGATCAAATGCACCAGTCATGACTATTCTTCCATTTTCTGGTGCTTTTACAGGTAAACACTTTGCCACTGGAAAACAAAATAAAGCAAAGCAAAACAAAACAAAAGAAAAAAGACAGCTATTTGGTTGGCTATTCTCTGAAATATATTGATGCACAAAAATTACAATACAGATAAACCACTGTAATTACCTTAAAATTTAATATATATATAAATTTGCTATGTATTCTGATGCCATTTTTAACAGACATTTCAACCTAATGAAAACTCTTCAGGCATGAAAGGAAAATTTTATAAGGACTTTGAAACTGCAGTATCTTGTTGATGTGACAAAAAAAAAAGTTGGAAAACATTGCTCTGCATTGTGCAGGGAGCAAGCTGTATGCCTAAAATTGAGGACACTCAAAATTCATTCAGTTGAACGTAGAATACCTGAGACCAGCTATTAGGAAATCTTAATTTAAAAAAATGAAAAAAAAATCTAAAATTACAAATTACTTTTAAAAGTTAAAAATTATCTCTGGGAAGAAAGGAAACTTTTTATAAAGGAAATTTTTATAATCACACAGGTTTGAAACTGATGAAAAGATTTCCAAATTCGGGGAAGTATCTAAGCTATCCCGTTTATTTGGTTCTGGGGACTGGGTGTCTTTTATTCTCATTCTCTCTACTAAGGTTGTTCCACTGTATGCTAATAGCGAGAAAAACTTTAAACAAAATCTTAATAGCTAAGATATTCACAATGGCAGAAGAGGAAACAAGCTATAAACAACAGACTTTCATATACATGTGAAATGTCTTATCCCAGCTGTCTTTTATAACTGTGTTTTACAGATACCTACACATTTGGGGTCTTTATCTGAGGCAGAGCTTTAAGCCTGTCTGCGAGTGACAAGACTTAGTTCTGTGAGTGCTTTTTGATAAAAGCTTGAGTGTTTATTGGATTAAAATGTCTGAGCAGGCACTGTAAGAGATTCACTATTGTATAACTTGAGTTTAGACATTTGTATATCTATGTGAATTAATACTAGGGGTTTAATCAGTGAATATTCTTGAGTTGTTATTAACACCATGAGAAGTCATAATAGTCACAATAGACAACAGCAGCCCCACAGAGAGTAGCAAGATCACAGGCAAGCTCTAGATAGTATCAGACAGATAAAAAAATAACTTTGATAAAGAATTAAATGTCAAACTCCATTTACCTTCACAGTGAGGGATATCATTGCTCCATCCATCTGCCAGACACTCACGGTAATTTTTTTGGCTAAGCATCTGGTATCTTACAAGAAAAAAAGAGTAAACAATAAATTACAGTCTCGTGAAAGAAACAGCAGTGCTGCTGTTTTTGAAGCAAAGGAAGTAGGTTTCAGATATTTGAGTACAGACTAACCAAAACATAACAAAAGAAAACAGTATTTTTCTGCTTGTCTCCCCTATTTTGTTTCTTTTACTTGCATATGGCAAAAATACAAAACCAAAAAAAAATAAATCATAAAGTAGGAAGTAATTGGTCAGGTATATTCTTCATTATAGATATACCAAGCTTTGTCTAGAAAATAAATGACCTAGGGGTGATTTACACAATCATTAGCTAGCAGAGTAAATCTCACGCTGTCTATGCTCCAGTATGAGTGAAAGCCATGGGACAGCCATACGTATTCCATGCTTTGCTGAGTTAGAATTCTCTTAGGTTTGAGGGCATCATAGCCACAACGACACTGCTTCTGCTTAGTCTGGAATGCGGTCAGAGAGGGATTACAGCTAGTCTGAAATGACAGAAGAACTGTCTGCATTTAAGGAATTAAGGAGAATATTGATTTTGCAACTCATATTTATACTAGACTAGATCCAGTAATACATTCCAGCAACTCAAAGTGTGCAAAAGCATGGCTAAACCACTGTATTGTGCTTATGGCTGATTTGCATTTCATGAGGAAAGAATGTAGTTATAAGCATGTTTACCTAAGCACAATACTATATATTTGCCTTACTACAGTTTTCATTGGAGAAGATGAATAGAGGGAGAAGAGAGAACTTCTTCCAAGAAGTCAATGAAGAGATGTTATCCAGTCTTCAAACATTTTTTACAATGCATTTTGTTTCATAACTCACAGAAATGATTTAAGCAGGACTTAATGGTTGTGGTTCTGAATAGGTGATTCCATTGTACTGCCTAATGACTTCACCAGATAACTGCATAATGACTGCCTGCTGAGAGCAAAGATTCCAGCATGAGAAGCTGTGTTTCCATCAGCTGGCTGGTCAAGTCATGAGGCAGCTTTACAGGCAGACCATTAGTTTTGCTTTCTACTTGGACAACCGTGATTTCAAATGAACTACAGCCTTATCTGTTTTAGACACTTTGGATGACAGCTTAATGTGTGTGAAGTACAGTTACTTCAATACCACCAGACATGAGAAACAGTTATGTTTAGTATTCCTGTAATCTCATTATTTTAAATTAAAAAATAACTAAATGTTCTTAAATATTAGTAAATTGCAGCTGCTTTAGAGACAACAAATCTATTACTGACACTTCTCTTATCATTAAAACCTTAAATTAACTCCCATATACTGAATTAAATAATATTACCCATCATTACATCTGTACTCCACTCTAGCACCAAAGACAAACTCATTTCCACTGGTAAGTTGAAAGGAACCAAACTCAGTATCTCCGGGATGTCCACAGGGCTTATCTGGTAAGAAAGACAGAAAGAAAAAAAAGTACTTACACCATACACAGAGTCAAAATTTGAAAGACAGCACTTTTCTATTAATTAGCAGAGTGTATTTCATGCAGAGTGTATTGTCAAAAATACTCAGCATTAGCTCAATTAACCTCCTTTAATGAATCACTGTTTTCAATGAGAACATATTAGAGTGAGAATTGTTTTTATTTATTTATTTTTTAAAAGTAAACAACAAATTAGGAGCTTTCAGTCCTTCAAAAAAAGGCAGATCTCATCTTAAGTTTTATGATACATTTAATGGCAGGATGTAACTTCAGCTTTTCGTATACTTTCTGACATAAACTGGTCCAAATCTTCCACCACAGAAGCAATCCATGACTGGAAATGAAATTTCCTCAACCTGATGGGGATTGTGTTGAGTAAAGAGAGATTACCTGAGGCCACAGGAGTCCTGTGGTCCTCAGCCCTTTCTGCTCAAAGGACTGTAAAATAAACTACATGGCTAAACTATATTAGGCCTCAGAAGAAATCCTTCATGATCCCTGTCAAACTAGGCATTTTCATTTCTTAGATCATATCAACATCTTGTTGTTTCCAAGGAAGAGGTGTTTGAGTAGGCCCTAGACTTTCTCCAGTGTGACACAGAGGAAATGGACAACCCCATGACCAACTTCACTGCTTAGTGTGGCCTCTCATAGAAAGGGGATGTTATCACTTAATCTGTGCCAAATCACCACTTTTTACCTTCCACCCGCACCTTGCCAATGTCAGCATCTGTTCACTTGGTGGCAGTATTTCCTAAAATATGTAACTAAAAAGCTACAGCAATTTTTGTATGATTGGAAAGAGCTCTGTGCACTGAGTATTTATATAAATACATGTAAAAATAAGAAGGAATTAACATAATTTAACACAAGAAAGATAAAATTCTGACTGCAAGATGCCAGAAAAATAACAGAACTGTTTAACTGTTTTGTTTTGTTTTTTAACATGCTAAAACACAATTCTTCCATAACCTGCCATTTATAGGCAATATACAGTGACTAGTTATTTTTATTTAATTTAAATGCAGAAAGGTCCATATCAGCTGTATAATGGACCTCTTTGTTGTGGTACCTTAGCTTGTGTCCCAGATATACTATAATTGTATCACCTAACCTAAACCAGAAACACAGCTGCACAGACATAGATAGAATGATGCTAGAATGAAAAGTGTCTTGGATATTCTTAAAAGCAGATTCTATTCTGATAGCAAACGCACAGATTGGGTTGGTAAGGCTGGCCTAGCATAAATCTTCTGTAAAGCAAAAAAATATTCCTTTGAACTGGAGAAAAGGAAATTACACAAATGTTTCCTTTTGCATACATGCCTTTTAAGATGATATTTTAAAGGATGCTGAAATAAACAATGTACAGGTAAAGGTGCAATTGAAATTTCACATTAACATTGCTGGCAAGGTATGTGACATGCCAGGTCAAATGTTTGTATGTATTTTGCATAAATACTTACTTCTGCATTCTGTCAGTGGGCGGCGTTGCTTCCATGCTCCGTCATCACACTCAAACAAAATTCGTCCATATTTTATATATCCAGGCCGACACCTGTATGTTACTTGAGTACCATGTGGATAGGGAGGGTTGTTCCATGTTTCAGTAGGCACTTCTTTAACTCTCCTAGGAGGAGATTGTTCACAAGCTAAAAATTATAAATAAAAATATTGGTGACTGAGGAACATGCTAGAAACTGCAAAATATTTTTACAATAGAAAATGTAGCAAGAAATCCTGGTAACATTTGTAATCAAATGAGCATATCTTTTCTACTTAATCAGCGTAAAAAGGGAAACTACCAAGAATCCATATTTTGTAGGAACAAAAACTACATACTGTATAGTTCATTAATATATTTTAGTTGCAAAGACTGGGACCAGATATTAGTGCCCCAGCTCAAACCACAAACATCTCTTACCCTTCCATCAGAGGGAGCTGATGGGGGAGCAGTCCTTTCATTGCCGCAGAGAACAACTTTATGCACTCTGTAGATTTCCTTTCCAACTATTTTCTCCAGGTGCCACCACCATCCTTACTGACATTAAACTCATGTGCCACTTAATCAAGTTCAGTCAAATCTCCCCTTGCCTTCACATTCCCTAAACTTTCTGTCAGGCTAAAGTTATCTGATATTCCAAAACATTTCCCCCTGTCCATGAGATTACTTCTTATGACATGTTACATGATGTAATCAATTCTGGGTATTCACTTTGACCTTTGTAAGCTTCAAAGCATTTTGACTCAGTTTGGGGGGTGAGGGCTGTCTGATATTTCTCATTAGCTCAATATTATACAGTCTACCCCAAAAGTTCCTTACTGGGCCTTCTTCAGTGTTGAAGAAATGTACAGCCAATGTAAATTTTAAAAAATGAACCTGAATTAGTTTAATAGAAGTTTCTCAACAGTTTCTCAACTTCTTGATAGAAGTTTCTCAACAGTTTGAGAATGAGACTAGTCACACTGAAGGGGAAAGAAACAAATGTTGGGAAGATGTTAAGAAAGACAACAATCTAATGTTAAGAAGGTTAAGAAATGCTTTTTGTTTGTTTATAATCACTGACCTGATTTCAGTGACTAATTCTTTACGCCTGGGTGACTGAAATGTACTTATTTTAAAGGCTGAAGCTTTACCCACAGAAACAGACTCTAGACAGTCTAGCTGATTAGATACAAGTAGTCTGCTTTATATCTGAACATCAAAGGTGAGAATTCATCAAGAATAAATAAAGCAATCTCTGAGAAATTAAGCCTTAGAAAATAAACGAAACTTCCATGTAGAAAAGAAAGGGGAGAATAAATGTTCACTAGGCAAAGATATTTCTTGGTGAGTGAGATTCATTACTCAGTACAGAGCTGGCACCAAAATCCTCTCACCAGTTTAGTTGTCAGGCCACAGGTTTGAAAAAGCACCAGTGCTGTTACTGGTACTTTCCCACAGATGGTCCAAGTGCTGTGAAAGTGGGACTACAGGAAAAATATTTAAGATCTTTCCTCATGCAAGGGATGTAGGGTTATAGCCTGCTGAACTAAACTGGCGACATTTCAACCAAAGATTAAGTAATGGGACTTCTAATCCAAAGTGAGCAAAATAAATCCTTATTCTTCCATATCAAAGTGTGCAAAGTGAATTTTACTTTAGTTAAGACATCCCCTGAACATTCACTGTTTCTATGTCAGTTTGTGGAATGCCTACCAAATCAGAGACAATTTTTTGGAAAATTCCTTAAAGCTTTGGGAAAAAAAAAATCTTTTAAGTATAATTTTAAGTAGTCTGTAGCTATGATATTTTGAAAGTATGAAGAAAATAATGCTCATTGTGAGATCTAATAACTTTCTTTTGACTGGCTTAAATACCCAGGAAAGGTAGACAAGCCTTGAGGATACTGCTGAAGTGATAAAGGAAGAGTTTAAATTTGCTCACAGGTTCACATTTTCTCCAACTCTTTTAGCTATTCTAATAACAAGCATGTTCCTTCCGACCAATCGTTCTATCCTGAGTATATAAGATTGCTCTGTCCACCAGAGGGTATTACCCTACTATCAAAAGAGAGAGTAGAGACTCACTTTTATTAACAAAATTCATTAAGACACATTTAAGACACATTCTCATTTTAATACATTCCCCACCCCCCAAAAAAAAAAAAAAAGCAGGAATAGGTGAAATGAATAGTACTCCTCTAGCTGTCACCATCTTGCAAGTGTGTTAAAAATGGCTATTTTAGCCCCCCCCCCCCCCCCCCCCCAAATTGCCTATAGTGTGGCGAGACAAGGAATTTTTCCAATTCTACATTTTTCATTAGAACTCCTTACAATCAATGCTTTCAGTTTTTAAGCTGAGAAAAATTCTATGATTTAAAGAATAACTTAATAGAATAACTTAATAGTTAAACATGTAACCAACTTTTCTTATAGTCTATGCCTGCATCTGCTTATTACCGACTGCAAGAATATTCAGATAGCAGCAAATCTCTGCAGCACATCAGTACAGTGATCATCTCACATTTAAAGCAACACATCATTTTCAGATCCTGTTTATAAAAAAAGTCATAGAGAAATGGCACATGGTATCTTAGCTGCCTCTGATTCAGACATTTAAACTTACTGTTTTCATCCTCATTTGCTATAAAATAACTTTTTTTTTTTTTTCAGGTATAATTCCTCACAGTTTGATCTCTTTAACCTATTTTTTTCATTTCCTTCCCACAAGAAATGATATGTTAAAAATCGGTCTATGAACCAATCTTTAGAATGTACCTTTAGAATATTCTTAAATATTCCTATTGTACATGAGTAAATTGCTTATCTCCCCACCCCCCAAAAAAAAACCAAAAAACCAAAACACTTTGTGTTTATCACGACATAGTGTGCCTTGGTCTATTAAATTTCAATGAGATTGACATTGAATATGCTATGATTTCTCCAAACTGCTAAAAAGTTTTCATATGGCAGCAAGTAAGTCAAGCTTAAGTTGAAGGTAATACAGGATAATGTTGGATGTCCAGATTGAATCAGCTTCTGCAATGATGGAAATCTGCAACAGCGCACTTGGGTGATGGCTGGAAAGCCACAGGCTATTCAGTAGAGGGAGAGTTCTCTGCTGTATTCACCCCTTACATCTGAGTTGTTACACTTTTATTGACCATTGTGCAGACTAGGGACTCCTAAGTCTCTTCACCGTTACTAAGACATATTTGCTTCTGGATTTCATTTCAACTCTCTGACTGTTCTTCACCACTACTGCCCTGATGTCAGACTATGCCATAGCAAGTGTTACTCTGAAGTGCCACAGTATGTGTATGTATTTCGGACCACAGTTAATTATTCTCTCTCTCTTTTTATTTTTATTTTTTTTAAATGCAGTTTCTTGGTAATTTGAGAAAAATAACTCTGCTGACAGAATGTACTTCAAAACTATATTATGCACTTTGATCTGGGTACTCAGTAAAATGTTTTTTTTTTTTTATATTTTTATATTATAAAGCATGGCTTAAATGATTCAAATCATTTTGTGGACAGCTGGAATTAATGATTTAGTACATATACGTGACTTGATCTTGGTTAGAAATAGCTCAAACTGCTTTCTCACCATTATTATGCCAGTAGCAATTTCCAGAAAGCCAAGCACAAACTATGAATTCAGGTAGAAGTATATTTCAGCCCTTGTGCAACAACCTAACTCTCAAACAACTCACACAGACTTCCAATATGAAGCTTGAACTAAGAACCCAGCATGGCCCACGGTAGTAGTTGTCCCAGATGGATCAAATATTGCCACATTTGCATTCCTTTGCTATCTCTTTAATCTAAAGAAAGCATTGTGAAAAGAAAACACAAATTCAGGCAAACTCTCTTTTCAAATTCCAGGATCTTTCTAGACTACTTTGCAAAAAAATTATTGTTTAGTAGTTGCATTGAAGAAGCATTTACTGTAAGTATACGTAAAAAAAGATGGTACAATTCATTAACATCAATATTTTTCACTTTTTTTTTTTTAAGTAAAATCTATCAGATTGCCTTGATTAATAAAGTCTTCAAAATCTTCACCTAAAATTAAAACAACCTGAACTGAGCACAGACACACTAGCTCCAAAACAGACAGTGCCCTTTCTCCAACGGTTTAAGAAAACAAACAAATCCCCTCCCCCCCCAAAAAAAACCAAACAAAACTAAAAACCCATATGGAAAGCAAAGCAATTAAATAATTAAATGGGCACTAAAAACATAAATACAATATCAAGGGAAATAAATTGAACAGTGAAGCAGAAAACATCATTAGAGCCTTCTGGAAAAACACCCAGAATACTAGCTACCTCTTTAAACATATACAAAAGCATATCTGCATACATTTATCTCATTTAATTGATGAAAATACCACAGAACAAGCTGTCATTCAACAGCTATTTTGTAAGCTAAGTCAGTCACTAAACATTTATTTTTCTCAGATTATCTCATAGACTATTCCAGACAGAAAAAAAAAAAAAAAAGGAAAAAAACACATTTATTGAATATTCTCTATTTTAATCTACTGACTATTTACAGGTTTTAGATGTTAGAACAATTAAAAATATAACAAATAACAAATGATTTGTCTGGTTGTAGTTTATAGAGATGATAACCATTTAAAAAAAATGTGCAACAGTTTAGTAACAGCAGTAGTTATCCAATAAATAGGTGAAATAATACCCATGACAAGATACTGAATCCTGTGTTAAATATTACCAGAAGAAATCTCAATTACTGTTGACAGAACTTCATTAAAATAGGCTTTAATTTGAAGATTTTATTTACAAATTGTTTTAGTAACAATCTTCCTACACACTTTAAGAAAGCATTTTTTTTCATATTAAAGCTTACCTCTTTCTGCAGTACAATACACCCAACATAGGAGGAGAGCTGTATAGCCCAAGAATGACATTCTAGTGACTCAGAAAAGGCATTCAGTACTGTAGCCAACTTTTTTGATTACTTTATGCACTCCTATTTTACTCACTGAGTGACTTCAGGGACTGACCTTGCAAACCATTTATACTGTGAGTGATTTCAGCAGTCACTTCCCCTAACCCTCTTGCAACACACAAGGGTTTATTTTTTTTTATCTCCAAATGTTGCTAAATAAATAAATAAATAAACGCCTGGCAATTTTGAATGACACTGTCCCTCCCTGCGGTGTGCTTGTTTTTACATCATACCCCCCCCACCCCCCAAAAAAAGAAGTTGTACATATAATTTTTTGATGTTCTGTCTTACATGTTTAAAAAACAAACCAAAGTAATATTAAATGTGTGTAAAAATGAACATCTCTACTACATACATTTAAGACCTATGTTGAAAATAACTGAAATACAAAGCAGACAAAAATACAAAGTGATTTACTAACCCTTGGTTCTTGCATAAGATAGCCCACTACTCAGATCAGAGGTATTTCATCAAATAACCTTCACTGATGCTGAAGAATTTGTTTCAGTATCACATGAGAAATTCCAAGATGGAGAAGAGGTGAATTAATGTAATAACTGTAATATGGATAATGAAGTGTCCAAAGAATAATGATACGGATTGTGCAAAAAGATGAACCACATGGTAAACTGAGCTAACAGAGGAACTCTTCATGGATTCATGTTAGCAACAGTCTTATTAATACTTTCCCTAAATGTCTTGGCTTTAGAAGTGCACTCCACATAGAAGGGGAGTTACTTGACATTGAGAATTTGGAAAAAAATGTAAGATTACAAAGCGTTCTCAGGAGACAGATGAAAAAACAGCTGCAGACCTCTGTATTGGGTTTATGTGACAAGGTTTTGGTAGTAGGGGGCTGCTGGGGTGGCTTCTGTGAGAAGAGTCCAGAAGCCGCCTCATGTTAGATAAGGGCCAGTCTCAGCCAGCTCCAAAGGGCCCTACCGCTGGCCAGAGCCGAGACAATAAGAGAAGTTGTTTGTGCCTCTGTGAGAGCAGATTTAAGAAAGGGAAGGAAACTGCTGTACAACAGCAGCTGGGAGAGTGAGGGGTGAGAAGCAGCCCTGCAGCCCCCAAGGTCAGCGCAGGAGGTGCTCCTAGCACGGAGCAGAAGTTCCCCTGTGGCTTGTGGAGAGGCCCCTGGTGGAGCAGGCTGTCCCCCTGCAGCCCACGGGTCCCACACGGAGCAGATCTCCACGCTGCAGCCCGTGGAGGAGCCCCCGGTGGAGCAGGTGGCTGTGGCCTGGAGGAGGCTGCGGCCCATGGAGAGCCCCCGCAGGAGCAGGCCCCGGGCCGGAGCTGCAGCCCGTGGAGAGGAGCCCACGCAGGAGCAGGGGGTCTGGGGGCAGCTGCTGCTCGTGGGGGACCCGTGCTGGGGCAGTTTGCTCCTGGGGGATGAACGCCATGGTACGGAGCCATGTGGGAGCAATTCTTGAAGAGCTGCTGCCTGTGGGAAGCCCACGCAGGATCAGTTTAGGAAGGATGGCATCCTGTGGGAGGGACCCCATGCTAGAGCAGGGGCAGAGAGTGACCATGAAGGAGCGGCAGAGATGAAGTGTTACAGACTGACTGCAGCCCCCATTCCCCATTCCCCTGCACTGCTTGAGGGGAGGACGTAGAAGAGGGTACATGGGGGGAAGGTGTTTATAGTTTGAGTTTCTCACTGCTCTAGCTTGTTACTAATAGGTAATAAATTACATTAATCTCCCTATGCTGAGTCTTTTGTCCATGACAATAATTGTTGAGTGATCTCCCTGTCCTTATCTCAACCCTTGAGACCTTTTCATTGTATTTTCTCTCCCCTTTCCCTTTGAGTAGAACCACCACAACCACACACTGGTATGTAGTGATGTCTGACTGGCATGGAGAATACATAGATGTGTGCTCCCAAAAAAACACGTAACATATCCTCATGATGACTGGCTTAGGTAGCCTACCGGTATAGGTTAAGAGAGTGTGTTCAGAAGAGAGATCCCAAATCAAGCCTGAATTCCAAAGCAGTGAAAACTTTTTTTTTCTTCTCAAAATACAGCTGGAGTTTTTTTGTTTGGTCTTCTATTTATTTACACCTAAACTGTGTTTCCAGTTGCCTGTTCAAAGGAATAGCCTTACTGAAAACTAGCATTCAGTTGTTTCATCTGCAAGAAATCTGCCAGACAGTAAAACACCTCTTCCTTTCCCTCCCTCTTTCTATTGTCAAGTGGTTCATAAGTGGAAAATGATCTCTCGCCCTGCTCCATGACCCTGTGATGATTGGTCTGCAACCATTTTGCAGGTACCAGCGCATACCTGATCGATAAAGAGAATTTTTTTGCGCCTGTCTAAACTGAGTTCTAAGAAACACCTCCTCACAGAACAGCACTGACCAAATCTATAATTCTTTTTGTTCTGTGATACAGAACCATGGGCTTCTGCATACAACAGTGCTCTTAACTGCACCAGGATAGTCTCGTTTGTCTTCTCTGTGCCAATCTCACTGCTTGCATTTACGTGTTTCTGTACCAGTGAGCTGTTGAGTCCAAAAGCAAGTTTCCTTGCAGTGGGAAGGAGCTACTCGCCAGTCCGTGTCACCTCACTGTCCAGTAGGGTCATGGAAGACATTCTTCTGGACATTATGCTGAAGTATATGGAAGACAGAGAGATGATTAGAAGCCAGCATGGCTTTACCAAAGGCAAATAGTGCCTGGCTAATCCAGTGGCCTTCTCTGATAGAGTGACTGCATCAGCAGAGAGGGAAGAGCAACTGACGACATCTATCTAGACTTCCTGTAAGGCCTCTGATATGGTCCCCCAGAACATTCTTGCCTCTAAATAGGAGACATATGGACTGGATGGATGACACATTAGATAGATAAGGAATTGGCTGGATGGCCATATCCAAAGAGTTACAGTCAATGGCTCAATGTCCAAATGGGAACCAGTAACAAATGATGTCCCTCAGGAGTCCATACTGGGACTAGTACTGTTTAATATCTTTTTTAATAACATAGATAGTGGGATTGAGTGCACCCTCAGGAAGTTTGCAGACCGCACCAAGCTGATTGGTGCTCTTGATAATGCTACAGGGAAGGGATGACATCCAGAGGGACCTTGATGGGCTTGAAAAGTGGGCCCAGGTGAACCTTATGAAGTTCAGCAAGGCCGGGTGCAAGATCCTGCACCTGGGTCAGAGTAATCCTCAACATCACTACAGACTGGGTGATGAATTGATTGAGAGCAGCCCTGCAGTGGAGAACTTGGGGGTGTTGGTTGATGAAAAAATGGATATGAGCTGGCAAGATAGGCTTGCAGCCCAGAAAGCCAGTTGTATCCTGGACTACATATAAAGCAGCATGGTAGTAGGTTGAGGGAGGTGATTCTCGCCCTCTGCTCTCATGAGAGCCCACCTGGAGTACTGTATCCAGTTCTGGGGTCCCCAGTATGAGAAAAATATGGACCTATTATACAAGGTCTATGGAAGCACAATGAAAGTCGCTGAGAAAGTCACTGTCTTCCAGCAAGGAACTTGTGATGCTTAGTAATAGCAGTTCAGTTAGTCTCTGCTGGAATAGCACCTCTGACTGGTATAATTTCAGCATATTCTGACAGCATGCTTGCTGTCACACCTGATTCTAATGATATCAATACAGCTTGTAGCATTCTAGAAACAGTCACAGTTTTGCTCAAAAATCTTCACAAAAAAGGTCCTATCCTACTATCTTAATAGTGAGATTATCTTTCCATTGTCAACAACTATTTGTCTCTCCCACTGGTAGAGAACTCCAATTCATGACATTACATATCACGTAATATGTACAATTACAACCTAATGGTGTAACAGGGAAAAATTGCCCAGTTTGCTTAGGCATGTAATTAACTGGCAATCACTGAGCTATACATTCGGGATCAGTATCAGCAATACATCAGATAGGACACTTAACAGAAAAATGCTAATGAGCACCTAACAAATTTCTAAATGTCCTTTCACTACCAATCTCCAAAGTTTCTATTCATACACACAAATCCATGTGCACCTATTCACAAAGAGTTATATTCACAGTCCCCCTCTCACATAGCTCCTGTTGGAGATGTGGGTTCTTAACACGTACTTTTACTGCTCATCAAAATCTGTTAATGCACGTACTGGGGAGTAAGCACCACCCAAGGTCACAAACACATACAGGTGTGCATACCTACATGTTGCACCCTGAACTGTCTCTACCCTCACTGGATGCAGGTTGCTTGTATTTGATGGGGGAGATGCTCCAGCTGGCCTAGGGAAAAGTCATGATGTTGGTGGGCCAACGTTCAAGATCGTAAAGCCCAGCTGCTCTGCTTTTGACAGCTGCTCTGTTCCCACTGTTCTCCCTCCTGCTACAAACATTCCTTCGTTCCTTGTAACACCTGTCCAAACTGGGACCTCCCTTGTTTCAAAAATTACTCTGAAACTCCTTTGTTACTGTTTAAGCTGGCTTATAGTCATCAACCCTTCAAACGTGATCAGCTGTGGCATATGCAGTCATACACTTTTGGGTGCTTTAACTCAGATTCACATCTTAATGGCTGTTTTTCAGGCCATTTCACTAAGGGTGGTATACGTAAGCACCAATGCAAACAGAAAAGCAATTTTAGGATTTATTTGAATATTGCTTTATCTTCTCCTAATACGAAGTATATATTAACATGTTCAGGTAGGATTTTGCAGCCATGAGGGGAGACCTATCATGTCCACTTCTAAATTTGTACTTTAAATGTTATATTACAAATTTGACATTTTCTGTAATTTTTATTACGAATTATTATAACTTTACTATAAATTACAATAATCTTTATTATAAATTTGCAACATGTAAGTATGCACACCTGTGTACATGACCTTGTGTGGTGCTTATTCCCCAGTATATGCATTAACAGATCTTGATGAGCAGTACAGGTACACATTAAGAACCCACATCTGTTTAATTGCCATCTCATTCTCCTAGCTCAGTACTCTGTAGTCAAAAGAAAAGCAAAAGTTACTTGCAAAAGTGCTCTTTGCAAAAAAATTATCTCCTACATAAAAGCGGTTGTCACTATCTCTAGTTTAAACTAAGTTCTATTCACAGCCAAGTGAAGATCTACTGGAAGGCAGTTCAGAGGATATCACCATTTCCTCCCACGTTGCTCTGCCCTGCCACAGTGCTGCCATCCTAATTGTTCCTATAGTTTCTGTACTGGTCACCACGGATGTCAGAGCACTGTGGCATGCAAGGGCCAGGGGTAGCCCTGAAGTGGATACAGCTCCTTTTTGGATCTGTGCTATGGTGGTTCAGCACATAAGAATACATAGATCAGGTGATACTGAATGCCCTGTGTCTAAAACAGCATTACAAGGTTCATGCTTGCAATACAGAATCATGCTCACCAGGCTATGTAAAGCAGGCTATCTACCTATCAAGTTTTCAGTTTAACTAAACAATTGAAACAAACAAACAAACACAAAACCTTCTCCAGTTTTTGATACTTTGAGAGGAATTATTAAATTGAAAATTCACCAAATTTCTCCTTCTACCCTAGCTTTACAGTGACCTTAAAACTCTGTTCTCACTTTGGGCTATTTCAGTCTGTTACCGTTTCTGAATCACTATCAAACCTTTCGCTCCAGCAGAACAGTCTGTATACTGCACAGTCATTTACCAAATGTGGAAAGGAAGACTCCAAGAATATTTTTTCTTTGAAGTTTAAATAAACATTTTTCCTGTAGTTTTTGTATGCCAAACATTGCAGTATTGGACTCCAAAATGTGTATCAGGCAGTAAAATGAAGAGATGCAAAATCAACATGAAAAACACACAGTAAGAAAATAAATAGGATCGTTAAATCTTTAGAGGTTTATAAGAATACCAGGGTACTTCTTTTGGAACAAGCTCCTGGTATAGTCTGAAGCTGGTGCTGCTGCTTGTAGTTACGGTTAAAAGCTTTTGTAAAGTTTCATTATATATTAATAATATTCCCCCAAAGGCTGTGCCCTCTTGAAGGACAATTAAAACTATCAGCAACTACTCCTGTTTGCATGTCCAGCATACAAACCAGCTACCTAGCAAAGAGATGACATAAGCATTTCTTTCTGTAGAAACACTGTAGAAACTTACAGGATATTGATGGTTATTTAGGCTATGGTCATACACAGACTGCCCTCCTCATTCTCCTTATGGTAAGATTCAGAATGAACCAAAACTGGATCTTATCCCTAATAGCTAAGAATCTAATAAGCCACAACAAATGTACATTTAAACAAACAAAGAGGGTTCAAACCAATATGTTCATGTCGACCTAACTTACTACTGAGATCTTTTTGAGAAAAGGATGCGAAAGACATCAGAGTGGTATTGCTATGGTAGTTCCCTTGCAGCAAGGGAGAAGTAAGAAAATGATGATGCTTTCAAATGTGTGGGAACAGAGACTATTGTTAGGGAAAGATGCAAGACAGAAGTAAACATTTGAATAGAAAATGACACAATAGAATACAGAAAAGTCCAGGCAGCCCTTAGAAGTGAAATGGAACTAAGTAGTGGATCTTTTATCTAACAGATACAATGTTATGGTGACAAAAATGGGGAAGGTAATCAAGGCTGCCTTTAGCTGAGCAGCAATAAACATAAAATTATGGGCCTAGGAAGGAATACATTTTAGATTATATGAAATAAATGTGCAAGAAATAGATCTAACTAGATTTAAAATTATAGTCTCAAGGTCCTGTGGGCCCTTTAATTGTTGCAATGCTCAGCAACATGCCCTTTGCTTTCTACTAACCTCAAGAAGCACAAGTATTGGGTAAAAGTAAAATAGAATGCTACAACCAACAATCAAAGGTCATTTTGCCCTCTTGCTACTAAATAAGAACCCACTTGGGCAACATGCCCTGAGCTATAGCTAAGTTTTATAGTGGTGATATATATGCTTTTTAGACATACATTCAAAATTGCCGTCTACAAGCTTTCATGCTTAAACCCAATAAGGCATCCTCTAGCTAATCATTTTACACTGTTGTAATTTTTAGTCCTATACTCCATATTAGTAAACAATAGTTTTGTATTGTGGTAGTCAAAGAGGGGAAGTCCTCAAAATAGAACTCTCACCAGTGTCTGATATTGGCTTGGTTTAGCCTCTCACATCCATTCGGACTGCTGGATGCTGTGACCCTCAGTCCAGCACACCTAACTTTTTTCCTACAAGGCATCTATGTTCTGTACTTCAGAACACATCTATGTGCTCTTTCCATTTGAGCTTTGCACCTATTAGTTTCTTGCTTTTTAAAAAGATAGTAACTTTTTTTTTTTTTAATAAAAGTACTGTTTTCTGAGGAGTATACTCCCCCCCCCCCCCCCCCCCGAATCTCTATTTTCTGAGACAAATAATATTTATCAGGAAAGACTCTTCATTTCAGAATTATAACTAGGCACATTTTAACAGATAATGTCATTGTGACTTTTTTCTATTGAAAATTCTACCTTTGGAGGGTATTTTGGAAGTGAAATTGCAGATAAGTTAATCAAATATTGTTTAAATACAATTTACTTATCTAAACCACTGTTCATTTTATGTTCTGTGAATAATGAGTCCCCAAAATTTCCATTCAGCCGGCAAAGCTGCAGAATTGTCTCGTGTGCTTTCCAGTGGTGCCAGTACTCTAGGCCCTTGTTACAGTCTTAACTGTGAAACCACACAGACACACTCAAAGAGAGTTGATCAACTTGCAGTAATGTGAAAGTAGAGTTTGAAGAGTTCTCATTAGCTACATAAACATCCAGATATTTCTTGGTTCTGGGATAGGGGAGGTGGAGGGGATATCTGAGAAGTAAGCACCAGGGCAGAAAAAAAAAAAAGCTTCAAAATAAGTTTGAGTTTTTGTCATTTATTTTTCAGTTAAACATTTATTTTTAATCAATCAGAGAAAGCATGCCAACTTTACAAAAAAGGCATTTCCTCTTACTGTTTTTCACTACAGCCTAGACTATTGGCCTATGGGAAGTGTCTCGTATATGCCTACTTAGTGAGTTAACTGAATATCGAAGACAATATTAGTCTATCATCTTCCTTAAAAGGATAATACATGAAAATTACTGCTGTGTATTACAGAACCATTTAAAATAATTTAGTATGCACTTGTTTCATACATACCCTTTTCTTCCTCACCTTTTGTTTGAGAAGCTTATCTTTAAGCTGTGTTCTTTCTTGTCTAACCACAACCTAATAACAGTATTTAGAAGAATAAAAACAATAGGATCATAAGCTTATCAGATATGTCAGACAACGTTTATTGTCTCTGAATCTGGTATACAATTGAAAAGCAATGGAGGGAACAGAAATTAAGAAGTGTGTCTGATAAAGACTATTTCATCTCCACAATGCAAAGGACCATCAACACTTCAAGACATCAAAATGCACCAGTTTATCACAGGCAACATTCTACTCTGTTTGCAGTCAGGTTTTGCTTTGATTTACCTGAAGTAAGTATCAACAAGTTGTAAGTATCAACACCAACAGCAAAGAATGTTCCAGTGTCAGTAAATAAACTAAGTAATAATAAAAACATACAATCTTTTTGAGGAAGGTATCAAAAACTAACCAGATAATCTGATTTACTTGATTACAGCAGAATGCACAATTCAGACTTAGGTAAATGGGAAGGACATCTTAAATTAAGAAGAGTATTAATAAATAATATGTACCTCCATATACACTGCAAGTGTTCCAAAACATACAGAAGTCATTGACATTATGCCAGCATATGCTTTTATCTATACACCACCAAAAATATGAGTAACCTAAAAAGGAAACTTAAATGCTTTTTTTCTATTTTCCATATCTTAGTATGAGCCAAGACTTATATATAATCACTAGCAAAAAACTCAGCAACAAGGTTCTTACTCTGCCTCCCTTAATCTTCAGGGTTAAGCACCTGGAATGAGTTACCCACCTGTACCCAATCAGTAAAAAAGTTTAAAGAAGAAAGATTAATTCAAGTCTATTTTCAGTTCCCAAGACTGTGTCACAGGTGTTTCTGATGCTTCTCAGGACTGCCATCCCCCGGGATTACAAACTTAAATTTGTTCCTTGAAAGAAGTGAGTGTGGCTCACAGCTTTTCTTTAACACTTAAGCATAGCAGAAAGAAATCCTAGCTTTAGCATAGTGACCCAGTAAAACAGCTTGTGTATAAGAGCATTTATCTCCATGCAGAAGATTCAGTGTCTCTTCAGCTTGAAGATGTTCAAGGGGGTTTAAGTCCTAATCAAAATATTAGATTCAGATAACTAAAAACCTAGCTCTGTCCAATTTTATACGCTTAAGAACTTTTCAGAGTGACTAGGCCTCATACTGTCAGAAAGGAAGAACACAGTTATTTTATAATGCAAAGAGTTTATATTACTTCAGAGAATAAAATTAAGCTTCTGTATATATTGAGTGACTATAGACTCAGTTATGAGTTTGCCTTTTATTTACTCTGCTCGACTATTTACCGGGGTGTTAGTATGCCAGATACCTACTACCATTTTGAAAAGCATTTCTGTGGTAGAAGAAGTGCAAAAGCTTCTACTGTTACTTAGCTCCTCAAGCATGAAAACAAATGTTAGATTAATCAATTAGGGTGGAAAAATTAATGAGGCTGTTAGAAGATACAGTAGACACACAATTAATTTCTCATCTGACCAATGATTCACAGACTTCAGAAAAGGACTATAGTTAGCCTAAACCCTGTTTTACTTGTACAACAGATCATTATACTATACAGTTTCCCTCTGCTTCAAGTGAAGGAATAAACAGAGAGACCAAGGAAGTTTTCGCAAGATGAGAAGACACAGGGACAGAGCGAGGAAACAATGTTTTCTAAGAAGAGACACCTTGCTCAGGTGGAGAAACAGCTAAGAAAGAAAAAAATTAACTGCACATAACAAATATTCTAATGGAGAAAGATCCTGTACTTTTTTGTTTGTTTTTAAACTAGAGTTTTAGAGAACTCTGACTTCAGAATGCAGCATAGTAAAACTGGCAAGAATGTGGCAGCAGGCTAATTCACTATTTTATTTATTTCTCAGATCAGCCAAAGCAAAGAGTGACTTACCTTTGAACTGTTGACACATATGTGCATCTGTCTTGCTTAATCTAACAAGCCCTTATGAGAAGCACGTTGTGAATTCTGAATGCAACAAGCTCTGAAAAAGGGTAAGCATCATACCCCTGTGCCACACTTGCCATGCTTCAGCTGACCCCATTTGTGCCATATTAGCTTTTAACTAGCTTACTTTCAACACAAAAATCCAACTGGATGGAAGATAGAAGGCTCAATCTTCAATGCACAAAACGAATGTAAGCATCTAGTTAAGCATGCAGTATTTAGACCACATTTAGGGATTAACTTCTCACTTCATCCCAGAGCCAACAAGGACTAAAAACCTCATCCACACTTAAACACTGCACCAGTGTCACACTGTGCGTGACTTCATTTTAATAAGGAAATGCTACCACTGAAGACCTTAGGTGAAGACCTAAGGGCAAATCATGACAGTCAGGGAAAATGTAACAGTATTTTTGTTTAACAAAGCTGTGGCATTAGATACTGAGTATGACTATAATACATATGACAGTCTAGATTACGGTGTACCTTTAAGAGGAAATCTAAAAAACTTTCTTTGCTATTTCAATTTGGACAATGAATTCAAACAGATCTTCATATTGGTAATATGCACTTCCTCAGTCACGTGGGAAGTTGGAGTATTTACTAGAGTATATCCCATTTTCAGTCATTGGCCACAAATTTCAACTTTCAGTTTTCTTTTCTTTGCGCAGTTCAGAGACTTTAAAGGAGTATAATAAGATTTAAGACTAATATTGCAACTTCGGTCATCCACAAATTACTTGCTTGATTTCAACAATATCACTCAAATATGGTACAGTCTGGTCTCACTCAAAACAGTTACTAACACAGAAAAAAAAATTAGCTTGGGAAGCAAAGTGCTAGAAATGTTTTCAGAGATGAACCAATTCAAGTACAAACCAAAATGTCCGCTTCTGTGAGAAGAGAGGAAAAGAGAGAGAGAGAGAGAGAGAGAGAGAGAATTACAATGTCTGCTTTGATGCCCTTAGTTGTTGGTCTGATCTGTGTTGGCCTCAAAAAAAAAAAAAGGAATGCTAGTATGCAACTAGATTTTTTTTTTTTAACAAAGAAAGTAAATTTTCCATCAGACTATATTTTGTAAAATAAATTTTTATATCCGCATACAATCTTACACGTTCAACATGTAGCCAAATCTTATAAGATGGATGATTACACTGAAAAAGTATAGGAAACAATAGCAAAGGATTGTGCAAAACAACACCCACATATATTAATAAGAAACGTTTGGTTGACGCTTACTTGCACAGAAAACTAAAATTGTAGTTTTCTGAACCGTTTAAACTTGCACAAATCTACTGTTGAGATAAGTAAGTCTTTGCTACCTTATGATGGCTTGTTGCTGCCTCGTTGCTGCTCTGCTGCGGCTGCACTAGCTCTTCTGCCAGCACTTAAGGTGAACGTGGGTTTGGGAAACTGATAGAAATGAAAACTAACCCAGAAAAAAAGGAAAAAGTTATTTTTCAGCTGCACGGGTTCCAAATTGTGTGTGTGTGGGGAAAAAGTAGCCAGGGAGAGAGGAAGCGTACAAACGACCCCTCTGCCAGCTCTGCCCCTTTGTTAAGGCCTGTCAACCTACAAGCAAGGCAGATCGGCCTGGCCACTAGGCACTGCTCAAGAACCTCAGCGACTCCTGAGTATCCCCATGAAGGGACTGTGCTGGACGCATGAAAGCCCTTTTGCTGTTTCAGAGGTGTCAATGCTCCCTCGGTAGATGGACCAGCCCAAACCGGGGGGCCAGGAGAGCCCCTTTTTTGGGAACCAGCCACTGCAGCTGCGTGGCTGCACACCCCTTGGGTTCGTACAGGGCCTGCGCACTGCTCCTCCTCCGCTGGACAAAGCCCCAAACTATTATAGTGCCAGCTCACCAGTGGCTTATCGCATCTGCGCGTGAGGTTTCAGAGAGCTGGCGCGAAGCAGGATGAGCCATTTACCTCCGGAGCCATGCTTCAACCCAACGGGCTACAGGTGGGCAGGAGACAAAGTCAGGGGACAGCGGGCTCGGCTGAACAGCTGTCAGTAACGCGGGGCTGCACAGAGGCTCCCTACAGACGGAGCAGCCCAAACCAGAGGAGCAAACCCAAACACACCTCCCCGAGGGTTTATATTGGCATCGCATCCTCGACGCGGGTCCTACACCAGAGCACCCCCAGGTGCAGCCAGCGGGACCTCAGCCCCTGCCCCGCGTGCCAGCGGGGCGCCTCGCATTGGCCGCCCGTGCAGAAATCCCCGCCCCTCCCCCGGAATATGCTAATCAACGCCCACCCCATTGGCTGGCCCGGCGGCGGCGGCTCCGAACGACATTTGCATGGCGGCGGGCAGCTCCTTTGTTGTCAACGGCGGCGGGCGGCGCGCGTGCTCGCGAGGGCTGGCTGGGTGGGCGGGCGGGTGGCTGGGAGCGCGCCGCCGAGGCAGCCCCACCGCCGCCCCCGGCGACCGTTACCCGCTGAGGGACGGCGCGGCGTCCCCCGGCTCGGCGGCTGAGGGGGGACGCCGGGGAGCGCCGCTTCGCCGCCTCCTCCTCCTTCTCCTCCAGGCAGGATGGTGGACCTGGACAGCGAGGTGCCCCCGCTGCCGCCGCGGTACCGCTTTCGGGACCTGCTGCTGGGCGAGCAGGGCTGGCAGAGCGACGACAGGTGAGAGGGGGGTGGCAGGACCCCGCCTGCCCCGCGGTGCGTGAGGTGGCTGCCGCGGCCGGGCGCTGAGGGGAGGCAGCCCCCTCACCGCCCCTCGGCTGGGGCTCCGCGTGTTAAAACGCCCAGGGTACCCGCTTTGCACGCTTTTCGTGCTAGGTCTTAGGCTGAGGTGTAGCCGCCGCTCGCCGATTTATGAATTATTTCCTTTACTTTACTAAGCAAATCAGCTAACGCCTTTAGAAGAAACAAGAACACGCGCAGCGGTGTGTGTTGAATCGCAAAGCGCGATGCAGAACTCACCGGCACCAGGAGGGTTCTGCCACTGTTTGACCACGCATCCCCGCGTGTTGGGAAGCTGCTACACGATCCAACCTGGCAAAATTGTGTGCGAGAGCCGCTTTGCACTGACAATTTATTATGGTTAAATGACAGGAAAACAAAATTGTCTGCTCGTATACAGCGGCATGCCGGATCGATTTTAATTCAATACTTTTATATAGCCAGAATGAGTCATGGTTTAACTCAGCAGCCAGAAACTTTGAATTTAATGCTAGTCTACCTTCTTCAGATTTCAACCACATTCAGCCACATTCCTAAGAAAGATGGATTCTCACTGGTAATCGCAAGATCATACAAATACGTAACTTGTTGTTACCTCTATTTATGGGAATGTGGTATACGTTGAAAAAATTATGTGTATTAAGACAGTTTTGAAATGGTGAATGACATCTTAAGATGATCACAAAAAATGAATGCTGTTGATTGGAAATGATGGCATTGTGTGTTGTATTAGTTTAACACAACGCAGAGATGTTTATCAAAGCATGGTTTTGTATTTAAAATATTAATTAAACCATAGGTATATTCAATGTTCACAATTTCTGATGACAGTATTCTTTGAGATTTTAGAAAACGTGGATCTCGGCAACTTATACCTACATTTTACTTTCTACTGGAATAAGAAAAAAATCCCACAACTTTTCTTATTTTACCAGCTAGGATTTCGATGGCTAAAATAAACAAAATATTCTCTATACATTCTCTCTTTGGACTGCTCCATGACAGTACTTTTGCCAGCTCTAGGTCAAACTTCTGCCAACTACTTCCCCGATACCAGTTGTTTGACTTTCCTAAACTTTATAAAGTTATCTTCTACAGAAGAAGCATGGCCTGGTCTCAGTAGAAAATAGTGCATAAGCACCTGTACAAACCACAGCATCTCTTTAGCTATGGAAATTTCTATTGCAAGTCTGTGTCTGCTTGATGAAATATATAGAAATAATCCTTGGAAAACATTGATAATGGAGTTATAGCATGACAGTATTACAGAGCATAATTATTGTTGGGAAATTATACCTAAGAACTAGTGGAAAATGAATAGTTACTTTCAGTTATTTTGTTAATATTCATTCAAGCAATGCAAGGAATATCTCTGGACACATATAGAAATACCAAATATGAACCTGGGACTGCAAATGGCTAGCAGAAATGGCTTTCCAGATCTTCAGGTGTTGTCCTCTGCCAGGGTTAGGCACAGCTGTGGTGTGGGGGTAGGCTGCATGGTAGTTTCCACACAACACAATCAGGATCCCACTTTGCATGAGGCTGTCATAGCAGCACTCCTCTCCTCCAGCTCTGCAAGTTACCATAGCAGTCTCTTCTGAAGCTAGCTTTCTGTTAACTGAACAAAGTCCATTCTTAAAAAAAAAAATTGAGTTTTTGTTTGTCCACCTTACTATAGGATTCTGTTGAGATTCTTGTATTTCTGTATTGAAGGATCTCTTCTAATACTAAAATGTTACTCCATCCCATGTTATTTTGCTACTAGTATGAAAAGCATACTCTGCACAGAAATATTGTCAAATGGAATATTTAGAATATTAGACATATTTTCATGAAATGTTTAATGAAAGAGACAACAGGCCTGTGGAGACCGTAAGATAAATTGTTGCTTTGTAATAATTAGTCAAAGGAGCAATATTACAAGTATGCCTTTATTTTATTTTATGTTATTCTTTTTCTTTGCAACCTTAAACACGTGGTCCAAGTTTGGTTTTGGTGAACTACATTTCTAGTGTTATCTTCTAATTAATGTGTAATACAGATATTGCCAAAGGTGTTGCTTGCACTCTCTTCAGCTGAATGGACATTAACTATGAATAGAATACCCTAACATTAAAATTCAGTTGTAGCAGCCTTAAAGTATGGCCACACAATAGCAAGTGATCAAGATGGTTCATTTTAGGAGGTTACTTGCCCTTGGTCGAGATCCTGGAAATAATTTTCTGCGCATTTCCAGTTCACTGCAACTTCATACTTCCACTTGCTTTCAGCTTCTGCACTCGGATTTACATTGACGATTTTCCATCTGTGGTCTGTGAATTTCAGGTCTGTTGCCAGCTGAAACTGTTTCTTGTCTTGGTCCTGTTCCCTTTCTGATCTTTCTTGTCTCTTCATCCTCGAGGTCTCTTTTTTCTCCTTCCACTCTGCCCTTTCTGGAAAGATGCTCACTCTTTGCTGGCTGAGGGGCATATGTTCCATTTCTGTGCTTGTAGATGCCTGTTGATTCTTCAAAGTGGAGAGGAGATGGAATAATTCCACTGATCTGCCACGAAACCAGCCAGGGTTCTGTACCACCAAATCTCAGTTTCAAAGGAATAATTTTCCAGAAATTCATATGGTACTGCTTAATAATAAATATGATTGAAATGGTGTAGGTCTCTCCTTTTTTTTTTTTTTCTGGAAGATACATTTTCAACATAAGCATAGTGTCCAGTTTTGAAACCTTACAGGTTATGTTTCTTTAGGAGCAAGGTTTGATCAGCTCTTTATTTTAAAGGATCCCGTTCATTTATAAATTGCAAATGTAGAGTTGTTCTTAGCTGAATGTAATAGGATCCTGATTCAGGAAACTGTTCATAGATCTGTGCCTGTTTGCAGACAGATTTCTGATTTTTGTTTTCTCTCCAGGACTCCTCTTATGGTGGAGCTTCATTCAGGTTTTTCTTTTTGGTGTCTTTCATGGTCCATTTCTTACCCATACTTCCCCAATAAGGTAACATCTATCTCGCTACTTTTGCATTTCTCTCTCAGAAAAAAAGTAACTGCACTTGCATAGCTTAGATTCCTAACCAACTTTGCAGTTGGCCTCAGTAGCAGATGGGTTCCGTGCTGTCATATTCCACAAACCATCAAATTGTGTTGTGTACTCTTTTCTATAAAAGAAGTTTCTTTGTGAACAATAACACAGCGAGTCTTAGGCAAATACATAAACTATATAAAACAATTCATTAACATTCTTGAATTTGCTGAGTAGTTTTTCCTGAAAAAAAAGTATGTTAAGACCAGTTTTGTTTTTAAGGGCTAGATTTTCAAAGGACCTAATTCCCTTTGAAAACCATGGAGGTAAAGGTGATGCTTAGAGCACACAGGAATCACAAATTCCCTCCTTCTGATTTATAGCTTAAACTTTCACCAAGGTCTCCCATTTAACCTGGTACAATTAGATAATGTTAACTCAATAAGGTTAAATTGCTGGGCTATTCTGAGGCAATCTTTTCATATTAAGCTATTCACGTTTTATATGAAAAAAATTACTCAGATCATTGTGTTTTTTTTTTTTGTAAGTTGAGGCATTCACGTTCCTGTCACTATGAAAAATATTTAAATATTGCCTAGATCAACATGAAATTCTTCTGCAGGAGAACAGGTAAAAGATCAGCCCAGTAGCTAAAGTATGGGCGTGCCATGTGGGCTATTGGTGCAGCAGGTAGGGTAGCATACCAGGTTTCTTCTAGCCATGTAAATATTTCGGTCACTGAACTAAGGGTAATGAAAAGACTGAATAATTGACTTTTTCACTAATTTTGTAAATATCACTAATATCCCTTTGTGAAGCTCGTATTTTACTTTCACTGTTGAAAGTATCTGAAACTAAACGGTTTGGTTTATTGAATACACTGAGATGTTTTTTTTGACTGTCATAATGCAGATTGCCTTTCAGTTTGGCTGCCTGGGAAGGGAGCAGGAGGAAAGGGGTAACTCAGTGGTTAGCACAACAGTTATTTACCCACTAACTCAGTGAGGTTTCACTGCAGTGCAATTATAACAGTAAATTACGTAATAAAATGTTTCAGTTTTCATAAACCTACTGATAGTCAATTCTTAGTCTTACCAGCTGTGTTGAAGAGCAACACAAATAAAAATAGAAAATATCCTACTAAGCGAAGACCTGATATGTTTAAAATCTGGTAAATAACTTGCTTCAGAAAAGGACAGAAAATAAGAGATTTATTTTAGGTTCCTGTGTCAGCTTTGGAAAGAGCTGTTTGGAAAACAAAACATGTTTTCTTGTGTCATGTACCTGTGTAAATATATAGTCATTATATACTTCAAAAAAGCCAAACAAGAGGATACTAGAGACTTAAAGAATTCTAAGTTAAAAATAAAAACAAAACGAAACAAAAACATTAAGATTCTGCCGATAGGAGTGCTTTTTTTTTTTGTAAGGTCAATCAAAAACTCAGTGCTTAAGTATCTTGAAGAGTCAAATTTACCCCACATTTCTTAAACCATTTGTGTACTTCTAGTCCATTTTTCAGAATCTTATAAGGGTATGAGGCTGCATTTGTTTTAGTTTAGTAAATACAGGCAATTCTGGAATGTTCCCCACCATTGAAGAGTGACTGCTTCTTTAAGTTTTCTGCTGTATGCTTTGGCTATCAACAGCTAGCCAAAGCTGTCTTGAACAGCACCCATAAGAGATTCAGCAGTTGGAGTGTCCAAGGAAACACTCCCAGCAGGCAGGTTGCAGGCAGTCACCCAATTCCGGAGGCTGAAACGGTTTTCCGGTGTGTATGTAGGATGTTTTGTGCAATTTAATGTCAGTGCATAGGCATGTTAACTTACTGGTAAAGACATACCCGGAGTGGGTCATTGTTGGAAGTAACCTCTGTGCTTGAACGTTATGTGCCGCTTCTCCCATTTGTGCTGCTAGATCTTTCTCTTCTGTATTTCCTGCACAGTCACACACTCAGATTATGCATATATGGTGGCTGTGTTACAGGGAGATCCATTTATAACTCACAGACTTGCTTATGCCTGGTGTCTTCCTTTCTCAAATATACAATATAGCCTTAAACGTAGGCAATAAGTGTATTTTGTCCCAGAGTCCTTAAAAAAATAATCTGTTAAAGAGCTTTAATTTATTGGAATAATTCTTTTCCCACGGTATTTTAGAGATAGAAAAAGAGAAACATATGGATGTTTTTTAAATGTGCAGAATGAGATTCATTGTATTGACCTCATAGAAGCATATGTAGCATTTTACGTTTTAAATCTCTTTTACACTTTGGGTTTATGTAAGATTCAGCAATATGTTGGGCTTTCTTTGGATCTTGCGCACCAAGGTAAATTTTATCAATGCTGAATATTTCTAGCAATATTAAAACACCATGAAGTACATATTACAGCACTGAAGTGCTGAATTAAGAGTGTCATATTAATAGACTGTATATGCAATCCTACACATATGATTGTACAATCATATCTGCTTTATGCTACTATTTAATTCTACTACCTGTTGGAGTTCAAGGTGGTATACAGAGGCAATATGTTCTAGGAAGAATCACCATTATTATGCCACTGCGAAAATCACAAAGATAAAAATTGAAGAACAAAAAAAGAATACTAAACCCTGATATATTTTCCAGCCCCCACCCTCAAAGCATTGGATTTCATAACTCTTCCATATGCTGTATTTACAATTTCACAGTCATGGAACAAAAATTTACATTTCTCAAATCTGTATTCTTCTCATTTTGATACATAAGTAACAAGAGACATTAGCTGGTACTGGGAATGTGTTTTCAATACTGCTCCTATATCAAGGTAGAGGTTTGAGTAATTTTGCTGTATTTCATGATGAAACTATAGATCTAAATGTTACCTTTGTGCAAGAACTATTCTTAAAGTGGCTACTTAATGGATTAAATTAAAATCAGTTTTCCTTTCTGATATGCCTACTACTTTAATGAGCATTACCACCCATCTGGGAAGGAAAGAGATTCAGATAATACAGAACACCTCCACACATCACTTGGACAATTGTATACTGCTGGCTGTCATGTTGACTTTCAAGGAACAACTCCCTATTGTAAGTCTCAGAAGGCACTTTAACAGTCATTTGTCAGTGTAAATTACTGAGTAAGGCCCTCCCTTTGCCTTTCCTTTTGGAAATCACCTGAGATTGCTAAACTAAAAGGGGATAAAAAGCCCACACATTTCTGAATCAAATGATTTAAAATATCTGAGTCTAGATTCAACTCGCACAAAAATTCAATTATAATTTCCTCAAAAGAAGGTTCTATTATGTTTTCTTCAAAATAATCCTCCTCTTTCCTTTAAGAAATACTTCTGTCAATTTGACATCAATTTAAATAAAGAACTCATAAAAGTTAACAGAAGCTACAAAGTAAGAGGACTTCAGCAAATATTGCCAAATCTATCTCAAATTATCCTCATAAGTAAATTTTCAAAATAAATTAAGTGATTTAGAAGCCTAAATTCTATTTTAGAAGCTTGATTTTGATTGAAACTGCTCAAGATCCTAATTGTCTAATTAATTCACTGAAAAACTAAGTGTTTTCATAGTATCTGCAGTAAAACTGCACAGTAGTAGCTGGAAAGTTTGAGTTGCCCTAAAACCTGAAAAAAATGCTGTATGTACAGGCCAAGACCTCTCTCACTGTGCAACACCACCTAAATTAAAAAAAATAAAAGAAAATGATAGCATTTGTAAAGCCACTGCATCAGCCACACCTGAAAGTCCAAGTTTACACTTACATGGCAAGTGTAGGAGCAGAGTCCCACATGCATAAGTTCTTAATGTATCTCAGAACTCACTTTCCTTCTAAACTTATGTAAGATTAGGTCCCTTTTATAGATAAAAATGGGAATGCATTTCCTTGTGTGGAAGGGAGGAAGAGGGAGATGAGCCTGTCAGCCTCAAGTTAATTTCTGTTCTGACATCATTCTTATAACAGCAGTGGAAGCAAAAATGCATTTTTTCTATAGTCTACTTAAACTAGCACAAATGGGAATTGGGGGAAAGACAAAAAGAGGAGGAACACTTCAGTATTGTCATATCTGTATCTTTTCTTGGAAGACTTTGGTGGTGTGCCCCAGCAGAAATCTTCTTGTGCAGAAAAGCTTCAAGTGTCTCAGCTTAAAAACTGACAGATCAAGTAGTCTTCCTCTGGGACAAGATGGTGCACCGTTTGTAAATGTGCTTGGTACTTCAATCATTACTTAATTATACACTTAATACTCTAAAGCTCTTATTTTTCCATCTAGAACTTGATACATGCTACTTTACATCTGGCAGACACTATAATATTCCATGGGGAACTGAAGCAGTTCCTTCCCAAATGGTTTCTCTTAATTTTATGATTATTATTCTATCACAGCCAATGATTATGATTATTTATAACAGTAAACTTCTGTGGTACACTGTGCATTACTCTCAGAATGACTCTTCTACAATAAGTGGTAAAAAACACTCGTTCCTATTGTCTCCCTTTTATCCTGTAAAAAAAAAGATCACTTAGAGCATGTGATATGTCTCAAATTTTAAAATGTTTTTATTATACAATAATTCTGCTAAGCATCTCAGTGCTACACATCCAGTTTCTAGACTGCACTAGTAAAGTTGATCTTTTGTACTGATTTCTGTGGTACGTTCAGTCCATACAAGAACTTGTACTAATCCACTAGATGCTTTAAAATGGATTTTTTTGTTTTGTTTTTGTTTTTTGCTCCTCTCAACTAAATGAGCACGTTAAGTCCTTCCCATATGTCTTTACCCCATGGTCCCATGATCTGTGTTGTTGGAAAGAACATCCTTCAACTACTTCAAGTGTTCAGCACTGGAGAAGATTTGTTACAGAGTGCCTTAAAACAGCTGTTAAAGATTTCAGCCTCCCCCATGCAATCATCTGCTAATTATGTTAGCAGTCAACTTCCTGGTGGGAAGCAGCAGTAAAACAGAAACAGTCATTAAGAGACAAAAACAGTGTTTATACTCACAGATAAAACAGTGATATTATTTAGTAAGAAGTATCTCTTGAGGGACAAATCCTGCCTCCTCTCACAGAGATGTCTGTTAGCAAGTACTGTAGTTTTGTGGTGAAAAGCTGGTAAAACCGACATCGTTGTGCCTGACTTGATAGCCATGGTGGATATGGGGGAGCAGGGAGGAATTAAGTTAAGACCAGTACAGGGGCAAGATATCCAAGTTAAGAAAAGAACTTTGCCTAACCCTCTGCCTGGGTCTTACAAGTCTGCCACTTTATTTAGCCATTAATAAGTGCATATCTAGCAAGTAGGACAAGGCTCGTACACCTGACAGGGCGATTTACAAGATTTCAGCAACGGTCCTAGCCATGGATTAGCTCTGCCAGGAAAGTCCTGCCCTGTCTCCTAGATTCTGTAACCTGAGTCTAACCACCTTGACCTTTTGCAAACAAGAGTTTGCACTTTAGCTTTTCAATGTTGAAGTTAATAGCACTTACTGTACACCAAGTATGTTTAAGTTACAGAGCTCCTTCAAAGTATAGTGTTTTTTAGAATCCTTAATAAGGAGTAAGCAGTACAAAATAGCCTCACTCTTATTCTAAATAGCCAAAATTCTTTTAGGGATTTTGTTTTTTCTAGCTTTGTTTTCTCTTCCCATTGTGACTAGAGAAGACTTCAGCACAGAGAAAAGTAGAGTTAACAAACCAAATCTGAAACAAATACAAAAGGGAAAAACAACAAGCTGAGTTGCAAATGGAAAACTGTGGTTTTATTTGTTCCTTATGCGACAGCACCTGTTAATAAACAGCATTCCCTGATTCTGGAAGGGAATTTAGTTTCCCATCTTCCCAAATTCAAAATAAGCTAAGGGACCCAGTCATTTATCACTATTGCCCTGTAATTCTTACCATCAAGCACAGACAGCTATAGCAGAGATGGTCTAAAGGCTAGGCTCTATATTCATCTGAATGTACCCTTTTGAAAAGTAAGCAAGCTATGTTTCCACTGTGTACTTGCATTTGATTACTTGTTCAAAGTGTTTTAATAAGTTAAACAAACAACTATTTAAAAGCTATTTTTGTAGATATTGTCCAATTTTAATTACTGTTTTGTTCTTTCAGTAGTCATTCAAAAAAGACAAAACAAACACACAGCATATCAAAATATTCTGTAATGTGTAGATGCTGATTAGCTGACCAGTTTTTATGAAGACTATCAAAATAAGTGGATTTTTCAACACTTAAGAGTATCATAAGAGTAAAGCTTATCTCACAAGTGAAGTTCCAGATATCCAGTACTCATTGATACTGAAAAATTAATTTACAAAATATATTCAGTGACCCAAATGATCATTTGTTTTTGTACCGAGACTGACATCAGATTGCATGAAAATTACAATTGAGCTAAAAATGATATAAAAACAAATCACATTTAAAGTGCACAAAATTTTGAAGACCTGATTAGTTTTTGCTTCCCATTTTTTTTTTTCCCTCTTATTTGGCAGTTTACAGATCTCAGTCCAGGAAAAAAAAAAAGACAAAAAAGTTAGTTGAATGTCTTCTGGCATTATAAATTCATATAATTCTATTAATTGTGGCAGTTTACTGGTGACAAAAATTCAAGTGATGTTATTTTTGTGTCTTCGTGACTGCTTCAGCTGGTCATTCAGACTTTTAGTGTGACCTTGGCAAGGTATTGCATGTTGGGAGGAACAGGGCTGGCTACTGAGAATGCTTCAGAGTAAGCAGCTCTGAGGCTATTGGTAGGGATCCCTGATTATCAGTAGGGAGGGAACTTCTGTAAGCATCTCATAGATAGCCTTGTGATGTGCATCATGGTCTGGTCTGCAAGTGTTGTGGAAGGCTTCAGATTTTACTCTCAACAATTTTAGACGAACTGTCATAAGATCATCATTATCAAAGTTATGAAATGAACATCTTCCTCTAAGGTGGGGATGACCCGGAGGTAGAGCTATCTATCAGGCTACAGTGAACTGTGAATTTAGAAATTCCTTTCTAGGATGGCAGTGCCACTTTACAGTAACAGAAAGGGTCATATTGGAGAGAAGGAAAAGTTGGAAGTACTACCATGCCTTCTTGTATTGACCCAGACATTTGACAATTTGTTACTGTTATTTGTTATTACCTCCTAATATTAATACAACCAGTTCATTTCATAAACTCAAATCTCTGCTCATTGTATCCATGTATTCCACCTAATGCTAACTGCTTAGCCTTAAGATCTATATACGGCATCAAAACAAGATGAAGGAACAATGCCTTTCCTGATCAGTCTCACCAACACAGTTAACTAAAAAGATTTTAAGTAGTTTAACTCTCAAAGACAGAAAATGATGAAATTTCTGCATTTGTTTGGGAAGTCACAGTTGAAGAAAAGTTAGTTTACATTGAATAAGCAAATTTTCTGAAGGCACCTGGCTAACTCATTTTATAAACAGCCCTAAGGCATGTTATGGAAGTTGGAAAAATACTGGGCACAGAATTCTACCAGCCAGACCGCTGATGAATAGTGCTTTAAAGTGCTGTGAAAGTGCTACTTAACATGAATAAAGATGATAGAAATAGACTTGTAAAGTATTGTGAAAATATATTTTAAATTTTTCTTAGTCCAATGAAAAAAACAAAATAATCCCTTTAATTAATCAGGAAATGTTACAGCTCACTAAGAACAATGAGATTTATGTGAAATCCATGATTATACATGTACCTTGTTGCTGTAAAGAACAGCATCAGACAAGTGACATTTTAGAGATACTGACTTTACAATACCTGTTCTATTATATATTCAAAGTTCCTGAGTGGTTGCAACTCCTTCATGAGCTACTTAAAAAATGTATTACACTTAAAAAACAAAATCATATATAATGAATGTAACACGCAGTAAATTGCATTTGAAAGGAAGAAGGACCACTGTTAGATATATTGCAGTAGTATATATATGTTAAACTGCAAATATTACTTCGTAAATCCCATATATTTTATTTTCTATCTGGTAAAATTGATGTCAAAGCACCTTTACATTCTAGAAAATAAAGATGGATATGCATCAATGCATAATTACTTTAGCAAATCTCATCAGCATGGGCTAAACATGCTCTTCTGTTGATTTGGCAGAGCAAAGCTTTCCTCAGTGGGGAACTTCAGGCAAGACATCTAACATCAGTATCAGGCTTTCATTTCATGCCTGTTTTCTAACTAAACCTTTACCCGAATACCCTTCTAGTTTATATTTATCTATTAAATAAACACATTTATCCTCTGTGCAACTGTTAAACACATGATTGTTGGAGACCATGTACAGGAATATTGTGATAGCCTCATATCCATCTCTGTATTTACTTTTCAGAGTTGTTGGCATTCTTACAACAGCTTTTGGGGGTACCGTGTAAGCGTTTCCAGATTGCAAGCCTGGACTGTTTGGATATATATCTTGGGAAAAAAAAAAAAAACAACCCACACTTCTTTTTGTAAGGCTACCACGGTCGTGGGGATGTGTAAAAAGCATGTGCAGTATCACTTTTTCCCCCAACTTTTTAACACTTTGACTATATATGGAATCTCAGATAAGTTCATTCTAGGCTTGCTAAAGCGTCTGTGGGAAGTTTCAGACTAAGTCAATTAAAAAAAATCACTTTCATATCAGGCATAGTTCCTATGGTTATAATTTCTTACACTGTAATAAAAAAATACTGCTAATATAAATATGGAACTAAACAATTTGAAAATTGAGCAGAGTACAAAATGAATGAAACATTTACAGTTTTATTGTATTGCTCTGGCTGTCCAATTTTTACATCCTATCTAATTTAGGTATTTTTATTAGTAGAAGGAAAAATGTAGCATGCAAAAGAAAAAACATTTGCAGAAGAAAAATGTAGCTTAAGTGGTATGAGGTAAATCTTATTCTGTTTCAGCGTGCTTTGTGACAGTGATCAATGCACATTTTTAGAATAAAGTCAAGAAATAATGGGATAATATCTTTAGTTTCTAAAAGTTCTAAAAATACTAAATCGAGTATTACTATCTTTTAAGAACACTATTTAAGAACACTATTATTAAATAGTGATATTTCTCCATTGGGAATACTGCTGACTATGATGAGAGTCAAGAAATAGCTATAAAAAAACAAAAATTGTGCATTTTTCCCCCTTGTAAATGGGGTTCATATGGAGGTGAAGAATGATCAGATTAATTAACTAGAGATATTTATATTTGAGAAGGACTATGTATATGTTACTATACAACTTGGTCAATAAATTTCCACAATCACTTTTACTAACACTGAAGAGACTATTTTAATCCTTCCCTCAAAAGAAACTGGAATAAAAAAATGTTATATTGAATAGTGGTTTGATAATAATTAGTACAAAGCATGATTTTAACTGGAAGCCTAATCTCTTCAAAGCTGAAAAATCTTTTTGAAGTACTATTCTGCTTCTGTGATCAAGTTAAAGATTCACACTCCAAAAAGTTTAACAATTTTTACTAGATCATAGGGCAAAGAAATTTCAGCATTTATTCCCTGTTGCAAAACCTAACACAGATAACCTGTAAATGGTGTTATTCCTTAGAAATTATGCACACATGCAAAAATCCCAAAACACCCACTATTTCTCTTTGCCAGCCTTCCTTCTTCCCATAGTCACTCCTTCACTTCCAACAGATTTAGAGTTGAATCTATAGTTTGTGGAAGTGAAGCACTAATATTCTATCCATCGGATTGCCAAGCTTAAGTAGACTCATACAAATTCTGCTCTGTGTAGCAAGACTGTAGAATACTACATTAGTATTCTAGAATATGGTTTTAGCCAGAATTTCATTTCCTTTGTATCATTAAGCATTCATTAAAATACTGTAAAAGCACTGGATCTACATGAAGAAAGTTGGCCAAATAGTGTTCTGACAGCTATGAGAAATTGGCAAGAAAAACAACCCACTTTTTTTTTAAAGTAATGTGTGTAAGTTAAACAACATATTATAAGTGGCAGTGCTACCAATGTATACTTGTAAGTCTTACACAGAGTATTTCAGGTGACATCTTAGTGGCCAGCATTTGACAGTCCAGGAAAATTCTAGAGGATAGAGAATTTCCCAGATAAGTCATGTGTATCAGTCAAAATGTTGAAAATGTTTGTTAATATTCAGTATTGTAAGGAGATGCTTTGAACACTTTTGAAAAATATAAATACTCTACTTGTCCAGTGCTTAACAACAGGCAGATAACAAAATGGCAACTCAACATTGCAGCACTTGGATTAAATGTAAGCCTTTGCCATCAGCTCCCATTTCAAGTACTCTTACTGCTTGCAAGAGAGCATAAAGAGAATACAAACTGGCTAATGTGGACTAGCATGAGTCTGGGAAATTCAGATATACTGTGATACAAAGCATTTACGGTATTTCCTTTAATCATTAATTTCAATTTGTACAATACCCCAGGCTGAAGTTCATATTGTCAAACAGTAAACTGAAACATAACTTTTTTTTTTGAAAAGCTGTATCAGAATGGATATCTGACATCAGAGATGAGCTAACATTTAAAGATGGTGTTTATGTAGCTGAGAAGTTTTGCTCTCATTAACATCACAAGAAAAGCTATTGTTAAATCACTACACTGCACTGACCATACCCAGAATGCCTTAAATCTTACTCTGAGATTTTGATAAGCACTTACACAGATAAACATTAAAAAAATTGAAATTAGTGTCACATTGATCTTCAGAATAAACTAAAATACTATAGTTATGTGTTTTAAAGTTAATTTATTATAAGCTTACTGATAGTTTTTAATTTTCAAAGGCATGACAGAGAAAAGGCAGACTGTTAAAGAAAATTTTCCATTGGCATTTTATCATCTCACCTCAAATATGGTAGCATAAGCAGGATTGGTGGATAAATGCTGAAATACTAACATAAGTAGACTCCATAAACAGAGTAGGAACCATTTAACATTGTATTTTAGTATAGTTGAGAGATATTTCTCCATTTCTGCAGGACAAGTAGTTCGACAGTCAGCTGGAATACAGTTATTCTGTTGAAAATAATAAAATAAGTTTTATTTTCAACTACGCAGAATTGCAGAAAAAACAGTTGTGAGGAAAACAAAACCAAAACCTCAATTGACCAATTTAATCTCTGAGTCTAGACTGCATTTAGGCTACACCTTTCTCAACAAGTTCTCTCAAACCAGTCATTATTTCATGGCTTCATTAATGATAAGAATCTGGACCACTTCAAAGAGAAAACATTTTACACTCATTTTTAATGAAGACTGTCTTCTTTATACTAGTGATTTTAATATACATTTCAAAACACTCTGAGGCATGAAAGCATTATTTTATAACTGTTATTCATTGGTGGGTTTTGTGGTAACATTTTGGAGTTGGAGCGTAGAGTGCTGACATAAGCAAGAGATCACAGACTATGTATGAAGTCTAGGCTAGAGAAGGGATTTGAATCAGTATCTCAAAGACATGCAACAGAAGGCCATCTTTTCCCTTAACTATCATGAGATTGATAAATTAGATGAATAAATTAGATGACAGCATGTTTAAAACACAGGGAGCGAGATAACCATAGGTCCCCTCTACTCTATAAGTGCACACGGTAAGCTACAAGTCCTAAGCTTTCCCTTGCCTTTCAGATAATTTGTTAGACTTCCAATTTTAACAGCACAATTTTAGACCTTTCTGTTCAATCACATAGGGACCTGGAGGGAAAGATAAATACATAGAGCTTATTGGAACTATTAGAAAAAGTTACCTTGGAACACTAGTTTTCTGAAATGGTTCACATACTTTTCACCTTTCCTTATTAAAAGGAAAAGGAAACTGTTTTAGTGGCAAAAAAATCTTGCCAGCAGAATATGAGAAGACCTGAGATTGAAAAGTTACTAATATGGAATAATTTCCTTGTTATAAAACAATGAAGATGGAAAACAGAACATAAATCACAGAGTTATAGCTGCTGTCAGTCTTAGGAGATACAAGGATGGAATCTTAGTCCACAGTGAGGTAAACAGCAACAATCTCCTTAAATGGTGCAGGATTTTGCTTACATGCCTGCAAATGAGGGGAATGAGAGTCTTATAAAAACAACAATTGAATTTTTACTTTTTCCTGTCCAGTCCTACTCTTCTTAATACTTATTATGCTAAAATCAGTGCTTAACAGTTAACATCCTGAAAATTTCTTTTTATATATTTAGTCATAAATTCTTAATAAGCAAAGGCTATTTTTTTCCTCTCCTCAACACGTAGCAAAGTGATGTCCTCAACTATCTGGTAAAAAAAAAGTCTAGAAACATTTCCAGAATCAGGGCCTTAGGAAACCTTTATTCAGTTGAACTGAACAACTGATGATTAGCCTTTTTTGTGTGTGTCTAATCAAAGTATTTATTTGGCAATCTGTTATTTAGTTGGTCTTCCACCTGTGAGCGTACCAAGTACCTTGCTTGCCATAACTGATATATAAATACAATTCACAGAGCAGACACAAATGTTCAGAATCATCACTACCATGTCAGCTGTGTGTTATTTTACCAAAGCAATTTAGACAACAGAAAAAATAAGAGGTAAATCATTAGCAATTTGTCATGCAGCTATATTATCTGAACACCTAATATATTTGCGTAGGAACATGCAATATTCTGACAATATGTTCCTACTGCTTTCCCTCCCCAGTGCCAAAATAGCTCATTCTACACCTGGAGTATGTATGTCCATCTTGTCAGGCTACAAAGCATTTTTACCACTTCTGTGACCACATGTACAACAGTCAGAGTCTTGTTAATAAATGCTGATGAATACATGTTTATCTAAATGATCAATAGATTCACACCATAGGAAGAAATTAGAAATATATGGATTTATTATTCCTTTGCATTTCAGTTGTATGTACCTAAGTTGCAAAACGCATATTCAGCATTACTCGTTATTTTAGCATGCTTGTTGTTCAAGGCCAATAACAATGAATTCTATCTTGCTTCATCTGCTTGTACTTTATAGGTGCTGCGAACCTCTGCTTTGATATGTCTGTTAGAAGCTACCTGACTTATTCTATTAGGGTTCTCTCTGTTCTATCTACAGGAACAATGTATATTCCTTTATGAAAAAGGACTACATACTATTTTATTCTTCAAGATAAATCACCTTCCTACACAGTAGTTTTTTCTTTCCTCTTTGATTTTCAATCTAATTTACTTCTATTATATTAAAAAAACACATTACGTTTCTTTGGCCATAATGGCATTGGTACTGTACATTATTTCTTGAAGAGAATGTGTTCTTGGAGGACAGGCTCCCACTTTGTATTATATCATCTTTTTCTTTTTTTTTTGAGGGGGGGATTGGGTAGGGGGGAGGTTGTTTACTTCTTTTCCTCATTATAAAAGTATTAGATTTTTTTTTTTTTTTTTTACTTTCAGTATCAATCTCCAGAGAACCTTTTTGAATGCCTTATGAAAATTTAAGTACATGATGTTCACTTCAGAGTTCCCCCTTATCTATCTCGTCCAATTATCTCATAATGGAGCAGAGTGCTACAGCTCATACTCTATTTATATCTGTCATTTGCCTCATTCTTAGTTTGTTCCCAGGCTAAATCCAACTTGAAGGTCCTGGCATGGGTGCCATTTATTCTTTTTCATCTCTTGTTGACGTTCTAACTAGTACTTGTATTTTTTTTTTTTTAAAATCAATCCTGATCTTCATTGCAAGAATGTATTTTTGTTATCTTTTTACCATGATTTTATTTATTTATTTATTTTTTAACTCTTTACTTTTCTCTCTGATGTTGTGGTTACAATTCAAATTACCTGGTTACAGATAATTTGATGTCCATCATGTGACTAGTTTCTGTGCCTGGAAACCTTAATAGGGTTAAGAGTTCAACAACTGGAATACAGAACTAAGCAGAATTATATGGTTAATGTTCTTCAATGAATTTCATATCTCAGACTACTATACCCATGCATGTTCACATGCAGTTAGGAGTGTAGACATATTTGCGCTAAGAACATGGCTTATGGAGCTCCACAGAAATTGAAGTTACTACACACTGCAAATTATCCCATGTTTAAAATATTAGGGCACTTTCCAACTTGAATGGCTAAAGAATTGTTTTTTTGAGACTCTAAAAAACAGCTGCACCACCACAAAGCACAAGATGTACTTAAGAGATCATAAAGAGAAGAACAGGAGGACAAACACATTGGAAGGAAAGCACTGGGATATATAAAATCTGCTTTTTATGCTTTTATGCTTTTGAACTTCATATATATTTGCCTTTATTTTAATTATTAATTATATTTGTATGAAATCCAGATACCTTGGATTGGGTCAGACCATTGTGGAAGAGTGCTATAGGGAAACAGGAGTATATGACTTCAATTTCAAGAAGAACATGGCAGAAGTCAAGGAATTTGCACCAAGCAGATAGAGCACAGGACCATAATGTCCTTCAAATATAGATCAAACAATGAGGAGTTCAGTGTACTGAGCTATATGTAATCCTGAAGACAAGCAAAAGACTTAAGTGAGATACACTTTTAGCGTGTGAAATGATCCATTTTGATTTTAAATGATTTTAAAGCACTACAAATTGAAATAGGTGGCTACATCATACTTCATTTTAGTAAGCTAACAGTATACTGCTGTTTCAATTGACTGTGTGAATTTATATAACTGAAATTCAACATTGTAAGCTTTTAAACTCCCTTTGTTATAAGGGTGAAAGTTCGCATAATATTAATCAGTTACCAGACACTTGGCTTTACTCAGCTAGGTTTCTTTTTAAAATCCTTAGTCTGTTACTTAGTAGATGATACTGGTCTGATTGGTCAGTTATTTGCAGACATTATTAAGTGACAAGAGGAAAAATGTAAGAGCAAAGCAAGTTAACATACTAACTCTTGTTCTAATATAGCCTCACTCTGGTGTACTCTTTTCCAACTCCCCCCTCCATGAACACTTATCATATATGGTCCCATATTCTCTCTATTTCGTCCTTACTAGTATAGTTACTATTGAAACAAAGGACAGTTTTTCTAGTGACAAGTGCTTCTGATGCTGTGTTCTGAAATGCTAAAATGTACTCTGGAACTTTTCATGTTAGTTAACATTTACAAAGTGTTATTAGGCAGTCTAATACAGGCAGTGTGATTAAGGGAAGGCTGTAGAGAAAAGCTGTAATTTCTTAGACAGGGGTAACTTCTTGAGATGGACTTTGGCTGTATGATTGTTAACATGATCAAGTAAACAAGTGATATGTTCTGTTGAAGTTACCCCTGTAGGAGATCTAACATCCTAATAGAGATGATACATATTTGTTTCCCATAATCCATTTGGAAACATTTTTGCACTTTACAGATCACCGTTTAGCAATGACCTACAAAAATATAGGCTGGCTACATGGAATTAATTACAATAACATGATAAAATTTGTCCAAATTTGAAGGAGGCAAAAATTGAACTAACTCATTTAGTTTTGAAATACTGTTTTTAAGTATGTTTGCCAATTACAAAAATTCAGAGTGAATATATAATAGAACAATGACAATTATTATTGATGTATTATGACTAACACAGATATTTTACTGAATTGTTGGAAGGCCATTCCTAAAAGGCTCTGTAGCAAAGGACCAATTATGGAAATATGTATTACTAGTGAGATGTTCACTGGCTATGTGTACAACAGTTTACTATGCTAAGTGAAGGCTTAGTTTTAAACACAGTTATGAATAACACCATTAAAAAAAAGACTAGCTAGCATTATAAACCCAGATACATATAAGCATGTTTATGAATGCAATTCCATAAACATCACATGAACATAACAGTGTATAGTCCTTGACTAAAGTTCCTGGTTGTTTCACCAATCATCCTTTTCTCCCAGTACCTTTTTTTATTTTTTGGTAATTTAGGCAAGTGCAGAGTTGATCCATTAATTCTATGACAGCAAATTTATGCTAAGTCTTTTACACCAATGCAGGGAGATAGTTCATAATCGCTTTATACCACTCAAACATTGCAGTCCTGCTGCTCCTTTGCATTAACTGTGATAATCACAGTGATCAAGGTAAGTCTGGTTGACAACTGATCCAATTAAAAAAAAATCCTCTCCAAAACAAAAAAACACACACGTATTAAGATAGTTTTCAATCAGAGCAAATCCCTAGTCTAATTCATACAGAAATCATCCCATTGTAAGGGCAACATGAGCACTCCCTTTGCAGAGATGGCAGGTTCTTACACTGGTCATAAGACGACATCCTAAATTTATAGTGTATCTACTGATGTCTGTCAACAGTCAGAATAGGTCCATTTTACATGCCGTATGATCTTTTATGCTTACATCTGAATCATACAGAAGTCTGTACCACTGTTTAATCTGGTAGTATGCAAATCAAGTGTTAGTTGGTGAGTACTGATAGATTTGAAGATAGCTAGCACAAAATTGCATTGCTGAGAGCAGCAGAGAGAACAGGGACCTATATGTTGATAAATAAAAAGCCATCAGTTCCAAACATAAATCATAAAGCTACTGTATCGTGTAAAATAAAAAACAACTATCTGATTTTCCTGGAAGTCTGCAAGAAGCCAATTAACACGAACTAGATGATTCAATGAGGAAATACATCTGCCTATTTTGTAATAATTTTGCTGCTTCTGCAGACAGATCTCAAATCTACCCCAGTAAGTGACTCTGCACTGCACATGTATTTTCCATATTATGTATACACTTGGTTGCAAGTTTATCACTTACGCATCACAATGTTAAGCATTCAGCTAGCTCAAACTGATATCGGTAGGCCTATCAGAGCAGTCTACACTTAGGCTCATGTCCTAGACACCTCTGTACTGTCAGGCCTCTGGTAGCAGCCCTCTCTGTCACATGTAATAGCAAGCTTAAATCAAAGGCCAAAGCTTGGGTCTCTCCTTTTCAGAGCTGCTGTTCCTTGGTCTTCAGATTGCGAAAGTAATGAAGGCCCATTGCTCTCTTGGGTAAAGTAGCTGCTGCCTACATAAGAATCCTGGATATCTACTTTTGTGTGTCACATTGTAAGATTTCTTCAAGACTTTTACAGCTTTCTCCTGCTTTCTCTTAGGTTTCATTGTAGCAGTTGCAGTCTGTGCCTCTTTTGTAACAATTAAAAAACCCAACTGCATAAATCAGTCCTGTCACTTGGGCTTTGTGGATTACTATTGCAATAATGGTGTGGACTTTTATTTAAATCCTATTGAACTATATTGTACCTGTCAAATAAAGGTTTTAAGGTCATTTTTCTGACTATAAAATATTTTAGCTCAGTCCTACAGCTATTTATGTTTACATCACTATGTAAACATGTACATAGCTTTACCTTCCACATAGCATAAAACTCACCCAGCCTTCTTCATGCTCTATAAACTACTGTGAGTCTGCTACACAGGGCCCCAGAGAGCAGCTTTGGCACTTACTCCACACTCATCATATCCTTCTCTGGAGGGGATTAGGAGGTGACAAATGAAACTGTGGTGACAACTGTGGGTGGCAAGAGGAAGTTGTGAGGATTAGGGATCAAAGGAAAGGAATAAGTGACAATGGTGGTAACAGAAAGTAAAATTGAATACTTTTCTCGCTTCCCATCTTCAAAAGTGAAGAAAGTCTTTTTTCCTGAAGGAAACAAGCAAGGGGTAAAATAATCAAGGAATCAAATACGTATGTATCACAGGAATATAGAATTGTACATAGAGTACAGATGATGACACTGGAGATTAAAATTAGCATCAGCTTAATTGTTGTGAAGCGCTAAATGTATGAAAGATATATTGTCTCAAGCATTTCAGTGCTTAGTTTCCCATGACCTGGCAGTGGCAGTAAACATGTCTATTTCCTGAAAACATAGTTCATACTCAGATTGTCTTTGCAGAAAAGCCACATGTGAATTGTATAGTGCATGCCAAGCTTTCATTGACTGGAGATGAATTTCATCTGCATTTTTTTTTTCCATATAGCAAACTGAAAATATTTATTGAGAGAATTGCATGATTAAGGTTCGAGGCATCATGTTAGTTTTACATCACAGGAAATGCAGAAGACATTTTACTGGGTTCACTTTCTGGATCTAAGAATCTAGCTTGAAACTTGGTATGTTGATATGCTTTTTGCTCATGGTTAATAGTTATCTGCACTTCAGGTTTATAATTGTTTTCAGGTTTATAATTGTTTTAGAGAAATAGGCTAAACTTCATGCTTCATTTCTCCTCCAAATATCTGCAATATGGTCATTGTGTGTGAAATGAAGCAAGTAAGTTATGCTTAGTCTGTCTTGAAGGAAGCAGCTTTAGGAGATTGAATAAAAACAAAAATAAGAAATCAGGTCAGTCTGGATGGGATGAGAATTCAGGCTGGTTAGAGACATCTATTTGATGGCCAATTAAAAAAAAGTAGGATCTTGAGTGTAAAATGTATTCACTTTTAGCTTAACACTTAGGAAGAAAGTCTTCCACATTTGAAGGACAAATGCAGTGTTGTTTTTCTGACAGACACTTCCAGTTTATCTGATGCTTCTTATAGAGCTTTCTTGGTATTTTCAGCAAAGGCAGGCTCTTTTTTTTTTTTTTTTGCCATTTTTACTGCAGAGCTCTGTGGGAAGCTGTTAAACAGCTAAGAATCATTATCATCTCCATGTAGTTATCTAGAAAGTAATCAAGACAAAGCTAGGACAAAGAAGTATGAGAAGAACACAGCTCTCAAAAGGGAGGACACAGAATATAGAACACATCCCACTAAGTCAATGTGATACAAAAGGCAGCATGATGTCAGGCATAGTAACTATAGTTTTATGCAGAGAATAACTTTAAGGCTACAAAAACTTACAAAATTTCAGAATTTCAATACAAAAAATGAGACCAAAACAAGACTGTTGTTTGGATTGATGTATGAACGTTGCTTGGAAAATTTGAATAGATTTTCTGCTGAAGGAACAATAAAGGAAACAAAGTATAATTACCTTCTTGACCAAAACTATTTTCAGAGGGAAGACAGGAATTACTGATTTTGACATGACACGTTGACATTTTTTGTCTTAAAATTCAGAATTTGCTTTCTGAAACCTCTCCATAAGAAGTGTTAATCAGTAAGACTGCATACAAAGGTCATTTAAATTTGTAGAATCATTAAGGTTGGAAGACCTTCAAGATCATCTGGTCCAACCATCATCCTACTACCAATATTACCCTGACTGCTGTATTTTAAGACTTTTTTCCATAAACTTACTTTTCTTTCTGGGTGGATACAACTAATACTTCTCGACAATTTACTATGTTATATATAAAAATGTAGGTTCTTATTAAGCCCCAGCATTTCAAGAAAAAATCTTCAAAATTTGTTTGTTTTTCTGGCTTGATGGAATTAAGCTATCCATTTTTCTAAGACACATTGTCAGTTTTAATGGAAGAATAGCAAACATAACATAATGAAAAAACAGAAAAGCCACCAAACAGAAGTGATTATAAAACAAGATGTTAACAATAAAAAGCTATGGAGTTGTATTAGAAAAAGATCAATATACATCCTCTTCCAAATCTCACGCTTGACCTCCAGGATTGTGTAGAATATGTTGTACAGTTAAAGTAACAAGAAGATACAATTTTTATCCCAAAATGAAAGGTAACTACTAAAAGCAAATACCCAGATCAATAAATGAATATCTAGTGTCATTTTATTACTTTGTTATTTTACTCAACTCTAAGTGAAGAGAATCTTCCTGTTGACCTTAGTGGGCATTGGGTCTGACCTTCCAGGAAGCTGGCTGTGCATTTCAGCTACCAAGTCATATTTAAAGTTATGTTTTACACTTGGTCACATGATACTTCAAAGGTGACAGATTAGGATTCACCCACAAGGTTTTTTGTTCTTTTTTGGATTTTTTCTATATCCATCTGCTCTTTTTTATCTTCTCCCTGCTGCTCCATTTTCAAGAAAATGAAATCTTAATTTTTTTTTTTAAGTAAAAATAAAACCAAGATAAGAGATCCAATCTGTGAGGATACTATGCGCTAACAGCTCTCAGCCTTGTCCTACTTCCTGTTTTTGAAAAGGTGCAATCTTGAGAAACAAGAAGGAAGAAAAAGGTAACTTCACAGATGAGCAATAACAGAATAGCAAGATAAGTCTGTCTTATCCATAAGAAGTGGAGTTTAAGTGATTAGTAATTTGGATATCTGTTATTAGGAAACAGATTTGAGATACTTGCAAGTGACCAGACTTGAAAAGAGTGTTTACTTAGATTTTCCTTAATGTCAAGACACTTTGGTTTTATCCTTATTAAACAAGAGACCTATGTAAACACAGTTCTTCCTACTGTTCGAAGTCCTTGACCACCACAAAAATGAAAAGCAAAAACAAACAAAAATCGGCTATGCCAAAACAAATTGTCTTTGTTTTCTCATTTGTAAGAAAGGTGCCGATAAAGAGAGCAATGAGTCAGATTCTTGTATTTTGAGATGACAGAATCTACCAGAATTTAAGGCTTCAGTTTATCTGAACACCTGTTTCTATCTTTATCTGGGTAATCTCCATGACAATGTCCCTCAGTGTTTAACTGCTAGCTTTGTAAGAGAAAAGTGTTAAATTGAGAATACAAAAACAGTATCAAAACTTATTAACATTTGATGCTATTTCACAGTAGGTTTTATTTTAAGTGTTGGAAAAGGAACAGTACAACTCCTCACCCCTCCATCCATGCATTTTGGACATACAATGGATATTACAATGTGTGGTCAACATTAAGTTTCAGATCGGCCTGAGAAAGTGGTCTCTTAGGGACCATATAGCACCAACAGTAAGGGGGCCCATATGGCATTTATACAGTTCAGAGTTTATTAAAGCCCTGATACCTGTGGACTATCTTAATAAGCAACACAGGATATAGGCTGGAAATTGATGAAATAATCCATGAGGGGAAAGGGAAGACAAACATCTCAGAAGACTGAGATCTCTTAAGGTTATGAAGTGATAACGTTGAGAGAAGGAATTGTCAGAGATACCGATGGCACAGGTGAATATTTTGTACATTAGGAATTCAGAAGGAATGACTTTGATTTACTATTAAGCTAAAAAGATAACAGAAGCAGGTGGATAATTAAAGAGACAAAGAAGTTGCTACAGATAACACTAACTTAATGACACTTGGTGACGAAGACCTGTGAAACTGTTGACAGTGGCATATGAGAGATCTAGAGAGAAGACTATACATTCTGTTTTCTCTGTAGTTAGAGGTGGTAGTGCTATGGGAGAGAATGAATTATTTCTGCAAAAGAAAAAAGCAAAAATAAGAGAATGGAAGACTTTGACCTGAAGGAGAGGAAGTTCACAGAGGAGAATAGAAAAGGATTAGTTACTAGCAGGAAGGAAAACAGAATTCTGAGTTACATTTCCAGATGGTGAGCATGTAAAGAAGAAAGGTGTGTTGAAAGCAAAGGTTCATGTGGAGAATTAGAGGAAAAAAAGAAGCCACATGATTGTGCCATTTTCCTCAGCATTTTCAGGTGGAAAAAAAGTGACATTCTGTAGTGCAGAGGAAGACAGGACAGGATGAGTTCTGCAAGGAACTGGAGAAAAGGACTGTGGAAGAAGAAAATGGAAGTATTTTACACTTCAGATGGAGGAATGGGGAGGAAGATCAGTTGGAATGACAGGTCAGTGGATCGTAAATTGTGATCTGAGTGTAGATAAGTAGTCTCCAAGGACCAAAGAAAGAAGGGGGCAAGAATGTAAAGGGATGGAGGGCTATAAACATTTCCTAAAACAGTCTGCAGGGCCAGGAATAGTCTTTAAAGCTTTAGTGTTGTTGTGGTTTAACCCGGCTGGCAGCTAAACACCACACAGCCGTTCGCTCACCCTCCCCCCTCCCTCTCTGGGATGGGGGAGAGAAACGGGAAAGTGAAGCCGGTGAGTTGAGATAAAGACAGTTTATTAAGACAGGAATATAATAATATAAGGAATATAAGGAATATAATAATAACAATAATAATAATAATAGTGATAATGATAATAGTATTAACAATAATAATGTGTAAGAAAACAAGTGATGCACAATGCAATTGCTCACCACCCGCTGACCGATGCCCAGCCTATTCCCGAGCAGCCGGCCCCCCCACCTCGGCCAGCCACCCCTATATATTGTTTAGCATGACCCCAGATGGTATGGAATACCCCTCTGGCCAGTTTGGGTCAGCTGTCCTGGGTCTGTCCCCTCCCAGCTCCTGCTGCACCCCCAGCCTGCTCGCTGGCAGGACAGAGCAAGAAGCCGAAAAGTCCTTGGCCTGGTGTAAGCACTGCTCTGCAACAATTAAAACATTAGCATGTTATCAGCGCTCTTCTCATCCTAATCCAAAACATAGCACCCTACCAGCTACTATGAGCTACTTAACTCTGTCCTAACTGGAACCAGGACAAATGTACACACAAATTATGTCTACTTGGGGAAACTTACAAGGATTTTTATTTCAGGAGAGGGAATGAGAGAATGAGTCTTACTAAGGTAAGGTAACTCATTGGAAAAGTTATGTATACAGAAATTTGGTAAGCATTAATAAATAGCTTTAATAATTCATCTAAGAACAGTTATTTCTAATTCCTTCATACAACATATGAAGTTTACCCTGGCAAGCTGCATGACCCTGTGTATACCTTACCTGTCAGAGAGGATAGATTCAATGAATAGACTGATGTAGTTATAGGAGAAGGATCTGCCAAGTAACTTTTGCTTTAGAATGTCAACAGGTGATAGGGACATGTAGCTGTGATACAGAGGAGTAGAGCATGTTAGGCACATGAATTGGCCTCCTTCTAAGGAGGTTTCATTACTCATGACTCACCAGCTGTCCTGTTGCCTTTCATAGCAAAGCAAGCTTTCTCTTGAAATAAAAAATAAATTGTTTTTTGAATGGTATAGAGAAAAGTTGGTACAGAAAAATAATTTCAGGAAGGCAACAGATAAATCAGTCTGGTGAACATAGAATAATATGTGAGGAGCAAAAATAAAGATATGGTGTTTTGTGATGTGTTACTGTGTCTTTTTCTCCTAACACTACAATATATAGTTAAATCTGGGTTGACAGCAACTGAAAAGTCTTATCAGCGTGCCTGGTATTCAACAATTTGTTTCAAGTCTTTCTGAAAAGGAGTTGCCAAAATGATTAAAAACACAACCAATATTTATGCAATTCAGGTATAGTTAACTGGCACAACTACATAAAAACTGAATATGGTCTGGAATCAAACTCATGAAACATATCCTGTTACTCAGAGTTGCTGCAACATCAGAAACTTAAGGGAGATATGGAAAGAACTCGCAGCTTCAGTGGGGTCTCCCTGATAAGCCTCAGATGGTGCTTCCCTGAGAATATCCTCTAGTTTTGAGAGTATACAGAGAGTCATACTATGTGTAAAATTAAGTGACATTGCATAATATCATTCTAAAGCTGCAGTCATTTTTGTATTTTGGCAAATAGTAATAGAAAATTGATTAATGCAATTAGCAGGACAACTGTTGGCAGGAATGTTGGAATCTGTATCTGATAAGAATAAAAAATACAGATCAAAATGTTAATCACGTAGATATGTTTTAGAATCATGTTTGGAGGTAATTTAAACTTGGCTGAAGGGATGAACGACACAGATTCCTGATGGCTCTTGAACAGGAGACCTTTATTGCCCTTTTTCACTACTACATATACTTTCCCCGTAGCCCCACATGCCCAAATCTGTCTTACAATTGGTTAGAGACCCTCAGACACGCGCCTTGAGCCAGCCAGCAATTGGCCACTGCCCAAAGCTCATCTTTAACACTGTAGCCAATTTACTTTATCTTGACCTTACTCAAGTTTTTGGTTCTACCGCTGTTTTCCTCATTATCTCTAACTCAGGGACGTGTGAAACAGCACAAAGCTCCCTGTGAATTCCTTTACCACACTTGGCAAACAAGCAGTTGAGACTGCTCATGGGTTTGATAATGAATACCTTTAAATAGAAGACATTTACAGCACTAATATTAGTAAATCTGGAATATTTAAGTCAAACTAGAACACCTGGGTAATATCTTCCTTGTGTTCTACAGGCATAATAGGAAGAGTACTTTAATTCATTATTCAGAAAATGTTTCATTCCATAATGAGAGGATGCATTAAGATAAGGCAAATGTAAATATTAGATCTTAGTTTAAAGTCTGTGTGGTTTGCAATCATGGAGTTTCAGTACACAGCATTTAAAAAAACAAAACAGCATACATAAGAGCCATAGGAGCTAGTTTACCTGAGACCCCCTGGCTGTTCCTGGGATGTCACATAGAATAAGTAGTGGTGGCTGTCCAGAGCCCAATGACTTTAGAAAAGTAAAAACCCCAAGTGTCAAAATGCTTCACTACAGTTTGAAATTCCATATTCTGCACATCTTGACAGTGAAATGAAGAGACAGGCAATATTGTACAAGACAGGATCACACAAATGCAGTTCTGCAGAGATCTTGAAAATATTCATCAGTTTATTCATAACAAGTAGATAAAGTCTCCTATCAGAAAAAGACCTTACACCTGTCAGTTTTAATTATTCTACACTTGTTAGAAGTATTCTTTAAGAAGATACAGGGGCATATTGCAAGTACTAGATTTCATCAGCATATTGCTTGGCAAATGGCTTAAATAAAGACTTAGCTTTTAAAAACTGTCATAAGGTACCCCCAAAAAACACTGAGGCTGTGATCTCCACAACTCTGTCATATCATACTCACACCACAAGAATGGACCAACAGATCAGGAAGCTACAAAACATATCTTTTCTGTCTCTCCAATAAGCGGGATCAGACAAGCACCTCTCCAAATGACTTGCTGTCATTCTTTATGGAGAGGAGTTGCAAAAACTCAGAACTTTTCTATTTAGTGTTCATTTTGAGCTGTGCAACTGGAGACTCATTTCTTACGAGAAACAAATAGACCTCCCTGAGCTAAGAAACAGTAATGGAAAATTACTAGTCTTATTGTTCTTTCCTTCAGCATGGGAAGAGGAAGTATCATGTGACAAATGGTCTTGATTGGTCATACTAATTTTGATGGAAAAAGCAGACCCAGAAAATCCAGTGTTAATATAACCATTTCTCTGTGATGCTCTAAACAAATCAGGGTTCCATGTATTCCTGAACTTGTAAAGTTTCAAAAAAGAACTTCTACCCAAGGCAGTCATTAAAACACACTAGTCTTTTCTTAAAAACTGTGAGAAAAAAAGTGTCCATTCCTTTTTCATTGTAAAATCAGCCCTGACAATTCACTTCAGCATTTCAAATACTTCGTTTTGAAGCACCTAGCTACAACACACTTAAACTTCCAAGTTTGAAATCTAACAGGATTTCACATATATTAGATTGGCAAATCCCAATTAAAAAGAACATTGGGCCTATATTACAAGGCTCTTCTTGTAGTGAAGAGCGTGAAGTGTCTCTTGCCATAAAGACAGATTCAAATAAATGGATACAGTTATCTTCAGATCGGTTCCACTTGTACAGTTGATGCCTTTTCTTGGTTCCCATGTCAAGTAATATTAAGCATACACATTTTGCAGCTCTCAGTATGCACTGAGTGAGAAATCCTACTCATACTTCAATTTCTGAAAGGATTATTTCTGTCACATCTGCTACTGTTTAACACAAAAGAAAAACAATTTGTAAATTTGAGGGTGCAGGGTAATACTGTAATTACAGTGAAGTGTGTCTATGGAGTTAGAATGACATTATAAATAGTAATGGAAAAATGCAGGAAAAAGTAGTTAAGTAACTGGTTCCAGTGATATAGTCACAAGAAAAGGATTTTGTATTAGTGTCCTTGATGTGAATTAGTATTTTTCTGCTATACTTTGTATTACATTAAAGTGTATTAGTCAAGTTACATTTTGACTGAATTAGTAGAGTGCAATGCATACTTGTACTTTGGTACTGTCAGTGGAATGTTTCAAATATATCTCTTCAGAGTTTAAAATGGGGAAGACCACTACTAATAGTCTTTAATTCTAGGAAGAAGCTTTTAAAGCATGAACAGCGCACACACAAACCAATAAAATGTCTTCAATAGAGTCATTACTTCAGTTGTTTGTGCCAGAGATATGTTAGCCATGTATTTGTGCATTTTCAGTAAAGCTGAAGCAAAGTAAAGCAAAATATCCGCTCTTTAACTCCCCAAAGCAGATTCACATGGTATATTCACTGCCTCGCACATAGATTAAGTTAGAAATGATTGACTGACTATGTACTCAAGATTCTTGTGTTCATTAAACATTTCTGTCCCTGTAACCATCATCAAGCATGAGTGTATTAATCCACCAGCCTGATTTACTTTTTGATCAGGGTACATGGAACTACAACTGTGTATATGGAGATGAAAAACCCTAGGAACATAGAACAAAGCCAAACCTACTCCATAGGCCAGATCTACATACCAAGATCACAGCCTGCACGTCATGGGTTCCATTTCATCAACAGCAGAATCACCAGTTCCATTTGCTTGGAACCAAATTCTAACTAGTGTTTCTGCTGCAACAGAATAACCATGTTTTATATGAACATATTGCAATGAAACATCCTAACTAATGCATAATGAGTGCAGAAAAAGCTTGTGCAAGCTCTTCCCTAATAATAATAGGTGATCGTAACATTGCAGGCAAAGATAAGAACTTATTTACATTCTGTTCCTGAAACACTCATTTTCTATGTTATACTTCAGAGCAGGAATAAGAGAGAAGAGAGCAAATATTTGGGGTAAACAATTATTCATTTGAAGAACACAACAATGATTGAAGTACAACGAGCATTCTCCCCAAAACTAAAAAGCAGAATATTGAAAAAGAACAGTATCCAGCAATTTCCATCCTTATCCCTGCCAGTGGCTACTTCAGCCAATTATTCTTGGTTTTACTTTGTTTCTTAAAGGTTGCTGTTTACTAAGTGAAATATTCTCTGTCCAGTAGCCAGAGTATTATGAAATTACATAGTGATTATGTGTGTGATAAGGTATTTCCTGCAAATATAGGTCAGCACAGTTTTTACTGAAGTTAAAAAAACAACAAAAGCCACAAAACAAACAACCAGGGGAAGGAGGAGTTGAACCATAGGAATGGCATTAGCAGCATTTGTGATGCATTTTGCCATGGAAACTGCTGCAGGGTGGAATCCCAGCCTGCTGCAAGCTCTGGTTGCTAGGGAAAGTGAGGTGGAAGCAGACAGCTGCTGGAGGGCTAGCAGAGCAGCTCCTAACCATAGCTATAGGAGGGTGATTAGCTCCCACATCCTCTTCCCTCGATATCATTAAATCATGGCTTTCTGTTAAGTTGTTGTTCTTTCATGGTAAGTGACAACTAATTTTCTTAGCTAAAAATCAAAGATTAGTGTAAAAAGATAACCAATACTGTGCTGCTTTTAAATAACATCTCTCACTTCAATAGCTTGTGCCACTTTGTTTACCTACTGAAACACATCCTTGAAGATTAAGTATATACACTTATGTTGCAGTTGCCAAGTCATGGGAAAGAAATGTTTCCCACCAAAACTGTCACAGTAACACACTGACAGTGAGTACTTTGGGAAATGTGCAGAAAAAACTGAAGCAGAGCTCAGCCCCTCCCCCCCCCCAACTTGTTCACCTACTAATTAACACCTGGACATGCTTCTTTAACTTTCCTTAAGATTACAGACAGCCTAACCTGCACTTCTGTTAATGCCAGTGCCTCCTGCAGTCTTGAGCAACATAACATTCCATTTGTGTCTAACCCCAATAAACAAAAACCCAGTAACAAGCTGTTCATTATCTGATGGACTTTTCCTCTAGACTGGTGGGACTCTAGGACATTCCTATATGCCTAAGCTATTCTAAATACATAGTTGTGGCTACTCTTAGTTTAAGAAGGGGAAGACAGGTGCATTTCTTCTCTTTATTTCCAACTGCTTACAGATCTTACCTCAGAAGGGGTAGAGCCAGTTAGAGCAGGAAAGCTGGTAAATCCTATGATACGCTCTTAACTCTATCAAACGTTATTTCACATAAATAAATTTTAAATTTTCTAAGTTACAGAACATAGTTTCAATATACATAAATGCTTAGAAATAAGCTTTTTTTTTGGCATCCTTTGAATAGGAAGCAGTGGAATTCCCATTTGCTTCTGCGATGTCACTTCAGACAGAGTACAGCAGTTCTCAAACTGACTGGCTTCTCAAAGAGGCACAGAAATTGTTTTGGGGTGAAGTGAATGGGCATTCTCCACTGGAGAAGTAGGATTTGTGAGGGAGGTCCAGCTAATTCAATGTAGCAGGGACTTCAGTGAAAATGGAGTTAACGCTGCACTCATCTTAGAGGAAGCAGTGCACCTGCACAACTCTGGAATGGCCTAAGTTTCTCTGTACAGTTAATGTACACTTTTTTCCCCTTGCTCACATCTACAACACTGTTCTGCCTTCCCATTTGAGAGCTATTGCATAGGTTATGCTCAGACTGAACTGAGGGACAGAGACATGAACAGGATCCTGGCAAGTTGGGGGGAAATAGAGGAAAAACGTTACCATTGCTTTAGCAAAATCAGGAGGAACTGCTTGCTGTACAGCATCAGATGACTGCATTATGGTCTTGCTTTCAGGTCTCAATTTTGTTGTGACAAAAACCAATGAAATTCAGAAGGTGGTTTGCATGGTACAGGAGCATCTGAACATTTGAAACTAGCAAACATTTAACAGAGGCATGAATGCTTAGTGAAGATGTGAAGCAGATAGGAAAAGAAGAAATCATTACAATGCTAACTTTAGAGAAAGAATTAAATTCAGATGGTTTAACCTGAACATCAATGAAATAAGCTTCCAGTGAAAATTCAAAAAACAGAAGTGTCTGATTTTTCAGTGTAGAGCATTCAAATACTTTGAAAATGATTCTGCATGTGAAGAGGATAAACTAGATACTTTTGTTTCAATTTTAGTCTTAATATTAACCATTCAAATCTCAGTAAGCTTTTGGCTGAACACCTTTTGTTCCTCCAGTCATACAGAAAGAGATTATTAAGGAAAGTTATTTTGAAAAAAAAATTTATTGCCTTTCATATTCAATTCTAATCCTTCCTTTTATATTTCAGGGTGCAAGTTGAATTCTATATGAATGAAAATACATTTAAAGAGAGACTAAAGCTCTTCTTCATCAAAAACCAAAGATCAAGTAAGCAGTTGGATTAATTTCTATAAAATATAATTGCGATACTTCGGGTAGAGTCCAATTCCATTAAAAGCAACAGCAAAATTATCATTAGTTTTCTTCTGAGCTAATTTTTCCCCCCCCAAAGGAGTACATTTTAATTGATTTCCATAATACACACAAAAGTATTATCTAAAACTTAAAAAAAACTTATTTTGTAGGATCAAATATTTATAGGGATGTGATTTTATTGGTGTATCATGATCAAACTGACTAATTTGTAGTGCTTTTTTGTTGCAGTGCTTATTAACATGTCCTGACCTTATGTTTAAGAAATAGAACTTCCAAAGTGTTGGAGAAGAAAGCAAAAAGATAGGTGCTTCTGCAGAAGTGTATAATAGTATTAAGTATTCCTAAATAAATATCAAATCTTTTTTGTACAAAAAAATGATTTGGAAGTCAAACTGTGGGAAAGATATACCAAATTCTCAGTTTTCCTGAAAGTAGTAGCTTTTTAGTCTGATTTAACTATATATCTTCAGTGACATATGCACTTAAATTCATAAGCTATCATAGAAGAAAAACTAAGACATTCATCCATCCGTGCAGCTGATTCAACAGGGATAAAACATTGTATATGTTATCAAATCTTCATTAAACCAGTAAGTTCACAACTGAGAAGAGCAGTAGCTGAACTTGATTCTTATCTGTGTAAAATGATTGACCACCTCCCTTTACCCTACACCTGTAAAGAACTAAAATTAAAGCAGTTTTGTAGGTATTTTTACACAACTTATACAAGTTTTTTAAAATAACAAGAATGCTTTGTGATCTTCATGGTCTTCAAGATGGCTCCACGGCATTGTGTTTGCAAAAGGACAGAAAGGAAGAAGGAATGAACTTGACTTTCTCAGTGTCACAGTTTTTAAGAAACATTGGAGAAACTAGATGCAGATCTTTTTTTTATAAAAAAAAGACAGACCACAAGATCTATTTATAAGACCTAGTATTAAATAAATGATAGTTTAAAATCACAAGACATGATCTTTTTACTGGCTTCTTTAACTTTCAAATTGAGATAAGCAAAATATTATACTAAGCCCCCCTCAAAGAAGTATTGTACTGTAAAACTGACATTTTGAATTTCATCTTTGAAATTATTTGCAGATTTCTATCTGGAGAATCAAGTCTAACAAACCTGTTGGAGGTTCATTAACTTAGGGATGGGAAAAGTCTTTATTTGAATATTTACTTTTTTTTTTCAACTTACAAAGACAGCATAGGGGAAAAGTCACCTTAACTCAGGTACTCATATAACATAGAAAGCAGAGGGCTACCTCTCCTAGCAAGTGCTGTGGGTAACCTTTAAGTATCTTCATTTCTGTACTTCAGATAGGTCATAGGGTAGCTTATTTGTTTGGTTTTAACCACATTGTTATATATTTACCTAGATTTGGTTGGTAGGTTTGTTTTCTAGTGAAGAATTTTAACTTAAGTAATTCTGCATTAGCATAGGTTAGAGCTCTGTTATATTTTGGCCGATATGGAAAGTCTCTGTACAAAATCTCAGCATGCACATAACAAAACAAAGGAGATACATAAAGAACGATTTCATACTCTGTTTAAAAAAAGCTTTTTTTTCTCCAAAAAATGAACTTTTGCTCAGTTAGGGATTATTAAGTTATATTAAATTTACATTTTAAGTGTAATTAATTGCACTATGACTTCTCCAATGGTTTTGTTTCTACTCTACTTTTTGCCCTGTGACTTTTAGTCTCAAGTAGTTTATATGTTTATAGTCTTCAACTTTTGAGGTAGTTGATATAGCATGTAATGGAGTAAGAGATAAAAGGAAAAACATTCTGAACTAGGAAAAGAAAATATTACTCCTGGCCAGAGATGCAGTAAGCAGTAAATAGCTTTCTTTTTGTTCCCTGAATTAGTCCATAAAACAGATTTGGTGCACTCCTGTTTACTTAGTAAGAACATCTATAAAATTAAGAGCTGACTTATTGTAAAACTCTTCTCACTGATAAGATAGGAAGGTTCTCAATACCTACTTGCTTGAGATAAGGTCAATAATTCCCCCCCCACACTTAGATCTTAACAGGATTAAAAAATGCTTATTTTGATGGCAGAACTGAAGACTGTACATTTAAAAATATAAGTTGACAGCAGCACAAAATGAAACCTGAAGTTAATTGATTAGTTAATTTGCTAATTACTTTGGCAAGTGCTTACCCTTCTGGCTAAGCACTTTAAAAGAGTCATCCTAAGTTATTACACTGGGACATCTCTCCTAGGTTATGATTGGAGAAGTATGGACTATGGAAGAGGAATAATATGGAAGTTTGTATGAAATAAAATCATTTATATTTTCAAATATAAAAACATCACCCTTTAGATCTTAGTATTCAGTGAAAACACTGAAAGCCTTCTTTCACTTACTAGACATCTAATTCCCATTGTTGCTGATTCTGCTGACACATTTTCCTCAAATTTTTAGATAGTATAGTGAACATTTGGAGTTTGATTTAGTTAAACACTTTTCACTAATCCTCAAGACTTCAGGTAGGTTTAGGTCAGAAACAAGAAGTAATATCATTTGGTCTGGTGATATTACTCTAGAATTTATATTAATTTTCAATAGAATACTAATTTATTTGGTCATAAAAAGACCGGTAGCATGAAATATCAACTGTTTCAATCATTATTCCAATTTTGAAGGCATTTTTATACACCAGTAAAATAATAACTAAAATCTAATGTCAGCCTAGCTACCACCCACTCTTTCTGCAAACAAGTTTATAATCAAAGTTCAAACAATACACATAATGCATTTTAAAAAGGTGTTGGTCAGTCACAAATAAAACACACTTGTAAGACTTGCTTGCACTTGCTGAGATCACACACAGCTTAAAATAAGTCTCAAAGGGAAAAGATAAGTGAAATTTCAATTCAGTGGAGAAGGAATAAGACAGATAACCATCATCAGGATATGAATTATTAACAGTATACTTTGATCCAACTCCTAAAGCCAACTGCTAGTGAGATGATTTTGCTAAAAACTAAAACGTACGTAAAAGACCTGCAAGGAGGGAATAATAGAAGGTGATGGTAAAATCTTCAGCTGCTGTCCCTGTCACTTGTGCTTTGATTTAGATCAGGTCTCTAAATTGGAGGATTAATCTCTGAAAATGCTTGTAAGGGAAGCGTCAAGAAAATATAATAAACAAAAATCAAAGTTACAGTCAGTACTGATTAAGTATGATGTATCAGTCTATACTTAGAACTGCTGGCGAGAAAGATAACAGATACTTCTTCAAACTGAGGAGGAAACATTAACATTTGATGTAGTCATAACTATTTCCCAAAACAAACAGACTTTGAGCCATTATTATCAATTTCTTCTTTTGAAGAAGACAAAGCATCTGTCGCTATGGTTACAGGCACACGGTGAAATTATAATCTCATTAAACAATTCATAACAGTATATGATTGATGTAGCTGAATACAAGTTTCAGACACCAACGTCAAAATAGAGATTCCGTGCAAATGACCCTGCTACTTGAACAGTCTGGCTGGAAATGGGGAAAAAAGAAATTAAGTCAAGCAGACCATGTTGCTCCACTGACAGCACGTAAAATAGAGGACCAAAATAGTCAACCAACAAACAGCAATACAAAATACTTTCCTTGTAAGATAGTAAGCAATGAAAAGTTAAAGTCCAGCCCTTTAGCTAATACCATGACAGCCCACCCCTTCCCTGATTTGAAATCTTAGAACTCCATAATAGTGGAATAAACACATTTCTTCCAATTCACAGGTGTCACCCCTACATTAAGAGGTTATAGAGTATTTTGACCAGAGAATACTTATTTAGTATGCACGCTTGTTATTACAGATTTAGCAGTAGTGACTGAATACACACCCTCTGACAACACATCCGATTTCTAGAGGCTGACACATACAGACCTAGTGTTTTTTTGAAACAGAGGATATACTTGGTCTGTTCTTCCGCATTAATATTGTAATGCCTGACCCAGGCTGATAGGCCTATTGTACAAGACTATCTTATCACCTTGTCAGTATAACCCAGTCCATGATAATACATACTTTGTCTACTCTGACAAGAGCCCTTACATGGAAACCATATGTGGTGCAAAAACCTTGCCTTATTCTGTGGGAAACAGCCATTCCTGTTGAGACATCCAGAGCCTGAAGCACTTAAATATAGACTGGAATAGATCTGGGAAATTTTAATATTGAATATGTAAGTAGTTTTAGCTCTCTTAGGAACAAAACATGAGAGTTTAAGGCAGCAGCCAGGAGCATAGGTCCCATGCATTGATTTAGTTTTCAATCAGAAAAGCACCATTTTCTTTTGGCATTGAAACCAACATATGATTTCAAACAATTAGTAGAACTTGGCACATCATCAACATAGAAAAGAAGCATTTAAGACCAAGTTTAATATTTACAGAGCTAAGAAAAGAAGAAACAAGTGAAAGACCTTTGAACTTATCTAACAAAGCTAGGTAACACAATATGGGCAGGGCAAAGAAATCCAGTGTTTTTGTTATTTTGTTTTTGCAAAATCTGTTATTATAATTACCTCATTGTTGCAGTAACCAGTAACTTTAGCAGACTGCACAAAATTGTTAATGCAGACAAACAATTTACATTTTCTTCACCAACAGGTCAAAAAACATATGAGAAAGATTCTAGCATAGCCAAAAAAAAGTACTGGGTACTTCCTAGCAAAATAATAGCAATAACAACACACTTACCTATCTTCTACAGCCCCTTAATACATTTACTATTTCATTCTCTTCGCTCAGCTTTGGGGAATAAATAGTCTGTGGCTAATTAGGCTTGATAAGACAGCAGGAATCACTTAGGTTAATGTTCACAAACCTCATTACCAATAACAGCTGTGGGACTTCTCATGGTCAAGACATAGGCACAGAATTTTAACCCCTAGTTTACAGATGATGAGATGCTGTAAAAGTCCATCCAGTTTTTGTGCGATAATTGCAGCTTCACAGTTAAATTAATAAACAGTGTTATGTAATAAATTTTAAGGTTTCTTTTAGCAATTGCATGGTAGAATAGTTAAGAATCTAGTCTTTATTTTCCTGTGATTTGCTGTTTTTCTTGTTTTAATGGAAATGGAACTAGGAGGTAAAAAGGGTAATTTTCCAGTCCTGTCTGTAAGGTGTACATTTTGAACAGAGGGCAGAGTGAAGTGAAAAAGTTTGTAACAAAACCATAAGGTAATTATTTCTTTAAAAGAGCATGTATGCATACAGATTTGGATATGCACACTAAACCTATAGTTCTCAAACCATAGAAATAGTTACATCAAGTCCAGCAGGCCTGCTAACATGTTTGCAACACAACAATAAGAGATCTAATCTTTACTGTGACTAGGTACAAATGAAATCAGATCTGTGTGAGACCCAGTCAATCAGTGATGTTCTGCTTTGGACAGAAGGGTTCAACTGCATGGAATTGGACTCTTGGTTGACATGACTGAAAAAAAATAGCTCTTAAGGTTGCCTGCCCCCATTTAACCTTAGTCAACCAACAGTTTTAACTTAATTAGTGAATGAAAACTTAAAAGCAAGAGTTAGATGCAAATATTTACACTGGTAAATATTTATATTTAAGACTAATAAACTTAATAACAAGACCGAGGATTTAAACTCTAATACTCTAATGATTGCAAAACCTGATTAAAATACAGTTAAGTTTCATTGTAATAGACAATGGCAACAATTAGCACTGAATTAAAATGCCCATGTGATAGAACCAACAATCCAAGTGGATCCCTTGGAAGGAATCCTGTTTCTGTGTAGTAGACCTATGTTTGTGAGATATACTGTAATATTTTGTGATAGCATTTAGTATTTGAGACCTATCAGCTAGGACATTTCACTATTCACCTGGTCCATAGAACAAGCTGTTGATGCATTCCAAGTTGTGCATTCAACACGACTTTCATGTGTCCTGATTCTTTGATGCGTAATTATGCAACTTCAATGTTAAATAACTAAAACATAATATTTTATGTTAGGAGAGTATTTATATATTCTGTATGAGAGGCTACTGCATGAAGACTTTCAGATATTTAAATATTTGCCATTGGGTACCCTCTGCCTATGGTTGAAAGTATCTCTTCTTCATGTTACTGTATCTTGCATGTCAAATATTATAGGCCCTTCTGGTTCCCCTTTTGAGAATAAATTCGTAAAGCTACAAAAGATCCAAAGAATGGCCTCAGGAAAGATGAATATCATAGGATAGCTTTGAAACAAATGACTGAATAGATCTTCACATTGAACAGACCAAAACTTAACCCAGAGATTTCTGCAAGCTAGAAAGGGGTACTTTATGTATACAGGCATATTGCTACGTTCTTCTGTATGATATGCCAAAGGCCAATATCAGGGACAGGTTAGTGGGTGACTAGACCTTTGCAGCATGGCTATTCTACTTCCTTTTAGTTCTACCTTAAAAGTGAGTGAAAATATAGTCTGAATTTCTGTATTTTCTTTTTCTTTTAATAGGCCTGAGAATACGATTATTCAATTTTTCTCTCAAGCTGCTAAGCTGTTTCTTATACATAATTCGTGTGCTTCTAGATGATCCAACACAAGGACACGGATGGTAATATTTGTTTTGTTATTTGTCCTCTCAAATGACTGCTTAACTTACATGAAATAAATTAGTTGTATGAATAAATGTTTGGTATCCTGCCAACAGGGATTTAGTTTTATGTCTTCCAGATATTGTGAATGAATTATAAAACTAGTCTTACATTTTGAATGGAAATAATACAATAATATATTTTAATTTCACTGATAAAATAATACTGGCTATTTGTGCAGATACGGTGCAAAACACATAGTTGTGCAAACGTATCTTTCGGTTTTATTACTACATAACATTTTTGTGTATGATATTTGTGTTTTGATTTATATAAAAAAATGAAATTACAGACACCTGAATACTAGTTTATGCAACAGTACTGTAACAGTACTTTTAGGATCTGTACAGAACAGTGGCTCATAGGTGAAAAGCGGGGAGAACCAAGCCAGGAAAAAAATGGGCAGATGAATGAGGAACAGTACTTTGGAGGGAATAAAGAAAGGTTTTCCAGAGAATACATCTACAAGACATGTATTATTTGTTTTGTTGTTATAAAACGTAGGACAGGAGTTAGGAGGAACTAGTATCCACAATAGCTGGAATGGTTTAGAGCTGTTAAGAACCACCATTCTTCTTGGACATGTCCTTATATAGCAGTTTCCTTCTGGTGCATCAGCTGGCAGAGAAACAACTAATCAGTAGTAGTTTTTCAGTAGTTTATTAAGGCTCCTGCCAAAAAATATGTATGTTGCTCTGCAGTTGTTCTCAGACACCTGAATGGAAAGTCCTTTCAATGTTATTTGTAAATAAGATAGTTTATCATATATGGTTCTGACTTATCTATGATACAAATATTAGAAAGTTAGCTGTCTTACTTAAAACCCCAGATTTTGCAGACAAGCAAAAAAATGCATGAAACTGAGCTTTCATGCAAATGATATTGATGATAATTTTATAGCCCTCTACTTTCTCTAAACACTTAGAAGAGAGGGAGACCTAAGGTAGATTATATGCTCATGTTCTGTCATTCTAATGGATGATTTTTTGCATACCTACAATTGGCAGTATGATATTCTATATGGGTCATTCGATATGCTTTTTTTCATGTTTTATACAATCAATCAACAATTATAGAAGAAATGATCTTGCAATCCTGTATTTCAGTTGTATTTGTATCCTGGATATACTGAATCTTTTAAATTGTGAATGCTAATAAGCACCACTATTTTATTAACTTACCTGCTTGTGCCTGGTGGACACTGCTGCCTGTCTCATGTGCCTGTACGTAAACTCCCTAAACTTTCAGTAAGAATGAGTTTGCCAAAATGGAGTTTTAATATTCTCAATAGGCCATAGCAATCAAATAGGGACCACATTAGCAAAAAATTGCAAAGATCACAGTGACTTCCTGGGGCAGGGACACACAGTCTCCACAGTCCTATGTAATCCTGATCAGGTCTTGCTGGTTTTTCTTGTGACTAATATGTCAATCATTGAACAATGTAGTCAATTGTCCTCTCTTAGCATGTTATTTCAGAGTATGTGTTGTCAGTGTGATGTTGTATGTATCTGGTAGCCACTGATGTAAGTTGATCATGATCTTCAGAGACAACTCTCAAAAGATTGTTCAAGTTACTGCATTTAATACTTTGACAGAAATATGCAAACAAATTTTCATAAAATAAAATCACTATGTAGGATTTTAAACTTGACATTATTTGCTATTCTACAGTGAAAAGCAGTAAAAATTCAGGATTTTAAAAGACGTAATGTGAAACGAGGGAGATATTTGGGCATTAAGTTGAGAAGTCTGCACAGGGAGCAATACTTTATAATGCCTCATAACAGTACAGAAGAGCGGTATTAATTCATGTGCAGTTTGCTACAAATACAGCTTTTGCAAAAAAATGTCAAATCCAAGCACTGAAAGATATATATATATTTATATATATATATTTAAAAATATTTGTGGCTACAGAAGGGATTTTGTAGAAATTGAAACAATTACATTATTCTTCTGGTTTTGAATAAATAATGCACTTGGTGTTGAAGTTTGAAGCACAATTGGATAACAGAAAGTAAAATTGGACATCATGGATCCAATTTAAAGTAATGCAATTTTCTAGTGAAAAAGAAACCTATAGTTCAGATGTTTTTGTGACTAATAGTTTCTGGCATGAAGAAGCTGCTTATATTGTCTTATTCTGGGAACTGTAGTGAGCCCAAATGAGTGTTTTACACAGCAATGTTATGGCTGGCTATGTAGAATGGATTAGAACATCATCACTTCTGCCACTGGCAGGTATACTTTGATACTTTTGTGTTCATATGCAGAGATCTTTCTGCAGCTTGCAGGTTGCTTAATTCTCCAGGCATTTCCTAATGTATTTGTTCCTCGAGTCTAAATGTTTGATAAGTCACCAGCCAGAGAGTGTATTTGATATATTACTCCATTGTATTGTGTTGTGGTACATTTAATAGACTAGTTAGTTTGTTCTGTGTATATAACACTTGTCTGGCTGAAAAGTATCAGGTAAGTCACTTCTACATGCTCACCAAGAACCAGCCTTAGTAGTTATACCAGACAAACAAACCCTGTGCCCAAATAGTACCCCATTTTGTCAATGGTTTTACCTATGTAGATCCCAAGGGCTTGATACCTACCTGAACTACTGCCATAATGCATTTTTACAATTGCTGTGAAAAAAAACCATAATTCCTTTCTAGACACTGTGTCACAGTCTGTGACACTGTGTCAAAGAGGTTGACTTTAAAGTGACAATTCTGGGAGGAATGTTTTTCATCACAAACTCTCCCTACAGATTTATTGCCTGTCTCAGAAATCCTAGCACAAGTTAGTGTCTTTAATTTACTCCTTCAGGCACAGCAGATGTACAGAGAAATGCTTACAACATAAAGTGTCCTTATTAATGGACACCATTTAGCATCTGTCTCGCTCATAGTCGGTAAAAATACCACTATTACTTACCTGTGGTCCACAGATTCCTTTCTTTTTTGCTGACCTTGCTTGCCAGGGACAAACAAGGATATTTACCATCATTTTCACAAAAATATTTTCCCACATCCTTACATGACTGTTAGAAGGAAGGATTTGTACCAGCAATTCAAGGAAAGAGAACATCATATGTACATAGCAGCTTTTATTTTTTATTTTATTTTATTTCTTTACATCAAGGTCACCAGCCTTCGGTAATTTCTTACTCAAATTACTGCTTCATGAAACCCCAGCCCACCTCAACTCCTCACAAGAGGTTATGAAGAGTAGCTGGATGCAATCTTTGTTGCTGAGAGTATGGCGAGTGTATGTGCTCTTTCTATGCCAACCTGTGTGACCTGTGTGATAGGGTTTCTAGTATGTCTAGATCTTTAATATCTATTGTATACTTAGCTCAGGTTTTGAAAGCATACTTTGTTATATTGTTTTTGAATTGGATCATGTCTGAAAATGTCTTTAAAAGATGTAACCTAAAATGCTTTATAGTCTTTATCTATGGATACAGAAGACATACAGAACTACTTTTTAAAAAAATGTTATTTTTAAATGTCTATATCCATTGTCTAGTGTTATAAACTATTGCATGTATATTACAGAACACTGTTAACAATGTAACTAATATGCTTTTCCCTCATATATTTTTATGATTGTGTTCTCATGTATATGTGCTAATGAAAATGAACTTTCCATGGATGTGATGACAACTATCAGTAAGGAATTAAACCGGGGTTGTTCCAATCAAAACTACACACCTGGAACAATTGATTGGTGAGTGCCTAGTTTGAAAAAGAAAACCAGAAGTCCACATAATAGTGGGAAGGGGAGGGGAGCAGGAAGACAAATACAATTCTGTCTTGAATGGTGATATTTTAACAAATAATGGTGACATTTCCATAACTCTCAAGCATTTTCAAGTTCCTGCATATTCAAAATTGAGTTTTAAAATCTAATTATTTCTCTGATTGTGTGACTGAACTGTTGGATTGGATGCTGTTGCAAGATCTGACTTCCTGCAATGCTTATATCTTGCTGAAAAACAAAACAAAACACAAAAACACCCTTAAAAAAAAACAACAAAAAACACCCTTATTATTTAGAAAAAAAATGACGACTAAGAGTAAATGACTAACAGTAACTTACTGTGCCATTAAGGGTGCCAGATTTCAGTAGAGCTCTATCAAGTATTATTGGGTTTAGTAAATACTAAAACAACATAAGATTTTTCCAAGATATGACGGTTCCTATGACATAGTTACCATTTATACCATTATAGAGATGATAACAAAAAATTCAAATGTAAAAATTGCCAAATTTCTTTTTCCTGGAACAGGTCATTATTCCTCTGCATCTCTAGAATCAAAACCTCAAATTGATTGATATATTATTTCTAGAATCATAGGAGATGAACTAGCAGCCACTGAAGACAGTAAAATACTTTGATGTTACTGGGTGTTGGATTATTCCTATGTGAACTTTGTGACTGGCTCTGGATTAGAAAGACAAAGAAGGACAATACTCAGATAGCTACTGATTTAATTATTGAGATTTTAAGTATAAGGTTGCTGTAATTTCCATTGACATACAATTTTTCGAAACGTTAACCAGCTTTTGTTTATTTTTGTATTTTTGTGCTGTAATGAACAGGTCTCCTATTATTTGGGTGAATCGAAGTTTGCCTTTATGGGGATTACAGGTAATATGTAAATGGCCAATTTAACTAATTTCATTTAATAACTATAGGCAATACTGATTTACAGCATTTTAGTGATGTTAAAGGATACGTGGAAAACTTAATGTTAAAGAAATCTACTTGATTACAAATACAACAAATGCATAATGTAAAGATGAGCTGATCTGAGCTGATTTAAATTTATATGCCTTTACAATATATTTATAAAGTATTAAAGCTTATAGCAAAATATTGTAGAATTGGGATAGCCTTTTCTCTTAGAATTATCTAACTCTGTTGAGTCTAGTAGTAAATATTCGTTATAATGATGAGTTTAAATTTCATAATCGCTTATGACTAGCATTCTATGACGTGTTTCCAGGGCTTTCATGTTAAATACACTAAAAAGTTAAGGTTACTTCATAATATAGAAGCCATATGTTTAGAGGTGTATGTTACAAAAAATGCATTACATCAGTCCTTTGTGGGTCTTGGAGATCTTTTGAAGTACTTGGTTCAATTCTCAGTGTCCTGGAGCCTGCTCGCGTTCGAAACTTTTTTTTTGCTCATGGACAGCACTGTAGTCAAGTGTTCTTACCATTCAATGCAGAAGCTGTCACAATTGTCCTTTCTTTCTAAGGGGTGAAAAAACATTTATATGATTATTTTACTGGTAATTGAGAAAGGGGAAGAATGTTTTCATGATTGCTCCATAGCCTGGTCCATAATAATCTACATTTGTTACCTTGAAGAAACATTTCAGAATTCACGTTTTTAATTCACTTCAGGAAAAAAACAACAAACAAAAAAACAACAACCAAACCTGCCTATAAGATGTAATGTAAAGTGAAAAAGATTTCCATACTTCATCTGTATTATATTACAGTTTAGTAATTTTGTCTTCTGGTGTACTGACTTTTTTGTTGCATTTGTTTTTCTCTAAAATAGGCAAAACTACCTTGTTGCTTCTCTTGGAAATGTAACCACCTAACTAAAAATAATAGGACTTTCAAGTGCTTAATGTCTCTTAAAACTGAGCTAATATTTATTAAAAATCATGATTTATGGAGTATATAAAATACTACATTACATTATTTGCACTTTCTCCAATACTTTAAAACCATTTGTGGGAGTTCTCCTTATGAAGTGCATTTTACTACTAAGAATTCTGTAAGCTTCTAGAATATTTATACCATTATATTCTTGCACTATGCTTAGTGCAATGCCACTGTAGTGATTTGTACCCCTGTGCAATATACTATTTTACTAAAGAATCCCTTGATGAAAGTACCTTTCAATTCCTTGCTTAAAATATGCAGTTTGAATAAACAAAGTTTGACCTAGACACTCAGATTGCTCTATTCAATTGAATTAAAAAATACCGAGGAATTTAATTGCTTATGATTATAATCTTATTCTAATAATTTTATTTAATTAATATCAGAATTTATATAAATGTGTCTATGTATGCATGTGTATATACACATGCATTCACAGTAGGATATATATGAGAGTTTAAAAAAAAAAGATTTATTTTTATTTGAGAAACAACATGATTGTATATAAAGATGTGTTACTTATTTGGAGAAACACTGGCTGACTGTGTGCTGGGCTCCCTATAAGCCATGGAAAGGCGACTGAGAGAGCTGGGGATGTTCAGCCTGAAGAAGAAAAGGCTCCCAGGAGACCTCATTGCAGCTTTTCAGTGCTTAAGGGGGGCTTATAAAAATGATGGAGAGCAACTTTTTGCTTGGGTAGACAATGACAAGACAAGAGGGAATGGTTTTAAACTAAAAGAGGGGAGATTCTTCACTCAGGAGGAAATTCTTCACTCAGAGGGAGATGAGGCACTGGAACAGATTGCCCAGACAAGCTGTGGATGCCCCATCCCTGGAAGTGTTCAAGGCCAGACTGGATGGGGCTTGGGTCTAGTGGGAGGTGTCCCTGCCTATGGTGGGAGTTTGGAACTAGATCATATTTAAGGTCCATTCCAACCCAAGCCATTCTGTGATTCTGTGTTACGTTGGAAAAGAGCAACGGGACTCAAGTCACAGCCTATGCTTTAGTCAGAAAAAGGAGTATTTAAGCTTCATGCTAAATTCTGTTAGCTGAGATGAATTCAGAGGATGCATGGAAACACTTTTATATTATCTTATCCTTTTCAGTGTGATATTTTATGTCATATTCTGTAGAAGCCAGTATTAATATAAATATTTTCTCTCTTCTCTTAAGGTTTCAGTGGCTTTAATAAGTCTCTTTGAAACACTGCTGCTGAGTTACCTAAGCTACAAGGTAAGTACTTTAGTTGCCTGACTTGCATCCCCACTGAATCCAAAGCAAGAGTGTGTGCTGCTTTTTTCAAATCAGTACAGTGTTACCAACACTGGGACACAGCCCCTAATAAGAGAGAGATGCTAAGAAAGTGTCAGTTTTCTGAAACATTCCTTTTGATGTTATTAATATACATACTAACAGTAGACCACAAAACTGCAGTAAAAGTTCCAATGAAAATCATATTAAAACAAAAAGTAACTGAGTTAAATATTTCAATATGATATTCACGTGCCTGCGTTTGAGTCCACATTGATATACTAGTAAAAGTTTGAGAAAAATACACATATAGAAGACAGGATACAGAGGACAGGCAGCCCTGTTCTTGTTTCCCAAGTTGATAGGCAAATGGTAAATAGCTAGAAAGTGGAAGTCAGTAATTGAATTTCCATTTTTTAACTTTGTTCACTGACACGTTGTCATTTGAAAATTTTGGATTTTGGATACCAATTTTCAAGTGCACAGTTTTATATCTGTTTTGAGTTCTTAATACAGTGGACACGTGATTCTCATTGATATCAAATCTGTACCTACTCAATATCTGTAACTTATATTTCAGGCTTCTAAAACTACACAACAAAGGCTTAGGCCAAGGCAGTATTTTTTATTTTATTTTATTTTTTACAATTAACTAGGTACCTACATATTTATGTCATCTATCTCTCTGATGGCATTAGGCCTTGAAATCCTCTGATAAAAGAATGGGAATAAAATATACTTTCGTATTTCATTCTCCTTAGATAGTTACATTCTCCTAATATATTTATAGGATTTTCATCGTGTAATTAATTAATTTTGTTAACTGATATCCTAGTGAGTTTTAGCATTTTGACTATCCAGGGAAAAAAAAAAGATTAAAATAATGTATAAAATTTAATGCAAAAAGACTTGGTTTACAAAGCTGAAAATATCTTGGAACACTGTTTTTTTATTTCTGCATTACTGCCATTCAATAGCTATAAGAGCCACTGAAGTTACAGAATGGTATTTTAGTGTACTTATCAAGGCATAAATGTTTTCCTTAGTGCCCGATAATGCTGAGAGCCTTAAAACTGTCTACTAGCTAAAAAATGTTCTTCTTAATCCTTGTAAGCAGTATATGCTATTTAGGTGTTGCGGTTTACAAATGCAAATCAATTGTAGGCAGAAACAATCCAAATTAAATTAACACATCTAGTGCCAAAACATGATGAGCAATTGCAATTTATACAGTTCCTGAATTTAGTAGTCAGCATTTGATCCCTATCCCCTGTGCTTGTGGTATGCACCAATTTCAATGAGTACGGAAGATGAGAGAAATATTTGGAACTCAGCTCCAATGAGAAGTTACTTATTATTGTACAATGGGTATAAAGCTGTACTGTCCTGAGTTGCCGCACATACCTGTCACAGAAGTTGAGGCAATATTAGGGTGGCGATATTTCTACTCTCCATAAGGGAATAAGACTAATATAAGGAAGAATAATAGTACTGAAATGCGGTTAGGCAATCTACCAATGCAAACACCTCCTTCCCTTTATTCCTGTCCTGGTGCTTAAAATCTGGAAACATCATGATAGAGACATTTACCCCAGTTTTACAGCAGTCTCAGTAAGCCAGAAAGGCTGTTATTTCAGATGCTGTAAGGCCTTTCCACACAGACAGGAAGACTGCAGGAGTCTTGGTGTTTGTAAATCTGTGACAGACTACTTATTTCATGCTACCATTTCCAAAGCTATTAGAATTTAGACACAGGTCATAGGACAAGGAGGAAGAAAAAAACACACATTGCTAGGATTTCACAGATAATCTGTGAAATAAATAAAGCAGTCATTTAAGAGAATACTCCAAATAATTTACCGTTCTGATGCTTGGATGGTGACCTAAGATGTGATTCAACCTGCAGAATATTGAGGACATAATAGTATGTCACGCTACAAAGATACAGTGAATTTGCATGTTTTATTCCTTTTATATGGTGAGAAAGGCAAAGAACATAGCACTGTATTGCACCGCTGAACACTTAGATCCAAGAAAGAATGGATTACAATCTATATTCTCACAGCTTAAGACATTACATGAAGGTTTGCCCTTGGCCAGAATTCTGAAAAATGTCTACATTAGAAATGTTCATTGCCAAAACTTATAGCAATAGTTGGACAATCCTCCTATATCACTTGTGCACAAGTAGTCTTAGCTGCTTGTATAAGTACTGTGCACTCTCACTACAAGAGGCAATTTTGCAGAAGACATGATGTACTTGTATGTGGGAGCTAGAACCTTAAAACGGCAAGCATCGCTACGTCCCTAGAGCACATTGTCACAGGCATTTTGCCTGCAGAAGTAAATTATGTGATGCTTCTTTTTGAGAAGGCAGAAAAGATAGCTCTTAACATTAAAAATGAGGAAATTAGCAAAAACACAGAATGGGTCAGTTGTTAGTAGGTACGAAATTTGAAAATCAAATTTCATTTTATTATTCCTACAATTAAAAATCAGTTTAGAGTCTCATAACTTCAGTTCTCCGTGTAGGGCTGCTTATCACACAAAATATTAAAGATTATTCACATATGTCTTAACTGCCAGCAGTTACAATTACATGGAAGAAAATAATCTCTGCACCACAGGTACAATGGTTTCTAGATGCAAAAGGGAAAAATAGAAGTAGAAAAAGAATGTTATATACAATGCAGCTTAATTTTAATTTGCTATATCAGATGGTTATTTTAACAGGAAAGATTAATATATAATTGCAACTGAAAATATGATGCTGTATTGGAAAATTATTGCAATATTATAACTGCATATGCTGCATTGTTATTGCATTGCCTATGATGGACTGTTAATATACAGAGTTAGAAAACCTGTAAGTCACTTAATTTTAAATACCTTATTTCTTAAATATATGGATTTTCATCCAAACATCTAATCATTTACAATCACTGCCCATATGTGGAAAAGATGGTATTCCCATTCTGCAGCTAGTGGTAAAGATTAGGAGATCTGTACTACTTTCTTTGAATTATGTGGGAAGACCTCTGATTTCATGTAAGCACAATCAAGGTCCAAAAAGTGTGCCCTGAAATGAAGTGTTTGTGGCAAAAATATAGAATTTTGATCTTGTAGTTATAATTCAAATATTAAACACTAGACTGTCTCCCTTACGTCTCTCTCCAAACCAGTTGGGAATTAGAGGATACAAAGTAAAGGTAAAAGAGAATAAATGCAAAGGATGGAAGGACTCACTATAGAGTACAGGTATATTTTCCTAACTTAACTGCATTCCTCGTTTTAATACTTATTTAATTAGTATCTTACTATCTTAATAGTAGGATTGGAATTAATAAAGAGAAACATGCAGACCTCCGTGACTGACTAACATGCAGAAGCTAATGAAATAAGATTAAGAGAAAACGAGCTGGTATTTTTCTTTTGGAAAACAAAACATTTATACTCCTCTTTTACTTTATATTCTGCCCTGAGATTCTATCAGAAGGCTGTACAGTGATGTGGCTTATCATTCTACATAAATGTTAATTTCGATTATAGGGCAGTCACTTGTCCTTTTGATTAAGGATAATCAAAACAAAAATTTTCAGAGTAGGACACATCTTTTGCATATGTGTCTATACAATTCTTATACTGCACTGGAGCTTTGTCTCTAGTTTTTAGGCAGTCGTAAATAGTAAGTACTAAAGTGAGAAAAACTTTGGTGCAATCAGAAGCTAAAAAAAAACAAACAACACAAAACAGCTAAAGCATTGCAATGCAGAATTTTAGAGATTTAGAGTCTTCTAAGTATAAATAATTGCAGGTAGAATTTGCCAGCAGGCTAGGCCATTACTTGTATGAAGATTCAGTGAAAAACTAGAATTATTAAAAAGATAAATTCTGTAGGACAGGAGGCGTATCTCCTTATCTGTGTTAGTGTCATGTAAAAATAAAAGTAAGCCAACCTTGGAAGAAGAAAAAAAGCAGTCACAGGATCTCTGTGTAGGATTCCAAGGTACCTAAAAATGCAATAGAAGGAAACAGAAACATTATTCTTTGAAAAAATTGAAAACTTAATTTCATGAAGCTCTTCATTAGCTGAGAGAATGAGTTGACTAGTTAATGGAATTAGAATTCTTCATTTGAGCTGTCTTACTAACTAGGTCATAGCAAGGAAATATGGTCATATGGAAGCAGGGAACTGCTGTAGTAAAAATACAGATTTAAAAAGTATACACGTGAGGTAAATTATGATAAACAGTAAGAAAAATAGTTAGGCCATAGTGTCCTATATTCTATTCACATTTTACGTGTGTGTTTACATCCGTGAGACAAATCATCCTCCTGAAATTCAGCTACTAGGAGAGACTCCATATATGGCGTTGGAATATTGCATATGTTCCTTATCAGACTTACACGTAAACTTACTGTGTTTATATATATATACATATATATATTTCTTTCTTTTTCTTTGAAGGGAAATATCTGGGAACAAATTCTGAGAATACCCTTCCTACTTGAAATAATAAATGCTGTCCCTTTCATCATCACGGTAAACCTATTTGAATTAATACATTTGCACATTACACTTTTATAGCTGCACAAGTACTCTTAATTTTTATTGAAGTAAAAGTCAGTCTTGTGTGGATGTTAGATCTGTTCCTATGGGATTCAACATTAGTCAACAAGAAGAAGAAGGCAGTTTTCTACTTAAATTAAAACAATACATAACACTTTCTCCCCAAAAGGGGGCAAAAAAACCCAAAGACCCCAAACTCAGATTACAGTGCAATCAACAAAATAAACCATCTAAACATAAAAATCTAAGAATCTCTTGTGTCTGCACTGGAAACTGATTTTCTGTATTTTACCATATTGTTTAATATACAGTTCATCAAAAAGAAAGTGTTCTTTAAGGCCTTATACTAGAAACACATTAATAAGATTTTTTTTTTACTGAGTGTTTCATTGCTGCTAGTTTCTTGAATAGGAAACTTTTAATGAATTTGTTAATTTTTCCTTCAGATTTTCTGGCCAGTCCTAAGAAACCTGTTTATTCCTGTATTTTTAAATTGTTGGCTGGCAAAGCACGCTTTGGAGAATATGATTGTAAGTATGACAAAGAAAATAACTCATTCATACTTTCTATTTTCTTAGTATGTTGTCTTTAGTGGGATTTTGGCATTGCAGTCCACTGTCCAACTTTGTTAGGAAGCTAACCAGATCTGTAGTTATATTATACAAATGGTCAAACATTGCTAAAGCTGCATTCTCCATCAAAATTAGAAAAAAAAAATGATGTCAAGTGGAATCTCAAATTAGCATAAATTGCTACTGTGCCAGTGAGGCAAAGTTAGAATGTCTGGTTCTTTTGCTACTCTATTCATATACAGGGAACTCAAGTGCTATGCCTTAATTGGTCCTTGCAGCCTGTAATTTGTAAGCTAGATATGAGCAGACAAACCTTGAGGCAGCTTGAAATAGTATCAAAAGTATCAAAATTGTTTCAGGATGAACGAAGAACTAGTTAAATATTCACTAAATTACAGCTGTCTCTTTTGCACTCTTCTATGCGATCAGCAAATTCTAAGTGCATTTGAATGAGTGTATTTTATCAGGGCACTATATAATTCCACTATATAGAATCAGTTCATATTTATTAATTCAAAGCCAAAAATAACAGCTATTTTCCATTAATGTAGAATGATCTTCACAGAGCCATCCAACGTACACAGTCTGCAATGTTTAACCAAGTCCTCATTTTAATATCCACCTTACTGTGTCTTATCTTCACTTGGTAAGTGGCCAAAATCCCTTTGTGTTTATTATAGATATTGACTTGTCTCACTTCAGTACATGATGATAAAACAGGCATTTTGGAAATCATACATTGAAATGAAAAGAATAATATGCTTGCAATGAAAGTGTTAATTAGAACCTAGTACTACTGGAGACTTGATACACTGGGTTTGGAAACAATGTGCATGCATGGGAGCAAGACTTATTCTCACTCTAAGGAAGGAAACACATATGATGCAAAAGCACAGGAGAAAGGGGTGGAGGGAAGTACACATACATACTAAGAGTGCATTCGCAGTGGTAAAGTTGCTTGAAGAGTACCAACGGAAGTACAAAGTATTTTGCCAGACAGAGTGCCTTTGGGTTAGCACACAGATAAAGATTTGTCTGTCATTCTGGGGACAGTGATTTGATTTTCTCTTTATTTCTCTAGCTTGTTCTCGATAGCTGCTGTTAGGTGCCTCCTAACTCTTTTGGTAATAACAGTGTAAAATAAATAACACATGGCCTTTTTCAGTTCTGTCCCTCTCTATTCTTTATTCAAGAAGAGGAATTTGTTCTAGCCAGTGGCTAAATGAATGGTCCTTTGTTTTATGGCCATACAATTCCATGACAAATGCTATCAGTTCTAGTAAGCTAGTAACAACATTTTCTAAGAACTGACTATGATCATTCCTGGTTGATACGGTACAGAAGATGCAGCTAAAATGGAACATTCTGCTCACCACCAGACATTTTAATAAAGAACAGTAAAATGTGAAGAAAATGGCAAGCTCACCTGCAGTAATCATGTCTGGTCTCAACAGTTGTAGATAGCAGCTCATTACAGATCATTATATACTGACCTAGTATTGACTCTGCTAGACTGCAAAATAAGCTAAATAGGATGAGAATACTCATTAATGCAGTAACTAAGGAAATTAAGTACTTTTGGAATGACCAAGAATAGATGTTCAAGCATTTGAAGGTTGCCTACGACTGGGGTTCTGTTTAGGCATTTTTTACTATTGCTTACATACACAAAAAAATGGTGTTTTTATATTTTTTTAACCCATCTATGTATGACCTTTATTACAAGGTCATACCTTTATTATTAAGGTATGACCTTGTATTACAGAGTATATTTTAAACATATCTAAGAAATTCTTTGTAAACAGTCAAAATCAGCTTAATGTCTTCAAATTATATTATATCCATGGTAAATTTGAGGGAGTATCTCAATTTAGGAGACATCTTTTAGAGATTACATGAGTTTTGTCATGCTGAAGGAGAAGCAAAGTCTGTTTCTGGAATCTGCCCACTTGAGGTTGGGTTTGATCAGGCTGTTCTCTCGTACTTTCTACAATAGCAAGCAGTAACCGAGTGACTATATTTCCCCCAGACACATATGGGACTAGATATGGGTTTATCTATACATGTAATAGAGCATATTAAAAAAAAAAAAGAGTTTTGAGCTAGCATCAGTCAGTTTTCATAAACACATTTTGGTGACATTTAGAGATATTACCTCGGTCCACAAAGTAGCACAGTAATGCAAAATTGATAAGCCTAGCTTAGTAGTTTGAATACAGTGTATATGGTTTCAGAGCAATTGCACTCATCCATAGTTTTGCACTTTCCCCTTATAGTATTTTCGGTACTATGAAGACATGCTCATGGTGTGCTTTTGGTGGCACTGCTAACTGTCCCTACTATGTCTACCTCGCCAGCTTTAAAGTTAATGAGATAATGGCTTCCAGGCACTGTATGTATTAAATTGTAACGGTATGGGACTTAGTAGTTGCTGGTTGACAGCCTTGCTTTTACCATCTGCTTAAATAAGTACATTGGCTTCTCAGTACTAGTGAAGTCTATATAACTTTACAACACAGGTTTCTGTTCAAAAGTTTGCCTTTTCTAGCAGACACATGGAAAGAGGAGGCACTAAACTTCCTATGGGAATTACATCATTTTATAGGAAGTCTGAGATGGAATGAAGAACAGGAGGACTCCCCTTTCTACTTATTTTTGCCTTCTCGGTTAGTCTGGTGCACTAAGAAAGTGTAGCCAAACTGCTTTCTTACTGCTTTAAGTGAGACTGACAGCTTTTGTAAGACTTGTGATGGTCCTTTCTATGAGAAAATTTAAAACAAATTAATGCTGAAACATAAGTACTATCAAGTAATTAGTCCATATTTAAAAGACATGTTCCTTATTTTTTTTTTTTTTTTAGTTTTGTGTATGTTTTTAATATCTTTAAAAATATTGTTTTTGCTAGGTACCTGAAATGGGAAAGAGTTGCTTACTCTCTTGTGTAACTACAGAACTCTGTAGTTCTGCAAGGAGTACAAAACCGCTGGATGTGTACCAGCTTGTTGGAGCTGGCATGTTTCCACAGATAATTCTGAAAGTACAATTTTGCTGCAGAGTGTATTCTAAAGACTTTTTCTGAGAGCCCACATGTTTACAGAATAAGAGGTTATTTATGTCAGGAGATACTTCTGTCTGATCTTTGTGTGAGCGCAAGTCTAGTGAACAGCAACATGCCATGCTAGTTCTGTCTAGGCAGAACTGAAATGATTCTTTCTTAAATGTGGAGGGAATATTCAGTCCCATCATTTAGAAATGCCACAGCACACCCAGGACCCTGGAGATGAATCTGGCTGGACCTCCTGACCTCCCACTGCTTTACAACGGAGGGAGAAGATTAAGTGTGTCTAAGACCAGTACATTTTCCCCTTTTCTTCTATTATATAGATAATAGCATCGCATTTGCTACCATTTGATTGATCATCTTTCTCAACAGAAATTACTAATGCTAGCTGAAATGAAACAACAATATTTATAGAAAACATTAAAAAAAAATGCATAAAAGTAGCTCTTCCTCATCAACTTTGCTACTATCTTCATATGTGCTTTCAAAATAATCGAACTTCTGATAGCTAGCAGAAAACCCACAGAAAACGAATTAAATTCTGCCTCATGCATCATCATCAAAAACATCAGTTACAACTCAGCAGTCTTGTAAGTGGTAGTAACACATTCCAACCTATGTTTTATAACTCAGAAATAAGCTTTCAGATTAAAAGATTAAAAAATATACATATATTTTACATATATATATGCAAACATCTATATTTTACAATTTTTAGAAAGTCATTATTCAAGCTGTCCTTTGCACTTAGAATTTAGCTGGAAAAAGCTCTTAAATTTTTGCATACAGCTGACAATTTTCAGTGTTATTACACAACAAACAGTAATCACATAACAAAATTTGTGGTCTATGCTATTCTTTGATTTTTGATAATTGTTTATGGATCTGGGGGTAGAACTCATCTGCAGACTAGCAAATTCATCAGCCTAACTCCATGTATCTGCAGTTTACAGATTACATACAAGGATTTTTAAATCTTTTCTTCTGATTCCAAGGATACATTAGGCTATCAATAATTTCTCTTTCTTTAAATATGACAGTGATCTAAGTAAAAGAAGTGCCCACTTGTATGAAAAAATGTTCAGCAATTACTGTTGATAGACTTTTAGTCAAACTATATATTGTGTCATTTAGCTAATGGATGTTTGCATTTGCTTGCCAAATGGAATACTAATTACTTATGTAAACTCTACAGTTTACAAATAACAGTGAATGACTATTTCAGGCATTTTTCTATAACACAGTGAATCATCTGTTAAGACTTACTTTGTTTTTTAAATCAATGTTAATCATATATCACCAGTGTAGAATAATTAGCTTGTGAAAAATGTGGCTACAAACAGATTATTTTATTTTTCATACTGAAGAACTTAAGAAGCCTGCACAAGCTTTACTCACTGAAAGCTCACTGAGGAAAATCTTAACATTACCTATTCTTCAGTGCTTTCAACATCAGAAAATGAGGATGTTTCCACAAACTCACTTACAGAATACCTGTAGTATGCCAATACTGTAGCCTCAATGTCAATTAAAAATTCTCATCTGGAGGAAACAGTAGGAATAAGTTACTTGTAAGGCTGAAAATGTATCCAGACAACAACCTAGTCCAAACAAGGCAAACCTTCAGACTTTGAACACTGTGTTACAGAAGAAAAAAAAAAAGGAATAATCTCACTTAATGTTAAAAAAATGTGGCACCTCAATGCTCCAGTTCCTTTTATTATCAATAAGAGAGGCAGCCACCTCAGAATGCAGTGCAGATCTGAAGTCAACAAAATCGCTTCATGCAGGTCTAATTCTCTGCCCTTCTGTGTTGGTTATAGCAGGAGCTGACAATGGCAATTCTCCAAGAAAGATGCCTAACATTAAGTAGGATGAACTCAGAGAGAGTTGGTGGATTATGTAATGTAGAATAATGTGTTTTTTTTTTGTGTGTGTCTACACTTCTTTCTATGCTGTTATGTTTTGTTGTACAGCATACCCAGTGCTCAGGTCCAATCTCAGTTTATGATTTAGAGAGATTATTTGCATTCAGAAATAGCACAAAATTAAACTGTGATTATGTCATTTAGTTTGATCAAATCCAATGATTTTCAAATGGTAAAGCCCATCAAGTCTCAGGATCTTAAGGACTAAACAGGAATTGTGGAATTTATGTCCCAGAATATTTTAGAACATTAATTGAAAGGCCTAAGTAACTGTAAATAATAATAATAAAAAATTATTCAACTATTACAAGAATCCCACAAAATATTAAATAATAGCAGTTGTTCTTTTCTGTCTCTGAAATGAATCAGATCTGTCAGGAACTTGCCTGTTTCCAACAAAGGATCTCTATTTTCTGTTTTGAAATATTCCTGTGCAGTGCTCTCCAAACAGAAAAATTAGGTCTTAGAAGTAAGCCAGGTAGTACTTCGGGTGGTCAAGAGCAGTAAGTATCTCCCAAATCCATTGTACCAACTTCCACCCTACCCATGTCCTGTTTCTTGGTTGCTGAAATCAGGGTGGGGGGGTAGGGATAGTTTTCCTATGAGTATGTACAATTAAGGTTGAGTTCTACTTCAGATGCTAACTTAATGCTACCTTAAGTGATGGAACAATAAAAAAGTTGTGAAGCCTCTGGAAAGTCAATAACAAAACATTTCTTAAAATGTACATTTGTTATTTGTGGACAACTAATCTATAAATTCAATAAAAGTTTATCTAAAATATTATTTTCTGGGAAAAAAAGTGTAGACGAACAGGAAGACAACATTTTCATCAACTTCAGTAGGACAAAAATGTATTTACTGGTATAATGTAAATTGTATTTTAATAGAAGATTGTGGAGGAATTCAGAGTTGGCCCTGATTTCTGGCATCAAATGCAGTAGTCAAAGTCTTATTGATTTCACTGTGGCTGTGCCACATTTCTGTATGTCTGTAGTGACCAAGTATTTCCAAGGTTGTATCTGGATATTGTTAAAGCTGTAACAATATTATTTTTTGATGGTCATATATGCCGTTTGAAAAACAGGAAAAAAAACCAATAAATATTCCTGAACTGTAAATTCGCTTGTTAAAATTAACCAATAAATAAGTATTTTGAGATTTAAACTATTAAACAGACATTTAAGTAGTAAAGCAAACTGCTGATTACATTGTTGGTTCATGTTTGTCATGAACTGACAAAGTAACTGCTTTGCATCTTGGATAGATGTCAGGAGTTGGTGCTCCTTATCTCGTAATTAAGGGAGTCAGCCAAGACAATTAACGAATAGATTGATATATGTTGTTTTCAGGTATTTGGTTCAGGCCATGAAGTGGCAGAGATAGCTGAAGATAACTGAACATGAACCAGCACATTTTTATCTGTAGGTTAACTGTTGAGCTTTCAGCAAGGCCAGCACTTAGCTTCCATATGACAGATATGAACAGGCAAAAGGGAATAAATTTAGCCAGAGGTAGTATTTCAAGTCAAAAATTTACCGCAAAGAATACTGTCTGACATTTTTACATCCTGAAGAGAAAACAAAAGGACAAAATAGTCCAACGTTTTTAATTTCTTCACAGATTTTAAAAGTTTGCTAGTAGCTAATTACTATGATATACTCTGTATATCACTTCTCAAACATATGTTGGCAAGAGTTATTTAATCAGGTTTGAATTTGCACTGAAAAAGCTGATTTGTGATCCAGTCTGCTGGATCTGCTAAAAGCATGTTATTTAAAGATAATTTTTCTGTAAAAATTTTCAGATCAATAGCCAAATTGCTTGCCTTTTTTTTTTTTTTTTTTTTCCTGATTGAAACTGTACAGTTGTCAGAAATGCATACAGAACATATGTTTTGTTAGGTACAGAAATTGCTAAGGTAGCTTTGGTAAAATCTGCTTTATAAGAAGCATGTGAAAACACAGTATTGCCGCAAGTGCTTGACAGTCTAGATTATTTAAATGAAACAAAATTTATATAAAACTCCTATTGTTTATAATGGAATAGGGTCTTCTTGGATGGGCCACATCTTTCTTACCTTTGCTAGCAATGGGGATCATTTGCTTATGTCAGTACTATTAGTACTTGTAGGCCAAAGCCTTTCAGAAAGCTTGATTAGAAAAGGTAATGAAAAATTACAATGACAAAATGTAATAAAAAGAATGAAAGTTTCATGGATTAATGATGCCGTTGCTTATTTTAATGCAACTATTGTACTGTGACAATTGTCGTGTATAAATTTATACTCTTCTTTCATTTGTATGATAGTGTGGTATTTGTCATTATACATTTTAAAAAAGATTTTTACATTTTAAGTTAAAGAGTTCAGATCTTAAAAAAACAATATGGCTGATCAAAACTGATAAAGAGTGCTGCTTAAAGACTATAGGATACAAGCTACTAAAAAACTGGTGAGTTGTTTGTGGAAGGCAGAACAGAAATCATGTTTATTGTAGGCAGAGCAGAATTACGAAAGCCCAATCAGAAGTCTTCTTGGCTACCCATCAAACATGGTTTCTATGGAAACTTAGATAATTATACAGTGATTTTCATGCTATTTTAGTTATTAATTTGGTAGTGACATAATATTTCCTTTGTTAATCTTTTTAGATGTTTCTACATAGTTATTTCTAAAATAATTAGGTCAGAGTCTTTCCCATGCTGCTTGCAGGGAATTCTTTGTGAAACAGATGTAATAGAACATTTAAAACTAGATGCAGAGACCAGTGAAATTAAAAATAATTTGAGTAGCCTGTTTATTGTGGTCTGTGGTGCAAAGTCATAAAGATTAGATAGCTCAATCTGTATTATCTTCTGAGTGTGAAAGATACCATTTGTAGTCATCTTCTTCTGAAAATAAAAAATAATCAGAAAGGCTAAATGGCAGTTTAGAAAGCTGCCCTTCACAAAGCTTCTATAAAATGGAGCGTCAAAATCAGATTATTTATAAGCAATTCCTACTTTTTTTTTCCTATTTTTTTTCATATGTAGAGAAATATTAAATTAAAGAAGTAAACAATATGTTTGAAGGATTTCTGTTGTTTTACTATACCTTGGAAGAGGAGTAGGGGTTTTAGGTACTTGTGATCTTTTCAAATTACAATCAAAGCTTTGCTGATTTTCTAGCACAGGTTGGTGCAGATCATTATGCTGAAAAGTAGTTCCAAAGTGAATTTAGATAAAGGTGGGCAAAGAGCTCCCACAGTGAGCCTTGAGACATAGGAAACTACAGATGTAAAATTGAGAAGCATGCAAAGCCATGAAAATTATTGGAATATGGGTTCCCCAGTAAGCTTTCCATTCATTTACAAATACACATGCACACATATCTGCTGCTGAATCACAGACTTGTAAGTAGATACCTTTTGTGAAAATGTAAATGTTACATATGCAAAATATGCATGTTCTCTTCAGATTAGGGGTGTCAAGAACAACTTTGGTAAAATAAATTGCTAGAATAAAAGTAGATCTGGAATGCAAACCATGGTTTGCAGATTGTGAAATACTTATCATCTTACTGGTTAAAAAAATAAATAAATTTTAGGTTTCGCTTTGATTTTGGAGGACTTCTATAAAAGCAGATAAAGATCCTCTTAAAGAAGCTATTTAATACATATACCAAGTGTTAAAAACTTGTCTTCCTTTTTTTTTTTTTCATTGCATGAAGGCATTGCATATCACATCCTTCTTTTTATCTTTGCAATTAAAAGAAAAATCTGATATTCCCATGCTGTCTTTGAGAGCATTCTATTATTTTAGACATTAGCAAACAGAATGCCATGTGTAGCAGCAGATGACTAATTAGGTTGAGGATGTTACTTCAGTATTTAAATTCAATGCCTGGCATCAACCCGTCATCGCTCACTATTCCTGGCTCAAAAATGAAGTTGTCATTAGCATGCAGAATTAATTAATATATATATATGTATAATATTTCATTGACTGATTCATTAGCCTGACAAACTATTTACTTTACGTTAGTAAGATTTCATGTTTGTGTTGGTTTATGTTAACTCATTTAAATGTTATATTAAATGCCATCAGTTCTCTGATGAACAGTAATTACGTCTAGTGATTTGATGTCTTCTATTGTCTTTTACATATTCCAAACGTATTTTCAGAGTGTGGAGTTTAGCGCAGTTAATATTTCTCAAATCAGAAAGTGAAGAATTAAAAAAGATGGTGCTGCAAATTTGGACTTACCAACAGAAGCTGGCACCAGCCACCAGGAATTACTCACTCACATTAGGCACAACTTTACCGAATACTGAACGGATGTCTCAGAGACTTTGGCATAGTTAGAACTGCAACGTAAGGTGATCTAAAAATAAGAAGAAAGAATTTTCACGCATTTAGGACAGTGATTTTTAAAAGAAAGAATTCTCATTTTGCTCTTCTGCATGCTTGTATTCCATTAGAAATTACTATGATGTTTAGCCAGATGTTCTTCAAACAGGTGAAGACTAGAGGGGTAAACAGTCATCCAAACATAGTACCACATTTGGGTGATAAACTTAAGTCAGATGTCCTTGGATTTCTCTAACTCACATGTGTATGATATTCTTTCCACTAGCAATAGGGTTCCCCTTCCCCATGCCAGATGCAACATGACAAAATCACTTACTGAGCTCAAATAAAGCATGTAAAGAATTAAAACTATGATTCATTATGAAAATGTTACATTTAAATGTAACCTCTGATAATTGCTTGTGGAAATCAACAGAAGTTTTTAATAGAACATACAAATTTGTCAACCACTTGACCTAATCATCACAATAAAAAGTAAATGTGGGTCAAAAAGTGTTAAAATTAGTCTCCAAATGGTATCTCAACTTTAGTAAATTTGCATTTCTAGCATTGTCAACAGATACTAATTTCCATTCTTCCTCACCCCCCACAAAGTAGAAGTCTTACTAATAAAGGACATAATTCAAATAAATGGCAAAGAGATACAGGAAAAAAGCATATATAACTTCTGTTGGCTAGCAGCAGTCAGATTAATAAAGTCTGTACTTCCTTTGGCAATAAAAACCATCTCCTAAAAAAACTTAAAAATAGTAAATTATAGGGAGTTCTTAACTTTGGTAAAACATCTAATTGTATAGAATCATAGAATCATTTAGGTTAGAAAAGACCCTTTAGATCAAGTCTGACCATCATGTAACACTATGCTTATAAAGGAACTTGAATCTAAGCCTAAAGTTGGATTTATGCTCCCATTCTTTACAAAAACACAACTATATTTTTTGTTTGTGGAAGTTGTACATTTCTGAAACACACATGAAATATTATATATACACTGAACATCGTAGTGGAAGTGCCTGAGTCACAGCAATAAGGAACAAAAAAGAATTAGTATTCATTTACTAAACATTGAAGTAGAAACTGTGGGTTGATTTTGCAGACTGAATGCTTAACAACAGGCATGAAATCAAATTGTCAATTCCTTTGGGCACAGAGTACCATACCTAATTACATTCCACAGCAAAACAGTATGCATACCAATATATTACAAAAGGAATAGGAGATCATATAAGGGGTGAGGCTGTTTAAAAGCATCCAATGCATTATGGTCTCCTATAATTGCATGTATTCTACTACTTTGCTTAACTTCACAGTGCAAGAATAAAATTCTTCATGAAATTCCAATACATTTTTGAATTACCTCTCTCATATTATCAGGACATCTATCATTATCAACTAATATATATGGCAAATGATAATCAACTGCTGCTTACTTAGGAATAAAGAAATGCAGAGAACGAGTATTGGTACTTAATTTGTTTTTCAGTTTACAGTGCGTTGATGTCAAACAATTAAATCCAGTCCTATATTTTGCAAGTTTTTTATCATTAGTGATAAGCAGTGAAAACAAATTAAATAGAAGGATTTTATGCAGGGAAGTTCAAAATAAAAGAGGATAGAGTTACATGTGGGTGTGTATGTACATTTGTGTGTACGTTTATGTACATATCTATACATATCTATTTACATGTATGTAAAAGGGGGCCTACGAGAAAGCTGGAGGGGGACTCTTTATCAGGGAGTGTAGAGATAGAACAAAGGGTAAGAAAAGACCTCCAAGAGCATCTGGTCCAACATCCCCCTGTCACCAATATTACCCACTAAACCATGTCCCTAGTTTTAGTTCTCCGTGTGTAGCACCGTGAAAAGATTATTATTGTTATTGTTATCATACTGTGCAGTCCTTTTAGATAATTGGTGATGAAAACAGACATGAATGAAAGTTTCTGGGAAAAAGATGAGCTTAATGCAGACACTGAGGATTGTCTGTAATACCATAGTAAAAAGTTATGAGTGAAATATTAATAAGGAAAGCAGAACTCAGTTTATTCCATGTCCAGAGGTAAAACTGAGGCTGAAATGAGGCTGAAAATAAATAAAACCATTTTATCAGTAGCTTATGGACCATTTTGTA